>NC_056690.1:16327201-16631793 GCF_018350215.1 Panthera leo
CCAGATGCTCTCCCTACCGTGGCTTTGTGGGCAAATACTGGTATAGTTTTGGGGAAGCTGACTTGGGGGCACTTCGCAAAATGCAAAATACACATGGCCTTTGTGCAGGCGATCAGACTTACAGAGAATTTTCCTAGAAATATCCCATGAGCAGGCAAAGCTATACATCCAAGGATGTTCATTGGAGCATTGCTTATAATCAGGAAAAACTGGAAACATCCCAAATGCCCATGCATAGGCATTTTCCTAAAGGAAAAGGAAATGGTGAACTGTATGTAGAGTATAATTCAATGTTTGTTAACAATTATGTTAATATAGGAATAGAACAATTTGGAGGAATAGTCTCATCTACCTGTGGCTTTCTCTTCTAGTGGTTGAAGTGGGATTATGGGGGGGGGGGGGTGGGAGTCTTTGACTATCTCTTCATATATATAGGATGTTTGGATTTTACATACAAACATGCAATAATTTTGTAACCAGAAAAAAATTAGGTTGAAAAATAGAAAACAATATGTTAAAATCACATGGATTCACTTTAAAACAGCTAATTTTATGTTATGTGAATTTTACTTCAATTTAAGAAAAAGTCGGGGCGCCTGGGTGGCGCAGTCGGTTAAGCGTCCGACTTCAGCCAGGTCACGATCTCGCGGTCCGTGAGTTCGAGCCCCGCGTCAGGCTCTGGGCTGATGGCTCGGAGCCTGGAGCCTGTTTCCGATTCTGTGTCTCCCTCTCTCTCTGCCCCTCCCCCGTTCATGCTCTGTCTCTCTCTGTCCCAAAAATGAATAAAAAAACGTTGAAAAAAAAAATTAAAAAAAAAAAAAAATTTAAGAAAAAGTCATTGCAACTCAAATTACCCAGCCAAAAGAGGATTCTGATAGAGCTGAGAGCAAAATATCACATGGATATTTTATAAAATTTACCTTTTTTAAAAAATAAAAACATCATTTTGTTTTCCTTAAGCTATTTGTTCATCTTTCCAGTGGTTTTTCCATGCTTTTCTCTCTTGTGTTTGCTTACCAATTAGTCATTATTTTACTTACTTGCTATTATAAATTCTAAAAAACTCACTCCCACCCACACCCCACACCACATGGGTCAGTGTTTGCCAGAGGATCCTCTGACATTCTCATCAACACAAAATTTGCCATGGGAGGGAGCACCATTGTCTATTTCCTTCAGACCTGGTTTGACACCCTGATTAGCCATCCTGGCAACCAACTAAGGTGGGAAGAAATGGTTGGGGCGCATTTCCAGATCACACCATCAAGGATACTTATATTGTGGGGCGCCTGGGTGGCTCTGTTGGTTAAGCGTCCAACTTCGGCTCAGGTCATGATCTCGTGGTCCATGAGTTTGAGCCCCGTGTCAGGCTCTGTGCTGACAGCTCCGAGCCTGGAGCCTGGTTCCAATTCTGTGTCTCCGTCCCTCTCTGCACCTCCCCTGCTCACATTCTGTCTCTCTCTCTTAAAAAATAAACATTAAAAGTTTTTAAAAAGAAAGGAAATTTCAGCCTCTGGATAGCACACCTGGTTCCTCTTAAAGTTCTTAACATGGGGTCTCCAGGATGCCCCTTTGAGCAATTATCATTGACCTCTTCTATCCATCTGGTTTGCTCAGTTCTGATACATTGGCTTATCTGAGGACTCTTCTTGAGTTCCTGGGACCATAGGTCGTAAATGCAAGGTCTCCCCCAGTCCTCGAAACCTATCCTGGGTTCTAGAGAAGGAGTGACATTAATTTATCTTACTCAGCCGGATTTGATGGCTGATCAGGAAGTAGTTGAGAAGAGTGGTCATGGAAAGCAAAGGGCTTTTAGTATCAAATGGTTCCTACGGCAAGTGTTCATTCCACAGACACCGGATTACTTTTACAGTAGAGAGAGAGCAGTTACTGCCTTAACCAGGTGCTTAAATTCAGCATCACTGAAAAATGGAAGGTGCAGTACAAAGTTCACAGAGCCACCTTTGAAGTTCTCTTGAATCTAATCAAGCTGGGAAGTCTTGGTTACAGGAAATATAGGGTGACAAAGGAATATGTTAATCAACACCTTGGGACACAATCAGATGAAGTCAGAATGTGGGACTCCTGCAAGATACCTGTCTTGGATTCTTCCAAAAAATCAATGTCATGAAGGAAAGAAAAAAGGCAGGGGGGTTTGTCTAGATTTTTAAAGACTTCACATGGAAAATAAAGTGGGGGCACCTGGTTGGCTCAGTCAGGAGAGCATGTGACCCTTGATCTCAGGGTCATGTGTTCAAGACCCATGATGGGCATGGAACCTACTTTAAAAGAAAAAAAGAAAGAAAAGTAAAGTGATGCAGCCACTCTAGAAAGTAATCTGGCAATTTCTTTTTTTTTTTTTTTTAACGTTTTTATTTATTTTTGAGACAGAGAGAGACAGAGCATGAACGGGGAGGGGCAGAGAGAGAGGGAGACACAGAATCGGAAGCAGGCTCCAGGCTCTGAGCCTTCAGTCAGCACAGAGCCCGACGCGGGGCTCGAACCCACAGACCGCGAGATCGTGACCTGAGCTGAAGTCGGACGCTCAACCGACTGAGCCACCCAGGCACCCCTAATCTGGCAATTTCTTACAAAATTAAACATGTAATTTCCCATATGGCCAAAGAATTAAAAATTTATGCTCACACAAAACTTGGTTTTTTCCTTAAAAAATTTTTTTTTAAGTTTATTTATTTTGAGAGAGAGAGAGAGAGAGAGAGAGAGAGATGGCACTTGAGCAAGGGAAAGGCAGAGAGAGAGAGAGAGAAAATCCCCGGCAGGCTCCACACTACCAGTACAGAGCCCAAGAGGGGGCTCGAGCCCACGAACCATGAGATCATGACCTGAGCTAAAATCTAGAGTCAGACACTTAACCAACTGAGCCACCCAGCCCCCCTTTTTTCCTTTTTCAGTAAGCTCTAGGCCCAACATGGCGCCTGAACTCACCACCCCAAGACCAAGGGTCGCGTGCTTTACTGACTGAGCCAGCCAGGGACCCTTGTTCACACAAAACGTGTAAAGGAATGTTCTTAGAAGCTTCATTGGTGATGGCAAAATACTGGAAACAAGTCACATGTCTTTCAAAGGGTGAATGGTTGAAATAAACCCCGTACTTCCATAAACGGAATACTACTCAGCAAGAGAAATGAATGAGCTATTAATCCATACAACCTGGATGGACCTCAAGGACATTATGTTTGGTTAAAAAGTCACATGGTCCAAATGTCACATACCATACGATTCTATTTATATACAACTCTGGAAATTGCCAACTATAGCAACAGAAGGGAGTGGGAAGACACAGGGAGGTGGGGAGGGGAGTGATGAATGTGTTCACTCTCTGGATTGTAATGGTGTCTTCGGTGTACATGTCTCAATACTTATAAAATTGTGTGCTTTAGGGGCGCCTGGGTGACTCAGTCGGTTGAATGTCCAACTTCAGCTCAGGTCATGATCTCGCGGTCTGTGAGTTCGAGCCCCGCATCCGACTCTGTGCGGACAGTTCAGAGCCTGGAGCCTGCTTCGGATTCTGTGTCTCCCTCTCTTTCTCTGCCCCTCCCCCGCTCATGCTCTGTCTCTCTCTCCCTCTGTCAAAAATAAATAAACATTAAAAAAATAATAACATTGTGTATTTAAAAATGTGTGGTTTATTGAATGTCAATTATAACTCAAAAGAGCTGTTTGTAAAAAAAAAAAAAAAAGAAAGAAAAAAGAAAAGAATGATGGCTCCACCACAGCTCCCTGCTTATTTTCTTCATAGCACTGAAATAATCTGTAATTTTCTAGCTCATCTGTTCGTTTACTTGTGGCCTGTCTCAAAACTGAACTCCCCGAAGCAGCGATTGGGTCTAATTTACCGCTGGGGCCCGTTTTCCCCAAGGCTGCCCTGAAGCAATAGATACCTGTCCACCACACCTTAGCCCTTAATAACCAAATCCTTTTGCTTACAGACCGGAGGAGTGTTTGATGGGAGATGGCCTACGCACGTCTACCTGGATCTGCCAGGAGCAAGGGTGGGCCTCTTGAGGGCGTCTGTCCTGGGACACCTCTGGCCTCCCTAGGGAGAGAACAAGACTAGAGGTAGCCAATGTAGCAGAACCCAGTACAACACTAGAATTAAAGTGACTTGGTTTCCAGCACAGCTCTGCCTGGAACGTCACAATGGGGACTGAGTAAGTAAAAGTAGAGCATCTTTTTCCTCCGGGGGCTTTTAAAAAGCACTTGGTCAAGACTCACTCCCTCCAGCCCTGGGAAATCCGTACCTCTCAACGGGGTCAGATACCTAATTATAAAACACGTTACTTTACCATGATAAAAGATTCTCATACACATTTCACATTTTGGGGGAAATAACCTCACCGAGTACTGTATACGTGCTCATACTCAGTTGGAAACGGTTAACATTCAGCACTGAAAAAAAGTCAGCTCAGGTGACAGCTAGTTGTTCCTCAAACTTCTTTTCGATACATAAGTATTCAGTCTCCGTAGAGACTGTCAAAAATTGCCAATGCCGACTATATTTCAAGTCGTCATGGCGGGGTATTGGGAAAAGTTTTCAATTAGCAATAATCGCGCCTCGGATAAACCTCATTGGCTACGATACTGCCACTGCGCAAAGCTGGAGATCATAACCACGCACCCTGCTCCCCCACAGATGACAACCACCTTTACAGTGAGGGTGGGCGACTCCAGGCGAATTCGTGTATAAGATGCGTTCTACTTCCAGCAATTATATTTAAGACTGGTCTGCACCCGAGGCTTCTTGTTGTTGGATCGACTCGTGTCGAATATTCAGATTTTGTAAGTGACAGTGCATTCGCTGGGGATGCTGGGTAATCTTATGCAAATCGTCATGACATCACAGAGATGACCAGATTAAATGAATTTTGAGTTAAAATCCGTGAAAAAAAGTGATCAGTGGAAAGACAGGAAAAGCCAGAGCGAACCGAAAAAGGACAAGTAGCTACGTACTGACTACGTGGGCAAGGGTCACAGCAAGTATTCGTGCAATGTCGGACGTCCGCCTGGCAAAAAGCAATAGAGAATACAACACCAACAGCTGAGAGAACTAAGATACAACCAAAAGAAGGTAACTAATTGCGAACTACATTCCTGCCTCTAAAACAAAGACGGGAAAAAACAACCTCCAAAAACAGAAAATTAGAGATCGCTTGTCATTTCCACCCCCTAAAGCAGCCCAAAGCAAAACAAAACAAAACACCTTTTCTTTTAAACTGAAATATTCAGTCTCCGTAGAGACTGTCAAAAATTGCCAATGCCGACTATATTTCAAGTCGTCACGGCGGGGTATTGGGAAAAGTTTTCAATTAGCAATAATCGCGCCTCGGATAAACCTCATTGGCTACGATACTGCCACTGCGCAAAGCTACCGAGCAACGCCCCCTACTCATCATCCCCAATAGGCAAGCTTCCCATTACAGAAAAGTGATTTTTGAGTCGTACTGGAAAATGATGACTTGTTCTTTGTTTAAAAATTATACAACCATATGAAGATCTCATGAAAATGCCTGAGCTGTTTCTAAGGATTTCGTTTCTTGATTTCACTTAACTAAGCTTTGATGGAGCCTGAAGCAAAGCATTATGGGAGAGAAATATGCTAATAACTTAATTCATAGAATGAATTGCGGCAGATGAAAATGGGCTGTATCAGCATGCTGTTCCCTTGGCTCCCGATTCACAGCGTAACTGTCTTCTCCAAAATAGTGTTTTTAAAAAAATTGTGGTAAACTATACGTAATATAAAATGTACCATTCCAACCATTTTTAAGTGTACAGTTCAGTGGCATTATGTACATTGTTTGCAACCATTATCACCATACCTCTCCAGAACTTTTTCATCATCCCAAACCGAAATTCTGTACCCATTAAACACTAACTCCCTTTCCTATTTCTCCCTCTCCCAACCCCTAGAAACTTCTATTACTTTCTGTCGCTGAATTTGACTCCAGCAGGTACCTCATATAAGCGAAATCACACTATTTGACTTTTGGCCTCTGACTTTTTTTTTTTTAAGTTTATTTATTTAAGTAATAATACTTAATACCCCACTCATGGCGCGGGTCTCAGGACCCCGAGATCAAGAGTTGTATGCTCTTCCGAATGAGCCAGCCAGGCGCCTGTCTGGCTTATTTCATAATGTTTTAAGGTCTATCCATGTTGTAGTATATATATCAGAATTTCATTCCTCTTTATGGCTGATATTCTATTGTATGGAATTTAATTATCCATCCATTATTCTATGAATCTGCTTCGTTTCCATCTTTGGCTTTCGTGAGCAATCCTTCTACAAACAGTGGCATACAAATATCCATCTGAATCCTTGTTTTCAATTCGTTTCTGTACATAGTTGGAAGGGGAATTTCTGGGTCATATGGTAATTCTTTCTTTCTTTTTTTTAAGAATTCTTTTTTAATCCCAAAGGGTTTTCTGTTGGACACCTTAATTCAGAGGAGATAGGCTGGAAAAGGCTATTTTCATAGAAATGTTCACAGTTCACGAAGTTTGAAGTAACTTTCGCTCCCACTGCCTGTTTTTCCCTTGACAAATGGAAAGCTGTCAGAAACCTATATTCAGACTTCTTTCATCCCTGAACTATATTCTCCAAAATACTTTTGGTTTTTGCTACTCATTAAGATGTAAATAGTCTCTAAGAAAATTACATTTCCCCCAACATTTTATTTTTTATTTTTATTTTTTATTAAAAAAATTTTTTTTAACATTTATTTTATTTTTGAGACAGAGAGAGACAGAGCATGAACGGGGGAGGGTCAGAGAGAGAGGGAGACACAGAATCTGAGACAGGCTCCAGGCTCTGAGCAGTCAGCACAGAGCCCGACGCGGGGCTCGAACTCACATACCCAGAGATCGTGACCTGAGCCGAAGTCGGACGCTTAACCAACTGAGCCACCCAGGCGCCCCTTCCCCAACATTTTATTATAAAATATTTCAAACATGAGGGGCACTTAGCTGGTTCGGTCTGTGGAACATGTGACTCTTAATCTGGGGGTTGTAAATTCCAGCCCCAGGTTGGGTGTAGAGATTACTTATTTTGGGGAAAGAGAGAAAGGGTGTGTGTGCACTTGCACAAGCCGGGGGAGGGACAGAGAGAGAGGAGAGAGAATCCCAAGCAGGCTCTGTGCTGAAGCCAACTTGATCTCACAGTTTGGTTCCATGAGATCATGACCTGAACCGAAATCAAGAGTCAGAGGCTTAACTGACTGAACCACCTAGGTGGCCCTAGGGTGACTTAAAATCTAGAGATTATTTAAAATCTTAAAAAAAAAATTCAAACATGAAACGTTCAAAGAAAGTATTCCTCAGTGATCATTCATATAATCATCATCTAGGTGAGAAAATGACATCTTTAAAAGACCTATTTGATGCTGATGTGTAGCTTCCCCCCCCCCCCCACAGCCATAACTGCCAAGGTAGGAAAAATTATCAAGAAAAAAAAAAAGACTAGTAACTTGATTAATTTTATATTATTTTACTTTGATCCAATCAAGGACGTAGTCATGAATTCCTGGTATGGTGACACTGTGTGTTTTACCACCTGTCTTGGATGACTTCATCCTCCACGGATGACTTTCCAGCACTAAGAAAAATTGAAAAGTCAGCTAACTTCTCCCAGGAACATGAGATTTTGGGGGGCCTAAAAGCACAATAGTTCTGTATTAGTCTCTCAATTAACGATGTTCATTCTACTTGGCAAACTGAAAAAAACAACATGAGTTTGAAATTTTTCTTAATAAACTTGGGGTGGGGGGAGAAAATGTCAGTGTTTTGGCATTTTAATAGGTTTTGATCCAATACCCATATGTGCAGGAAATACTCCTGATTGCAATTTTTTTGACTTAGTAAAAATTTCCAGTCTACATTTTGGTCCTTTCTTTCAGCCAATGTGGTCAGGTTAACTAAGGCACAAAAAACCTGTCATGTCAGGTGATTGTCCCAGCAGTGTGACCTATCTGAGTTGTTGTGTAGGTATTGCTCCCAAACTCCTAAACTGGGTGACTTTACAGATATTTACCTCCACACATTCAGTGAGAGGATCAGGAGTCAAACTCTGACTCCAGCTTCCACAATACACTTCTGGGCTTCAGTTTATCTTAAAACAGGGGAAGCAGCTCCTTAGGTGGTCTTCAAGGTTCCAGTAAGCTGCCCTTTGATTGATGTTCTAAAACACAAATTGATTGATGTCTTATTTAGGTGATGCTACAGAACAGTGGTTCTCATTATTACAAACATTAGAAACAACTGGGAAGTTTGTAAACCGTCTTGATGCCCAGGCATCTCCCCAGACCAATTAAATCAGAATCTCTGGGAGTGAGACCTGGGCACTGTGTTGGTTAATGTAATAAAACCACAAAAGAGAATAAAGAAAATTGGAGAAGCCGAGTAAACACATTATTCCTTGTATATTATCTGTGGCTTTAGTTTTTCATATAAACTGCAAAAACATGAATTTTTCAGATATTAATGTATTTCTTCACACCCCACTACAAGGTGGGAAATTGATTTCCTCACAGTGAGTGCAAAGGATCATAATCACTGAAGTTCAGTATGAGTCTAATCTAGATACATTATTAAAGCTTCTATCTTAACAATGAATTCGTAACTTAGTACTGTTTAGATATACTATTTTGCACTGAGCACACTCGTCTTCAAACTCTAACAACTTCTCTCAAAGGGACACTAACATGTTGGCTTAGGAGACAGCGGGCACATTTCGCTCCTGTGAATGTTCAACACCTCTGACCAGGAAAGGCAGATGGGGGCGCTACCACACAATCTGGATCCCTCATCTGTGACACCCAGAGGATTGTGGGACTTGTAGTTTTCCTGGCATCATTTCTGCCTCCTGGACTGCATTTCCCAAAATGCAAAAGGAGTCAGCTCGTCGCGTCGTCAGACGTAAAGTGTTCTTTAAGGTGTGGAAGGTAAGTGTTCTGTGGGGGTTGCAGGTTTCTAGACGTTGTGAATTTGTTGTGAGGGATTCTATATAAACTTTTTGCCCTTTAGTAGTACCTGGCAGAGAGCAGCTGTTCCAGTATAGCGGGTTTTCAGCGATTTTCCCGAGCCCTTTGGTCTCAGGAATCCAGACTGTATTTGTTCAGCGGTTCAAGCGTTGCTGTGGATTTCTAGAGAAATCGGGGTCCTGAAACTAGATCTGGAAAGCCAGGCATAAAATAATGTTTACATATGAGGTGCGTGTCACTAGAGAATTTCTGCATTATGTTAAATAATACGTCAAAGCTTTGTTAGAATGTCGTGTTTGCAATTGAGGGTAAACTAAAAGAATATGGGGAAAGTAGAATAAAAGATGTGCATGTGCTTAGTTACAGTAATAAAGCCAAAAGCCATAAAAATCAAAAGTCAGAAAAGTCTGAGCAGCAACTGCATCAACACTTGGCATACTGGAATTCAAATATGCTTCTTAGCTTATGAAGAAATATTTCTGATTTATAAAATAGGAAGTAGGTTTATGGAACACACGGTTTCCCAAGGGATGGTAGTAACTAAAATTGTAAGTGTATTCCTCTGAGGGAGACGTCTTTAGATGTAGACATAGATGGAATAACAATTCCCTATTAAAAGATTTAAAAGAGGGGCGCCTGGGTGGCTCAGTCGGTTGAGCGACCGACTTTGGCTCAGGTCATGATCTCACGGTTTGTGAGTTCGAGTCCCGTGTCGGGCTCTGTGCTGACAGCTCAGAGCCTGGATGCTGCTTCTGATTCTGTGTCTCCCTCTCTCTCTGCCCTTCCCCCACGCATGCTCTGTCTCTCTCTGTCTCAGAAATAAATAAACATAAAAAAAAAGATTTAAAAGATATCGGGAGTAAGCTATTATTCTTTTGAAGTTTATAAGTTTATTTCTGACCAGCCAGGTTTTATTGGGACAGACAGAATAGGTCTTATGTTATGCTAGAGTCCTGCTTTACCAATTTTTATTTTACACTCCCTTTTTAAAATCCACATTTTTTTAGAGTCCCTTCCACCATTTTTTAAATAAACCAAAATGTACAGTTTTTCTTGAATGCAAAAAGTCTTGGAAGATTCACCAACCATTTTAAGTTAATTTCCATCTGATGGCCAAGCATAGTAGACCTCTGGTTGTAGGTTCTTAAGAGGTCAAGAAGACAAGATTGGCTTGGGTTGTTATGCAATAGTCCAGTGTGGCGACAAGATTTTATTTTGTGGAAGGTATTAGAAATTCTTGACCAAAACAAATTTTTAAAAAGATATAAAAAGGGAGCCTTGTTGTTTCAGGTCGGACTTCATGGGACTCGGGAGGTGGGCCGGAATCAGTTTTTCCTGGTGAAGGCCAATTGTTAGACATTTAGGAACTTGCTAGCCAGTTGTTAAACCATTGGTAGCCTGAAACTGGCCATGATGGGATTATTTTCTCATATCTTTTTGTGGGGATAGTGGGGGAGAAGGTAGTACACCCCTGGCAAGGGTCAGTTTACTCTATAAGCCTGGAGCCCCAGTGTTCAGTACATTCTTGAGTTCTCACATCCTGAGCTAACTCACACCCTCCCAAATTCTGCAAAAGATTGATTTGGATTACAAAGTAAGGTTATAAATACACTCTAGGTGTGTGTTGGGGGGTGGGGGAGGGGGCGGGGAGGAGGCTGCACCTTTCCAGGGAAAGATATTCTTGTTTACTTGGGGGGCCCATCCTTTAAGATACTGAAGTCACTGATTAATTCATTATTTGTAGGTTGTTCAGATAAGCATGCAATCTGCCACCAGAAGTAGTATGGTCTGGATGGAGAGTCTTCTTAGATTATGCAAAAACCTGTACTCCTCTCTGATACATTTTCTTAAACCTAGATTTTGTCTTCAAGAGGACAGTATTATGTGCAATGCCAACAAATTCCTACTCCCCAGTCATTTCTCAATATCATGCTGTTGGCTCTCATCACCCATCCCATAAATATTTCAGTGTACAACTTTGCTGATTATCAGATACCTTTTGGGTTGTCAGCTTATAGGTATAAATTGGATGAGTTTTGAAATCTCATCAGTAACCTCCCAAATCCCATTTAGGGTGGACTATTTGGGGGAAATGACAGTGCTACCCAAGCTTTTCTTTATTTGCAATTCCTTCCTTACAGTTAGTCCATATATTTTTAGTCTAAGTTTAGTTCTTGTTTATATCTGTATTGTTGATAATCATGTACCCTTGCTTTTATTTTTGTTTAGATCCAGGGCAACATGAGGGAGGCATACTTTTAAGTTACCTATCCTAGTTCACTTTGTACATTTAATTTCAAATATGTTTTCTTCAAATACTATATGACTGCTGATAGGGTCCAGATATTAGAGTTTTATCTACCTTTAAGGTGAAACATTCCACATTTTAGCTTCTCTTCAAAGTACTCCATTCTTTTTTTCCCCTCACTTTTCAGATCATATCTCTTACACCTTTAAAGTATTCAAAAGATATAAGCATTGTTACTTTATCTCATAGCTTTTGGCATTTCTGCACTACCACTATCCTAGGCACACTAGGACATCTATTTTTGAGAGAGAGAGAGAGAGAGAGAGAGCACAAGCAGGGGAGGGGCAGAAAGAGAGAGGGAGACACAGAATCCGAAGCAGGCTCCAGGCTCCGAGCTGTTAGCACAGAGCCCGACATGGGGCTTGAACTCATGATCCATGAGAGCATGACCTGAGCCCAAGTCAGACGCTTAACCAACTGAGCCACCCAGGCACTTCTGTTGTTTCTTTTTTTAAGTTTATTTATTTATTCGGAGAGAGAGAGAGGGAGAGAGAGCAAGTGGGGAAGGGGCAGAGAGAGACGGGGAGAGAGAGAATCACAAGCAGGCTCAGCACCACCAATGCATCCTGAGTCAGGGCTTGAACTCACGAACCGTGAGATTGTGACCTGAGCCAAAGTTGGACACTTAACCGACTGAGCCACTCAGGTGCCCTATATAAAAATTTTTTTTATTGTGGAGATAGAATAATATAACGAACCCCATTCACAGACATATCACCCAGCTTCAAAAATAAACAACTCTTGGCTAATCTTGTTTCATTTATACAGTATATTTCTATCTACTCTGCCCCCTCTATATTATTTTGAAATAAATCCTCCCAGACATATCATCTCACCCAAATATTTCAGTCTGTAACTTCTATAGGATGAAGACTTTTAAAAAAATCACAATACCATTTGTCATACATAAAACACTTCTTTAAATATGTATTTTTTAAATTTCCTAAAGCAATCTCTAAGACCACCATGGTGCTTGAACTCACAACCTTGATATCAAGAGTTGCATGCTCTACTGACTGAGCCAACCAGAAGCCCCCATACGTAAAAAACAATAATTTCTTTTTTTTATTAAAAAAAAATTTTTTTTTAATGTTTATTACTGAGACAGAGACAGAGCACGAGTGGGGGAGGGGCAGAGAGAGAGAGGGAGACACAGAATCCGAAGCAGGCTCCAGGCTCCGAGCTGTCAGCACAGAACCTGACGCGGGGCTCGAACTCACAAACCATGAGATCATGACCTGAGCTGAAGTCGGTCACTCAACCAACTGAGCCACCCAGGCGCCCCCAAAACAATAATTTCTTAATATCAAACATACAGTTAATGTTCAATTTTCCAATTATTAGTGTTGTAAAGTTCCAGATAAGGCCCACAGATTACATTTGGTTGGTATGTCTTTAAAGCTCTTTAATCTATCATTCCCCCTTCAGATCTACTTCTATCTCTTGCAGTTTATTTGTTGAAGAAGCTGATTTTTCTGTCCTGTAGAGTTTCCCATGGCCTGAACTTCATGGATGGACCGATGATATCATCTAACATTGCTTTGGCCTCTGTATTTCCTATAAATTGTTAAACTCTAGAGACTTGATCACTGTCGAGTTCAATTTTTTTTTTCTCCCAAGACCACATCTTGAGGCGTGGTGTGCTCTTCCATGAAGAGTCTAGTCTGGTATTCTCTCTTTTCCTAATGTTGAAATTGGAGGAAGTTGTTGATGTTTGATGCCTATATGCTGCCTTTGCTTTTCGGCTATAAATGAGATAATCACCTCACACCTGACAGAATGGCTAAAATCAAAGACAAGAAATAAGTAGTGTGGGTGAGGATGTGGAGAAAAAGGAACGCTTGTGCACTATTTGTGGGGATGCAAGCTAGTGCAGCCACTGTGGAAAACAGTACAGAGTTTCCTCACAAAATTAAAAATATAATTACTCCATGATCCAGTAATTCTACTACTGCATATTTACCCAAGGAAAACAAAAACACTAATTTGGAAAGATATATGCACCTCTATGTTTATTAAAGCATTATTTATAATAGCCAAGATATGGAAGCAACCCAAGGGTCCATCTATAGATTAATGGATAAAGATGTCAGCACACACACACACTCATGCACACACACACTCACTCCACACAGGAGTATTACTCAGCCTTAAGAAGGATATCTTGGGGCGCCTGGGTGGCTCAGTTGGCTAAGCATCTGACTTCGGCTCAGGTCATGATCTCACAGTTGGTGAGTTCGAGCCCCGCGTCGGACTCTCTGCTGACAGCTCAGAGCCTGGAGCCTGCTTCAGATTCTGTCTCCCTTTCTCTCTGCTCCTCTCCTGCTCATGCTCTGTCTCTATCAAAAGTAAATAAACATTAAAAAAATTATTAAAAAAAGAAGGATATCTTGCTATTTGCAACAACATGGATGGATGTAGAGGATATAATGCTAAGTGAAATAAGTCGGACAAATACCACATGATTTCACTCGTGGAATTTAAGGGAAAAAAAAAACACAAATGAACAAAGAAAAAAGAGATAAGCAAAAAACCAGACTCTATTAAAAACATTTTTAGTTTATTTTGAGAGAGAGCGCATGTGAGTGCATGAGTGAGTCGGGGAAGGAGCAGAGAGAGTGAAAGGGAGAGAGAGAGAATCCCAAGCAGGCTCCTCACTGCTAGTGCAGAGCCCAACAAGGGGCTTGAACCCACAAACCGTGAGACCATGACCTGATTGAAATCAAGAGTTGGACACTTAACCCACTGAGCCACCCAGGTGCCCCGAAACCCGTTTTTTTAAAAAAAATGTCTGTTTATTTTTGACAGAGAGAGAATGTGAACATGTGTCGGGGAGGGACAGAGAGAGAGCAACAGAGGATCCCAAGCAGATTCTGCATGGAGAGTCCAATGCAGGGCTAGAACTCATGAACTGCAAGATCATGACCTGAGCTGAAGGCAGACACTTAACTGACTGAAGCCACCCGGGCACCCCAAAAACAGACTCTTAAATATAGAGAACAAACTGGTGGTTGCCATAGGCGAAGTGGGTGAGGGGATGGGTGAAATAGGTGAAGGGGATTAAGCATATACTTCTAGTAATGAGCAATGACTACTTTATAGAATTGTTGAATCATTATATTGTACACCTGCAACTAATATAATACTATATGTTAATTATCCTTGAATTTTAAAAAAGCCTAAGGGAAAGACTAAAAAAAATAATAAATAAAGTTCTGATGCATCTTCTAGTCCCTGGCAACTACTAATTTACTTTCTGTCTCTATATATTTGTGTATTTTAGAAATTTAATATAAGTGGAATCATATAGTATTTGTCCTTTTGTGACTGACTTCTTACACTTAGCATAATGTTTTTGATGTTTATCCATATTATAGCATATATCAGAACTTTATGCTTATAGGTAAATTTCCTTATATGGATAGACCCCATTTTGTTTATCCATTCATCAGTTGATGGCTGCCTTACTTTTGTTTTTGTTTTGGGGGTCTTTTTTTTTTTTAATTTAAATTTTAGTTAACATGAAGTGCAATATTGGTTTCAGGAGAATTCAGTGATTCATCAGTTACATACAACACGCAGTGCTCATCACAAGTGTCCTCCTTAATACCCATTACCCATCTAGCCCATTTCCCACCCACCTCCCTCCATCAATCCATAGTTTGTTTTCTATCATTAAGTGTCTCTTGTGGTTTGTTGGGGTGCCTGGGTAGCTCAGTCGGTTAAGCGTCTGACTTCAGCTCAGGTCATGATCTGGTAGTTCTTGAGTTCAAGCCCCGAGTCAGGCTTTGTGCTGACAGTTCAGAGCCTTAAGCCCATTTCAGATTCTGTGTCTCCCTCTCTCTCTCTCTGCCTCCCTCCCACTCATGCTGTCTCTCTCTCCTGCAAAAATAAATATTAAAAAAAATTTTTTTAGGGGCACCTGGGTGGCTCAGTCGGTTAAGCATCCAGTTTCGACTCAGGTCATGATCTTGTGGTCTGTGAGTTCAAGCCCCGCGTCGGGCTCTGTGCTGACAGCTCAGAGCCTGGAGCCTGTTTCAGATTCTGTGTCTCCCTCTCTCTCTGACCCTCCCCCATTCATGCTCTGTCTCTCTCTCTCTCTGTCTCAAAAATAAATAAACTTAAAAAAAATTTTTTTTTAAATTTTTAATGTTTATTTATTTTTGAGACAGAGAGAGAGAGAAAGAGAGAGAGACAGTGTGGGAGTGGGGGAGGATCAGAGAGAGAGAAAGAGAGACAACAGAATCCAAAGCAGACTCCAGGCTCTGAGCTGTCAGCACAGAGCCCGATGCAGGGCTTGAACTTACAAGACTTGGTATCATGACCTGAGCCGAAGTCAGAGACCCAACTGACTGAGCCACCCAGGCACCCCTAAAAAAAAAATTTTTTTTTAAGAGTCTCTTGTGGTTTGTTTCCCTCTCTTCTTTTTTTCCTCCCCCTTCCTTTAGGTTCATATGTTTTATTTCTTAAATTCCACAAGTAAGTGAAATCATATGGTATTTTTTTCTGATTGACTTATTGTGCGTAGCATAATACATTCTAGCTTCATCCACGTCATTGCAGATGGCAAGATTTCATTCTTTTTTAAAGTTTATTTATTTATTTGAGAGAGAGGGGGACATGCACAAGCATGGGAGGGAGGGAGAGAGAGAAGGAGACAGAGAATCCCAAGCAGGCTCTGCGCCAGCAGAGCTCAATCTCACAAACTGTGAGATCATGACCTGAGCTGAAATCAAGAGTCAGACACCTAACTACTGAGCCACCCAGGTGCCCCAAGATTTCATTCTTTTTGATGACTGAGTAATATTCCATTATGTATACATACCACATCTTTATCCATTCATCAGTTGATGGACATTTGGGCTCTCTCCATAGTTTGGCTACTGTTGATAATGCTGCTATAAACACTGGGGTGCACGTACCCCTTAAAATCTGTCTTTTTGTATCCTCTGGGTGAATACCTAATAGTGCAATTGCTGGATCATAGGGTAGTTCTGTTTTTAGTTTCAGCTACCTTAGTTTTATTTATATAGATATCATATACTATAAATATTATATCTATATATTTATATGTATTTTATATATTATATGTAAAACATTTTTTTTAATATTTATTTTTGAGAGCAAGAGAGAGAGAGAGAGTGCAAGCAGGGGAGGGGCAGAGAGAGAGGGAGACACAGAATCCAAAGCAGACTCCAGGCTCCATGCTGTCGGCACACAGCCTGACGCGGGGCTCGAACCCACAAACTATGAGATCATGACCTGAGCCAAAGTAGGACACTTAACTGACTGAGCCCCCCAGGTGCCCCTACATATATAATATATATATATATAATATATATATATATATATTATATATATATATAATATATATATAATATATATATTTTTTTTAATGTTTATTTTCGAGAGAGAGAGAATGCAAGCAGGGGAGGGGTGGGGTGGGGGACAGAGGATCTGAAGTGGGCTCCGCACTGACAGCAGTGAGTCCATGTGGGGCTCGAACTCATTAACTGCGAGATTGTGACCTGAGCCGAAGTCAGACGCTCAACAGACTGAGCCACCCAGGTGCCCTTTGGCGGCCTTAGTTTTTAAAATTTGTTTTCTCCCATCAGGTTTCTTTCTCTCTAGAACAAAGATGAATTGTAGGTGGACTCTCAGGGCAGCGAAAGGCCGCTGGATGGTGAACATCAGCCAGCAGTGCTCACATGGATCCATTGGGTTATTTGTGCCACCGAGTCCACCTCTAGACCCTGAGAAGATCAGAGAGTTACAGCGCTTCATCACCCTGTCCAAGAGACTCCTAGTGATGACTGGGGCAGGAATCTCCACTGAGTCGGGGATCCCAGACTACAGGTCAGAAAAGGTGGGACTCTATGCTCGCACTGACCGGAAACCCATCCAGCATGGGGATTTTCTACGGAGTGCTCCAGTCCGCCAGCGGTACTGGGCAAGAAACTTTGTCGGCTGGCCTCGGTTCTCCTCCCTGCAGCCTAACCCTGCACATTGGGCCTTGAGCAACTGGGAGAGACTCGGAAAGCTGTACTGGTTGGTGACCCAAAATGTGGATGCCTTGCACACTAAAGCAGGGAGTCAGCGCCTGACAGAACTCCATGGATGCATGCACAGGTGCAGGAAGGTCTAAATAGTGTGAATGCAGAAATGTGAGCTCCATGAGAGCAAGGACCTTGGCTGTCTTGACCACTTTGTCCTCATTAGATCTTGAGAAAAGGATTTGGGAGCAAGTTGTTTATTTTGGAGTTGATCCCAGCAAACTCATTGAGGGAGTGGGGAAATGAAACAGGGTAGGCAAGAAAAGTCAAGAAAAGGGCATGTTAATGAATGGGTTGCTGCTTTGGGGAGCTGGAACTCAATCCTTTGAGGGGCCCTCTGTCTGGAGCATACTTCAGAATTGTCTCACTGAAAGTTGAGGAAGCTTGGGCATTTATCTACCATGTCCCATCCTTTAATGGTTGAGGGTCTTTCTAGGGGAATTAACTCCCTAACACTGACTCTGCAACTCCTTGGCCAGTAAACCCCCTAAGCAAGAGAGATGCAAGAAGTTGCTTATAAGAGAACTGTGTACAAGTGGCTGTAGGGTGTCTTGAGGGGACTATGAGCAAAGCACCAACAGCATAGTCTATAAGCTGGTGGATCTCTGATGCCTGGACACATAGAACACAGTACAGCCTGGCAAATAGAACCCAGTAAATATTGATGGAATGAACACATGTAGCCCTGGAAATAACCTGAAGCTAACTGGAGACCATTTCCTTATTATTAAGCCCCAGAGATCCTCCTGCCAATCATAAAATATTTATCGGGTGCCACAACGTGTGGTGTGCTATTGGTGGTGTGGAAGGGTCAAAACCAAAGAGCATAAAACATGCTCTACTTTATATGTGAGAACTTTGTAATCTCCTGGGGGTGGGGGGGGGATCCAAAAATAACATGTTTAACAACAGACAATTCCATATGTGATTGTTAAATTATGTGGTCCGTGATAGACCTGCTTTAGAGGTTCAGAGAAACAGATTTAGTAAAGCTTCGAGTAATCGGTCAAGCTTTTATGGGAAAGGTGGGGCTTGAGTCTGGCTCAGGTCTGACTGAACAAAAGAGGGGAGAGGGCTTTCTAAATGAAGAGGATTTGTAGAGCCCAGAGGAGTCTGGCCTGGCCTCTGTGGAGACTACTGTGAAATCAGATTGTCTGGAAAGGCTAGACCCAAATCATGGGTGCATCTGAAAATAGTACAGTGCAATTTGGGTCTTTTGTGAGAGACCAAAAGGGACTATTAGTGGTTTCTGAGCAAGAAAGCAATGTGATAAAAATAGCATTTGAGGAAAGCCACACAGGATTAGAGAGTGTGGCTCAGGGAGGTCAGCCTGAAGGACCCAGATCAAGGTGGTATCAGGGGAATTTGAGAGCTAATGATGGCCCTGGCCCCATTAAACTTTTCTTTTCCTGATGAAAGTTCCAAATCTTCCCAATAAGAAAGTAGTATAATGAACTCCCATGTACCATCACTCAGATACAAAAATTATATCATGTCTACTTTACCTCCCCCCCCCCCCCCCCGGCTGGTCTCTTAAAATAACTGCTATTTATTGAGTGGCTCCTGTCTATAGGCAGGAGCCTATAGACTCCTAGGTGGAGTCTAGGTGGTGGCCATAGCACAGTGGTCAAAGGATTCAAAGTTCTTGCTCTCACACGAACTCATGATTAAGGAAGTGAGGAGAGAAGCGAGTCACTGGGTTAGGACACCGAGGGGAAGAGTGTTTTAGAGGGACGGTGGTGATGGACAGCAACAATCACCCTGGAGGAGGAGAGGGAGGGAGGAAAAGCACCGGTCTGGGCACTAAGGAAGTCATTTGGTAAAGCATTTGCAGTTGCACTAAGGATAAAAATGAGCCAACAGGTTAAGCAGGCCGTGTAAGTAAGGAAAGCAGAGGTACACTGCTTGTTCTAGAGTTGGCAGTAGGAGGAAGGTAAGGAATGGTGGTAGTTAACATGAGAAGGTATTCCTACCTTGGGGGAAAGACTGGGTGCTAGAAACAGTGAACAGTGTTGGAGGAGCTACAACTGGTTGGGGATGAGATGTTTTTGGCAGCTTCATGCCTTCTCGGGACCAGTTGTTCAGTCAGCCTCTTCTTTGGTTTCAGGGTCCTTTGCTTGAACTGTGGTGAACAGATTCCCCGGGGGGTGTTACAAGAGCGTTTTGAAGCTCTGAACCCCACCTGGAGTGCCGAGGCCCATGGCCTGGCTCCTGACGGCGACGTCTTTCTCACAGAGGAGCAGGTACGGAGCTTTCGGGTCCCGTCCTGCCGATGTGGAGGCCCCCTGAAACCAGATGTCGTTTTCTTCGGGGACACAGTGAACCCTGACAAGGTTGACTTTGTGCACAGGCGTGTAAAAGAAGCTGACTCCCTCTTGGTAGTGGGATCATCCTTACAGGTATCTGACTTGGTCAGGGTGGGAATGGCCCCTTTTGCGGGCTGGAGAGCCCTGGAGAGGCTCCCTGTTAGGTTTACCTCTAACTGCATTGAGAGTTCTTACCTGTGTCTTTTCCTTGTAAGGTTTATTCTGGTTACAGGTTCATCCTCACTGCCCGAGAGAAGAAGCTCCCAATTGCAATACTTAACATTGGGCCCACACGGTCAGATGACTTGGCGTGTCTGAAACTGGATTCTCGCTGCGGAGAACTGCTGCCTCTAATAGACCCCTGCTGACCACAGTCTGATGCTCCTGAGTCAGAAACTGGGACTTTCACTTGAATCCTGCTATTAAAGGTAAATGCTTTCCTAGATACTGATTCCAGTTCCCATTCAACCAAGAGCACTGACAAAATAGGCAGCTTGGGGCGCCTGGGTGGCTCAGTCGGTTGAGCGTCCGACTTTGGCTCAGGTCATGATCTCGCAATCTGTGGGTTCAAGCCTCGCATCGGGCTCTGGGCTGACAGCTCAGAGCCTGGAGCCTGCTTCGGATTCTGTGTCTCCTTCTCTCTCTGCCCCTCTCCCACTTGTGCTCTGTCTCCCTCTGTCTCTCAAAAATAAATAAATGTAAAAAAATAAAAATAAAAATAAATAGGCGTCTTAATGTATGGCCACTAGTAATTAAAACTAATTCTTTAATGTGCATTAAGCTACAGTGTTTGAAAGATATTTCTTTTCCAGCTCTATGCACACAGCCATTTAGAAGGTTTCAAAGTCCACCACTGCTTTTTTTCCTGTTTTTAAATAACAGCTTTTCGCACTTTCAAAGTATACAATTAAGCTTTTAGTACGCTCACAAAGTTATACATGACTCACAGCTGTCTTAATTCCAGAATATTTTCATCATCCCAGGAAGAAACCTTGTACCCATCAGCAGTCACTCCACCCTCCCCAACCCCTCCACTTCTCCCTACCCTGGCAATAGCTAGTCTGTTTCTGCTTATGCTAGACATTTCACAGAAGATGTGGCCTCTTGTGTCTGGCTTCTCCACTTGGCATAATAGTTTCAAGGTTCGTCCATATTGTAGCATGTATTGGTACTTTTATATCTATTTTAATCTATGGATACAACCACTTAAAAAAATAAAAAGCTTTGGGGCACCTGGATGGCACAGTCGGTTGAACAGCTGACTCTTGACTTTGGCTCAGGTCATATCCCAGGGTCATAGCATCGAGCCTCAGGTCGGGCTCTGCGCTGAGCTTGCTTGGGATTCTTTCTCTCTCTGCCCCTCTCCCTCGCTCACACTCTCTCTCTAAAAAAAATAAATAAGTAAAATAAAAAGCTTTATTGAGATAGTTCACAAACCACACAGTTTATTCATGTAATATGTACAATTCAGTAGTTTTTAGCATATTCTAAGGGAAGTACAACCACTTTTTAAAAAAGCGACCTTAATTTTTAGTTTTAGGTTCACAGCAAAACTGAGCAGTAAATACAAAGGGTTCCAATATGCCCCTTGTCCCTATACACTCACACAGTATTAACATTTGATTCACCTACTGAAGGACAACTTGGTTGTTTCCAAGTTTTGGGCAATTATGAATAAAGTCGCTGTAAATACTAAGGAGCAAGACTGCTGGATCATATGATAAAAGTTTGTGTAGTTTTGTATGCAATTGCCAAACTGCCTTCCAAAGTGGCTGTCCCATTTTGCATTCCCGCCAACGAATGAGAGTTCCTGTACAACCACCTATTAAAAATCATTTTGGGGGCGCTTGGGTGGCTCAGTCGGTTGAGCATCTGACTCTTGGTTTCAGCTCAGGTCATGATCTCACAGTTTGTGCGTTTGAACCCCACGTCGGGCTCTTTGCTGACACCATGGACCCTGCTTGGGATTTACTGTCTCCCTCTCTCTCTGCCTCTCTCTCTCTCAAAGTAAATAAATAAACTTAAAAAAAAAAAACATTTTCATTGAAGTATACTATACAGAGTAGAGCATGTGTTATAAGTGGACAGTTTGACGAAGACATGAAGCATCTAGATCAAGGAACAGAATATTACTAGCACCAAGGAAGTCCCCTTAGTACAGACACTTAATTTTTTTTTTCTTTAATGTTTATTTTTGAGAGTGTGTGAGTGGGAGAGGGGCAGAGAGAGAGAGGGAGACAAGGAATCCAAAATAGGCTCCAGGCTCCGAACTGTCAGCACAAAGCCCAACACAGGGCTCGAACCCACGAGCCATGAGATCATGATCTGAGCCAAAGTTGGATGCTCAACCAACTGAGCCACCCAGGAGCCCCTAGACACTTTTTTAAAATTTTTTTTTAATTTTTTAAATTTACACCCAAGTTAGCATATAGTGGAACAATGATTTCAGGAGTAGATTCCTTAATGCCCCTTAGCTGTTTAGCCCATCCCCCCTCCCACAACCCCTCCAGTAACCCTGTTTGTTCTCCGTATTTAAGAGTCTCTTGTGTTTTGTCCCCCTCCCTGTTTTTATATTATTTTTTGCTTCCCTTCCCTTGTGTTCATCTGTTCTTTGTCTTAAAGTCCTCATATGAGCAAAGTCATATGGTATCTGCCTAGACACTTTTTGATATACTTTTTAGCTAGCTTATTACTAGAATAATATATATTATAGAATGTTTAGGTGATAACAGATAAGTAAAAAGAATATAATGCAAATTACCTATTATTCCACCACCTAGATAACCAAAGTTTAACATTCTGGTATAACTAAGTCTGTTTTTATGAAAGTCAAATCAAGCTGTGCATGTTTTCACTTAACAAGATATAGTGGCCCTCTTTACATATCCTAAATGCTGTGGTTTCTTGAATGGTAGGCTGATGTTCACAAATCATTTTCCCCCACCCACTCTCGGCTTATTCGGCATTAACTTGTTTCATTTCTTTCCAGATCCTTGAGGATTCCTCCCTCCTTCCTCCAACTAACTGCTCGCTGAGTGCAGCCTGTAGAGGGCAGCAAACCAGCATCTTTCTCCCAGCCTGCCTATGAACTGGGCAAGTTTCAGTCAGGCTGATGAAATTTGCCCCTGAAGAAAGACTTTTTCAAAGCAGCAGCTTCTATTGATAGGTAAACTTTTTTCGATTCCTTTTTATCTCACCAGGCAGAAGAAACGGCCTGGGGAAATACTTAGGCCAGAATGGTCTCTGGAGCACCAAGCAGGAATCTCACTAATGTGGGGCTTGAGGGGAGAAGAAAAGGACTTAATTTAGAATTCCAAATGGTTAAATGTCTTTAACTGAAACATTCTGGTATATTTTTCTAAAAGATGAGCAATGGTATGAATGAATTTTTTATTAACTAAGGAATAAAGAAATCATTTGCACACCAGGTATGTGGGCTGTATGTTTATATTCTTTTTTTATTTTTATTTTTTAAATTATTTTTTTAACATTTTTATTTATTTTTGAGAGACAGAGTAAGAATGAGCACGAGCAGGGGAGGGGCAGAGAGAGAGAGGGAGACACAGAATCCAAAGCAGGTTCCAAGCTCTGAGCTGTCAGCACAGAGCCCGATGCGGGGCTTGAATCCATGAACTGTGAGATCATGACCTGAGCCAAAGTCTGACACAACCAACTGAGCCACTCAGGCGCCCCTATATTCTTTTTTTTAATCAGCTAAAAGAGAATGAGGCTTTATGACATGGTTCTTTAAAGATTTCTGCTGGATTTCAGCTGCCAGATGAGACACTTGCCTCAAACCTGATGTGTAGAGAGGAAACTGAATTCCCAAGTGGGCTCTTAAGCTGATTTGTTTCTGCTGAGCAAGGCAGTAAGCCTTGTTTGATTATTGTGTTAGCCCGAAAGAATCATTGTACCAGGCTAAAGCTTTCAGCACAATCTCATCAAAAGTGAAGCGGATGAAAGAATCACAGCCTATTCTGGATAGTCTTTTGTCTAAAATTAGGGCAAGCAATACATGGTCATCCTGCACCTACCTAGGAAGTAAATTATAGTTACCTGGGATAATCCAAGAGCTTGAAACCAACAGAGTTCTTTTCATGTGCACAACTCTGTTTTCCCACAGTCATTAATTCTGAAGAGGTGTAAGGTTGTTGTAAATCTCATTCCAGCTTTTTTGCAGATGAAGATCCTAAGGTGCTCGGGATCAGATGTGCTCAGTTACCAAGTCAGCACCAATAATTGTATTCAAATCTGGGTCTTTTGAATCTCAAGCCATTCTCACCACAATTTTGTCAATGGTTAATAACAGCAGTAAGGTACTAAGGCTACAAAGATACAACCTCTTGGCTTCAAGTGGCTCACAGAGAATGTGCTGTTCCCCCATTCTTATTCTCTACCAGAAAATGGCCAGATTCATGCACGGAATGGCAGAATGAGAGCAAATTAAGTCCATCCCTCCTCATTTTTATTTTGGAGGAACCTAAGGCCATACAGCATATTTTCAGAGCCAGGACTAGAATCCGAGACTTTCCTCCCAGTTCTTTTCTTCTTAAACAACAGCTTCTTATCTATCTGAAGATTATGGTTAGAAGTCAGCCTGAAGTAGAAGCCAGCAGTACAACCGGCCAAGGAGACCAGGAATGGTTAAAGTCCAGTAGTAAGGTTGCTAGGGAGGAAGGCAGGCTCTTTCCATCACCTAATGCTGACACAATTCATGAAACCAAGTCTTCAGGACCTTAGGAATGTTCATTTTGTTCATAGTTCTTCCTGAGCTGGAATTCTTCCCCAAAAATTTGTCCCAAGAGGAACTTGGCATTTCCTGAAGCTGATGCTTCTCATGTCTCTTCACTTTCCATCTTTTGCTTTTTACCAGCATGGCAGTCCTAATCCACCATAAGTGTCCTCTGTTGGAATAACAAACCAACTGGTGGGTGCTTTCAGTTTGTCACCACCCTGGTTATAGGCTTCTGACCACATAAGCCCAGCTTTGGGCATGACTTTCCTCAAATGCTTCCATGGCTCTGCTATCAGTTTTAGGAAATAGAAGTCACAAAGGCAAACAAGTACATTACACTTGAAGCCTCCTTCCCAGGAACTCATATTTCTTTTATACTGTCGTAAATTGAGTGTCTCTCACTGTTATGCCCAGAATTCGTGATCCCCAAAGACCACCAGAGAGCCAAGTCCGATGCAAAAGCAAAGAGCCTTTATTCGAGCTAGCTAGAGCTCAATCCCCTACCTGCACCGACGCAGCGGTGAGATGCCAGAGAGAGAGCGCGAGTTTCAAAAGCACAAAGGTTTTATAGGGATCTAAGGGCAGTTGGTGGGGTGATGGTCGTGTCCTTAGCCGATTGGCTGGGGAAGGTTCAGAGTCCTGATGCGCAGGTTGCCGGGCGTGGTTTGAATGGGAAGTTTGAACGGGTGAGCGGGAAGTTACTCAAGGGGAGGAGGTGTGGTCTAAGGTTTGAGCGGGAATTTCTTTCTGCGGTTTTCCCCCAGAAAGGGGGCCATGTGGGGGACATAGTCACTCAAGATGGAGGACACAGAACAAAATGGAGTCGGCCGGCCTAGGTCCGCTGTTTCATTCCCCCCTTGTCATGTAGCTTACGGACCCAATCATGGGACCGGCTGCATTTCTATTTTGTCCTCTTCTGTTATTAGGGCTTGTACTGAGCACGGAGGACCATTAGTTGGACAGCCCCCACGTGGTCCCTGACAAACTGGACCAGCCTGTTGATGATAGAGGGTCCGAGGGTTACTAGTAGGAGCAGGATGGCGAGGGGTCCGGCAAGGGCCGAGATGAGGGTAGTTAACTAGGGAGACCAGTTGAACAAAGACTCGTACCAGGACTGAGATTGTTCTCTCTCTAACTTTCGTTTTTGCAGCCCTTCCCTTGTGAGGGCCATAGATTCTTTTACGACCCCCAAGTGATCAACATAGAAGCAACATTCTTCCCCTAGGGCTGCACATAGTCCTCCTTGCTGCATGAATAATAAGTCTAATCCCCTTCTGTTTTGGAGTACTACTTCTGATAAGGAAGTAAGGGATTTCTGTAAATGAGAAATTGATTTCTCAATTCTTTCTATGTCTAAGTCAATGGCTGCCCTTAGGGTTCTGTAGTTTTTGTCCTGGATGACGAGTGAGGATATTCCGGTCCCTACCTCCACTAATCCCAGTCCCAAGAGCGCAGCCAGAGTTAGGGTTGTAATGGGCTCTCTTTTACTTCGGGAGTTAGTAGAGCCTAACCTGTTAAATATTTCTTCCCCCGAATGGTACACCAGCTTGGGGATCAACTGCACGAGTACGCAGAAGCCTTCCTTCGAGGAGTTAAGGACTTGGGAGTGGACGCAGGGAGCGAGGCCGCTGGAACAGGCCCATCATGCATTTTTGGGGGGAAGTAGATACACTGTCTCCCTGGGGACTGTTAGGGTTTCACTACAGAGATGTGACTGCCCAGGGGGCACGTGGCCTTTGCAAGTGCCCTGCCCTGTTACTGCCTGGAGGGTTAGTCTTGCAGTAGCCTGCTGCCATCTGCAGGAGCTAGAGTTGGAGGCTGTTGTATAATTGCCTTTAATGGCAATACCTTCGTAATATGGGAGCCGGACATCTAGACAGAGCCAACAGGACTTGGTCAGGCCGGGCCTAGAAGTGTTTAGTACCTGGTATGCTCTGACAACCATGCTCCACAGGGGGTCTGTATCAGATAGTACGTTGTGACCCAGGGCAGGAGATGCGGATGACACTCCAGTAGGGACAGGGGATGTGGAGGGCCGTGTGGCCGGGGCCTGGGTGTTTCTGGGTGTGGCCATCCGGGCGGGGGCAGGTCAGGTAACTAGTTGGGTCCTACCGCCGTGGGGGACTGCTGGGCAAGGGGAGTTGCTTGCATTCGGAGGGTAAATAACGTTCCCTTGTCCTTGGCTCCCAGCCTAACCCAGTCGTATATCCTGAGTCCCCAGGTTTTTCCACTCTCCCATCCTGTTGTTTTTTTACCTTGGCTTGTAAAGGATATAACTATGGGATTACCGCGCCCCCAGGCATATGGCGGTCGGGGGCCACTGGGCCGCTTTACCACGATGAGATCTCCGGTGCGTGGTGGGGTCCACCAGATGTGCCCTGTTGAGACACATGACCAGGAGGCGCAAAAGTAGTCAGCCGCGTCCCCACATGTGCTCGAGCGAGAGTGGCTGGGGCAGACATAGAAATAAAGGTTCTGTGCATGGAATCCGGGGGCATATGGTGACAAGGGGAGCAGAGTTTGGAGGTCTACGCAAAGTTCTGGGAACCAAGTGTCCCTGGAGTGGCTCTGGGAAGTCTGATTAAGTATTGTCCCCGAGCTGGTGTCTATGATCTGCCAGGTGATGTTTTGGGGGACGTGGGGACTCTCAACAGCATGAGCAGTGACAAGCAGAGCTAACAGAGTTACCAATATTAGGTGGGTCGAATGCGCTGTAGCTTGAACTTGAGCAGGTTGTGTTGGTCTCGATTGACAGCCCATTACGTGACAAAGTCCTTCCGGATTGAGCAGGGGTCCGCTGGCCAAACGTGGGTGTGATGGACCCAGGTTGCAATGCCGTCTACTTTGAGAGCAGTGGGGGTTGTCAGCACCACGATGTAGGGTCCCTCCTAGCACGGCTCGAGGGTCTCTTGGCGGTGCCTCTTGACGTAGACCCAGTCTCCCGGCCTGTACTGATGAGGTGTCGGGGTTGGGCCGGCCTTGTAGATGGCATGGAGGCACAGCCAAATGTCCTCGTGCGCCCTCTGGAACCCTCTCAAGGAAAGAAAAAGTTCTTGATCTTTAAACTCAGCAAGAAGTTCAGCTCGAAGATTGGGAATAATAGGGGGTGGCCTGCCACACATGATCTCGTAGGGAGTAAAACCCAGGGTGTAAGGAGTGTTCCTAACCCGGTAAAGGGCATTCGGTAGGAGAGTCACCCAGTCCCTGCCAGTCTCCATGGTTAATTTGGTAAGGGTCTCTTTTAGGGTTCTATTCATTCTTTCTACCTGTCCTGAGCTCTGGGGCCTATAAGCACAATGTAATTTCTAGTTTGCCCCCACAGCCTTGGCTACTGCCTGCATTACCTGCGAGATAAAAGCTGGTCCACTGTCTGATCCTACCATGGCAGGAAAACCATACCTGGGTAAGATGTCTTCTAGTAGCTTCTTAGCTACCATCTGAGCTGTTTCATGCTTGGTTGGGTATGCCTCCACCCAGCCAGAGAAGGTGTCTGTAAATACTAAAAGATATTTATAACCATACTTTCCTGGTTTAACTTCAGTGAAGTCGACCTCCCATTGAGCTCCCGGTCTGGTGCCTCTGAGCCTGGTTCCTTTTTTATTTGATGTGGCTCTCGCATTGGTGAGTTGGCAGGTCTTGCAGGCAGATACAACTTGCTCTATTTTGGTGTCCTGTTGGTGATTCTTGATTCTGGCATGTCGGATTAAGTCTTTTAATTTTCAGGCCCCCATGTGAGTAGACCGATGCATGTGCTCTAATAGTGAGACTCTGAGCCAGCCTGGCAGCACGAGCTCCTTGTTAGGTGTATACCACCATCCCTTTATCTCCTGGGCCATGGGGAGTTTCTTGATCCACTGTAACTCCTCCTGGGAGTATTTGGGCTGGTCTGGTAAAACTGGGTCTCCCGGGTCCGGGAGTTGTATGGTCATGGTGGGGACTGAAGTAAGGGCTACTGCCTTGGCTGCCTGGTCAGCCTTTCGATTACCTCTAGCTACTGGGTTATCAGTTTTCTGGTGCCCTTGGCCGTGGATAATGGCCAGCTTGGCAGGAAGCCATAAGGCCGTAAGCAGGTCAAGTATCTCCTGCTTATTTTTTATAGTCCATCCTTCTGCCGTCAGTAACCCCCTCTCCTGATAAATTGCCCCATGAATATCAGCTGTGGCAAACACATAACGGCTGTCTGTGTAGATGTTAAGCCATTTTTCAGCTCCCAGCGTCAGTGCCTTGGTGAGGGCGATGAGCTCTGCTCACTGGTCTGGCGTTCCGGAGGGTAGAGCCTCTGCCCATACGGTGTCCGTTTCGGTGACAACCACTGCACCCACATACCTGCGTCCGTCCTGCACAAAGCTGCTGCCATCAGTGAACCAAGTAGCCTCAGCATCGGGGAGGGGCCGGTCGGTCAGATCCGTCCGGAATCCATGTACTTGCTCCAGGATCCCCGCACAGTCATGTAGTGGAGCATCTAGGTCAGGGTCGGGCAGCAGGGTTGCAGGATTGAGGGCCACACTGGGGTGGAACCGCACCTGTGGAGGGTTGAGTAGGAGGCTCTGGTAATGAGCCATACGTGTGTTGCTCATCCATCTATCAGGAGGCTGTTTCAGGACCCCTTCAATGGTGTGTGGGGTCGTGATCCAGATCTCCTGTCGTAGGGTCAGTTTGTCTGCGTCCTTGACTAGGAGTGCTGTTGCCACAATAATTCTTAGGCATGGCGGCCAGCCAGCAGCCACTGGGTCTAGCTTCTTGGACAGGTAAGCCACCGGGCAGTTCCAGGGGCCTAAGGCTTGAGTTAGAACCCCTTTTGCTATTTCCTTGTGTTCGTCTACAAAGAGGTGGATGGGCTTCATAATGTCTGGCAGGCCCAGGGCTGGGGCACTTAGGAGGGCCTTTTTTAACTGATTAAAGGCAGTTTCTTCTTTTTCAGTCCATTCAAATGTTTTCCCCTCTTTGGTAGCTTCATATAGGGGCCTGGCGATCTCAGCAAAACCCGGAACCCAGAGGCAACAGTAGCCGGCCGATCCTAGGAATTCCCTTACTTCCCTTCGGGAGGTGGGAGTAGGGATCTTAGGACAGTTTCTTTTCTGGCATCTGATAACTGCCGCTGCCCGCCCTCCAGGATGTATCCCAGGTAACTTACCCTCTCCCTGCATATCTGAGCCTCCTTCACGGATGCCTGGTACCCCAAGGCCCCCAGGGTAGCCAGCAGGTCCTGGGTCCCTTGCTCACAGTCCTCGGCCGTGTCGGCAGCAATCAGGATGTCATCTACGTACTGTAGGAGGGTGAGGCCAGGGTGCTCCTTTCTGTAGTCGTGTCCAGGTCCTTGTGTAGTGCCTCGTCGAAGATGGTGGGCGAATTTTTGAACCCCTGAGGCAGCCATATCCAGGTGAGTTGCCCGCTGTAGCCCTCCTCCGCATCATGCCACTCGAAGGCGAACAAGGGTTGGCTTTGGGGTGCCAGCGGCAGACGCCAAGAAGAAGGCGTCCTTTAAATCTAGTACAGTATACCAGACCCTGGAGGGTGCCAAGGAGCTCAAGAGACTATATGGGTTGGGAACAGTTGGGTGTATGTCCGTGACCCTCTTATTTACTACCTGGAGGTCTTGTACCTGGTCTTGTACCTTGTACGTGGATAGTCATTTGTGTGACGCTTTTTGACCGGCAGTAGGGGGGTGTTCCAGGCAGACTGGCAAGGAACTAGTACCCCTAGGCTTTGTAGTCTCCAGATGTGTGGCTGGATCCCCTTCCGGGCCTCCTGAGACATGGGGTATTGTTTGATCCTTACCGGACCTTCTCCTGGCTTGAGCTCTACCAGGACCAGGGTCCTGTGAGTGGCTAGTCCTATCCCCGCCCCCGTCTCTGCCCAAACCGAGGGGAATTCTTGTAGCCATCTGTCTATATTATTCTCTCTCGGGAGCGCCTCCTGGTGGAGGCAGTATTCATCCTCTAGTTTCATGGTCAGGACCTGAATGGGGTGGCCCTTGCCATCGGTGACCCGAGGCCCCCCCTTGTCTGAAAGTTATCTGAGCTCCAATCGGGTCAGTAAGTCCCATCCTAACAGCGGGTGGGGGCATTCTGGTATTACCATAAAGGAGTGGGATACCCGGCCCGTCCCCAAATCTACCGTTCTTCGGGTAGTCCATGAATACTGGCTCATACCAGTTGCCCCTTGTACCCAGGACTTCTTGCTGGCTAGTTTTCCTTGTGGGGTGCGGAGGACCGAATGTTGCGCTCCAGTGTCGACAAGGAAGTCAACAGGGGTCCCCTCTACTTTAAGAGTTACCCTGGGCTCAGGGAGAGGGTCCGAACCCCAACTGCCCTAATCACTCAGTTCATCTAGCTCTTAAGACTTTTACTCGATCAGTCTTGCTTCCCTTCCCACTGGCCTTTTTCAGACAATCTTGGGCCCAATGCCCTATCTCCTTGCAGTATGCGCACTGATCTTTCTGCAGCCCCTGCTTCCCCACCTTGGTGGTTCCTTTACCTCCTCTTGAGTCATCTGCCAGCTGCCGGAGACAGCGGTCTCATTCCTCGGGGGAGTCAGCAGCGGTAGCTAGTAGTATTCTGGCCAAGTCTCGAGTCTGCTTACTGCTGGCAGCCGCCATGGCATGAGCCTGCTTATCCTCAGGAGGCTCCCGGTTATTATATACCTTTTTGGTTACCACCAGTAAATCCTGCAGACTTTTTTTCTCCTAGTCTATCTATTTTCTGTAATTCTCTTCTAATGTCTATGGCCGATTGGTTTACAAAGGCCATGATAACAGCTGCCTTGCTTTCCGGAGCCTCTGGATCCATGGGGGTATAGGTATGGAATGCCTCCATGATCCATTCTAAAAAGGCAGCCGGAGATTCATCTTTTTCCTGTTGCACATTTCCTACCTTGGCCAAATTGGTTGGCTTCCTAGCAGCCATTCGGAGACCCCCCATTAGAGTCTGGCGGTAGACCCGGAGCCTCTCCTTACCTTCTGTCGTGTTGAAATCCCACTTGGGCCGAGTTAAGGGGAAGGAGGCATCTATCTGAGCCTGGTTGGTGGTGGGATTCCCGTCTGCGCCTGGAACTAGTTTTCGGGCCTCATTGAGGATTCTTTCTCTCTCCTCAGTCGTAAACAGCACCTGCAAAAGCTGCTGGCAATTGTCCCACGTGGGCTGATGAGTAAAAAGAACAGAGTCTAATAAATCAATAAGCCCTGCCGGTTTCTCAGAAAACTTAGGATTCTGAGCTTTCCAATTATAGAGGTCACTAGTGGCGAAAGGCCAATAGTGATGGGGCTGATTCCCCTCCGCGTCTGGGGGTCTGGTGGCTCGCAGGGGCAGAGTAGTGGAGTCGGATTGCTCCCTCTGAGCCCTTTGTCTGGTAAAGGGCGGGCTTCCCACTGGAGCATTTCCGCCTCCCACTCTTGGAACAGTGTCTGCCTCCCCCGGAGGGGGAGGATGGTGTTCCTCCAGCATCCTAGGGGGGTTATACGGGGGAGGAAAAATTAATTCTTCTTCAGTCCCCCCCTTGTAGGACACGGTAGAAGGGTACTGAAGGCTGGGTAAGACTTTTCTTGTTCTCCTTCTTCTCTGTCCCCTGCAAAGCAAGAATGGGTTTCGGCTCCGGAGGGCGTGGAGCTAGGAAGGGCTTAAGCCAAGAGGGTGGGTCTTCTACAAGGTCCTGCCAAGTGATAATGTAAGGGAGCTGATCAGGATGGCCCGTCTTAGGCCAAGAGATGATACCCCTGACTCGGTGGATGGTAGGGAGGTAGAAGATTCCCTCTGGCGGCCATCCGACATTGAAAGCTGGCCACTCGCTAGAACAAAAAACCTGCCACCGACGCTTTCGGACTTCCACACTGAGGTTGTTAGCTCTTCCCCTGACATCCTTAAAGTGATCAGTAGAGGAGTAGTCTGAGTCTGTCCCATAACGTCCGTCCAGTAAGTCCACAGAACAAAACAGAGAAACACAGAAACAGACAAACAGAGGGCCCCTAGAAAGTCTTCCAACTCTGTGGAAGCAAAACTGAAAGCTAGACGACGGCCTCACACCGACTGGCGGGAGTGACCCGCCTCGTCTCAGATCTTTGAGGGGAATCCACGTCCCTCCAGAAGGGAGTATCGGAACGTCTTCCGAAACTCCCGGCCCGTGGTCCTCCCATGTGTCCACTTAGACCGCACCGGGCACTACCAGAATTTCAGAAATGAGCTCACACAGAAGAGACAGGGAACGAACAGTCACTAACCGTGGCCAGTCAGGCTCTCTGGGTCGGGGGCCCCTCGGGGGTCTTGGGGACCCCGGATGAGCCCCCAAATGTTATGCCCAGAATTCGTGATCCCCAAAGACCACCAGGGAGCCGAGTCCGATGCAAAAGCTAAGAGCCTTTATTTGAGCTAGCTCGAGCTCAATCCCCTACCTGCACCGACGCAGCGATGAGATGCCAGAGAGAGAGCACGAGTTTCAAAAAGCACAAAGGTTTTATAGGGATCTAGGGACAGTTGGTGGGGGTAATGGTCATGCCCTTAGCCGATTGGCTGGGGAAGGTTCAGAGTCCCGATGCGCAGGTTGCCGGGCATGGTTTGAACGGGAAGTTTGAAGGGGTGAGCGGGAAGTTACTCAAGGAGGCGTGGTCTGAAGTTTGAGCGGGAATTTCTTTCTGCAGTTTTCCTGGAAAGGGGGCCATGTCGGGGACAGTCACTCAAGATGGAGGACACAGAACAAAATGGAGTCAGCCAGCCTAGGTCCTCTCTTTCACTCACCTCTCTCTTAAATAATAGAATTTATTAAGCACACTATATCCCAAGCGCTATGCGAAATATCTTATAACACATTTGCTTACTAAGAGTTAACCCCACAAGAAGTGCTTGGCCATGCATAAGAATCAGTCTTCAGTGAATGTCAGACTTTTCCTGAGAGGATCGCTTTAAGGACCATTAGGAAATTCAACACTCCTCTAAGCAGGGTGACCAACTGTCCCATATCGCCCAGTATTGAGGGGGTTTCCTGGGATGCAGGACTTTCAGTGCTAAAACCAGGATGAGTCAGTTACTCCACTCCTAGGAATAGCAGAGGTTGCCAGCAAATATAAAAGTTGATTTCGGATACATTATCCTTGTTGAAATTCAAGATGGGTGCTCTGAGATCCAGATTTTTTAATTTTTGATGTCACAAAACATAAATTCTAGTTCATGAAGAAAAAAAAAAAAAGAAACTCGTCCAAGAAAGGAGAGTGGGTTTTTTATTAGAAAAGGAATTATAGCATGGAATCGAAACTCTTAGTATATAGACAGACTTGGATTTCCATCCCTGTTTTGCTGCTTACTAGTTATGTGAATTTGGGCAAGTGGTTAATCTTCAATATCTTTATAAATCAGGATGCTAGTAGCTATCTCATTAGGTTGTTAATGAAAACTTAAAAAGGTAGTGATGCATCTGAAGCTCATAGCCCAGTACCGGAGGCACGTATGGTAAGCAGTTATCAGCTGCTATCAATAGGCTAAACCTTGGTCTCCTATTTGAGTACTCCTTTAACTAGACTCCCATGGATCTTCTCCAGAGCCACATTTCCTTCGTGTGTGTCTGTCTTTCAAAAAGAATTTACAGAAGCCAAGTCTGGCTTGATACAATAACGTCTTTCTAAAGAAAATAAAGAGTATTCTTCCATTTGCTTCCCCTTGGGAAAATAGTATTTATGAACAGTAACTATACAATAAGCATTTCTGTAGGAAGCATTTTACAAGGCATTGACTCACCCAATTCCCACAACCCTCTGATCTGCACACTATTATTTCTTTTGAAAGAGGAGGATCCTGAAGCTCGGAGATTTCATGTAACTAGCCCAAGGTCACCTGGCATGACCAGGCCAGTAATCAAATCCCGTCCATCCAGTTCTGAACCCTCTTTCTTTAATGCTCTAGAAACCCAATGGGGTAACTGCGCAACTGTACTTCGGGAGGGAAGGAGGGCAAGGCTCAAGAAACTTCTTGAGGTGACCCCAACAAGGTCCTGGAAAAATGAACAGGCAAGCACCAGGCGGGAAAAGGGGGAGCATTTCAAATGGAGGTAACAAAGGCAAAAGCAGGGAGGTCAGAACTGCAAATCCCTCCACCTTTTTCCCCCCTCTTGAGAGCGGGGGTTGGGGATTCAAGTGCGGACTTCGGGTGCAAAAACCCTTGGTTCGCCCAATATCCACTCGCCTCTCTCCTCGCCCCAGTTTGGCTCCCTGCACCCCAACTTCCCGGCCCCCTCGTCCCTTTCCGGGATAAAAGCCCGGAGGAGCTACGGACCGGAAACTGGCAGGGAGGCTGGGGGAGGAGGGGCGTGTGTGGGGCCGAGAGACACAGACCTGGACGCGCAAGGCAGGGAGGTGGGACCCAACGTCATACCCACGTGAGTTCGCTCTTTTTTCACCCTCGGCCCGCCCACTGTCCTTCCGGCCGTATTGTGACCCTGGAGAGCAACGCACCTAAGACCCAGGAAGCGGCGCACGGGGCCGTCGCCCGCCACCTCACCCGCACGCCGGCTGGAGCAACCGTTACTAACCACTGCGACTGCGCCTGCGCTGGCCCCGGCTGACGCTCGAGGAAGCCAGGCCAGAGCCTGGGAGGTGCGGAGGTAGGCCGGGGGTTGGGCCTCTTTTCACCAATATAAAGAGAGGAACGGGGAACCACGTGTCCACAAGATACCAATCATATTTCCTACTCTGAAATCCCTCCGGGGGGGGGGCGGGGGGGGGGCGGGAAAAGTGGGTTTGGTGCAGGATCACGTGATCTGAAAAGGTAAATAGAGCCACGTGGTTTTTCCTGGACTGCTGCAAACCTTGGCGCCAAGACGTACCCTCGTTGAACAATTACTTAATGAACGTGTGTGACGTGCTAAGCACTGTGATGATACTGCGGCTGCTGAGATATAATCGCTACTTCAGAACGCTCCCAATTAAGTTTGTTTATGTATTCATTTATTTTTTTTTAATTTATTTTGAGAGAGAAAGAGCTCGCGCAGGATTGCGGGAGAGGCAGAGAGAGAGAGAGCGAGAGCCCCAGCAGACTCTGCACTGTGATCGAGGAGCCCGATGTGGGGCTCCAACCCTTGAATGGCGAGATCATGACCTGAGCGGAAACAAATCAAGAATTTAACGCTTAACCACCTGGGCCACCCAGGTGCCCCTTATGTATTCATTTCAGTCTCAGCCACTGTACTAGTGTTTCCCGTATTACATTTCCTTTAATGAGTACCCATCAGATGCTCATGAAAAGATTGCTAAAGGAATTTGTTTTCTCTCTCCCTCAGCCCTTGGGGTAATGAAAAAGAGGTAGGTTTTTACCTACGAGGATAGATTATATATTTTGATCTGGCAATAATCAGTGGCTAATCATTATTCAGGTCTTAACGGTGTTCACTTCCTAGAAATATCCCTGTCATTCAACGTCCAAGGCTAAAACTAATGATGCTTACAAAGAACTAGGAAGAGACTTAGTCATGTTGCATAGACAGAGGATAAAACAATATGCAAACGTGAGGCTTTTCAACAAAGTGCTTTATTGGAGGACACAGGGTAAAGTGAAGGGCATGAGGTGGGTGGAGATGATGCTCTCCAGAGGTGACACTCAATTCTTACAGTACTTCTTGGTGTCCAGGTTCTTGTGCTCCTTGTTATATGGGGCCTTTGAAAAGCAGATGGCAGCATTGCGGTCACAGTTGCAGATGAAGGCCTCACAGGGTTTGTTTTCATCTGGAAAAGAGCAAGAGGAGAGGACTGAGCCAAGGTAGATCCTGCTTTGTCCAGTCTGGAGGGAAGGAAGAATTAACTGGAATAAATAATGGCCATTACATTCATACAAATTTGGGTTTGATAGATTAAGCAAATAAAAATACCAGAATTTCAGAAAAACAAAAAAAAATTGCAATGTTTGGAATGTAGAATAAAAAATGTTCATTGTCTATCTGAAAGTCAAATTTAATTGGACAACATGTGTTTACTCTGGCAATCCTAGGTGTGATCGATGCTGTTAGGAAAGTCCTATCTGTTTCACATCCCTAAATGAGCTCTTATAACCCACAGAGCTATAGATCTTTGATAACATAGGCAAGCAATTTATAAACAATATGGAAAACACTAAAACATATACTCGAAGCAGCAAAGTATTGTGCATATAAACTTAGTGAAGTTTAGCAAGCAAATTTCTCTACTTTAAAACACATTTAAAAAATTACAGAACAGGGGCACCTGGGTGGCTCAGTTGGTTAAGCGTCCGACTTCAGCTCAGGTCAATGATCTCACGGTTTGTGAGTTTGAGCCCCGAGTCAGGCTCTGTGCTGACAGCTCAGAACCTGGAGCCTGCTTTGGATTTTGTCTCCTTCTCTCTCTACCCCTCCCCACTTATACTCTGCCTCTCAAAAATAAATGAATGTAGAAAATTTTTTTAAATAAAAATAAAAATTGCAGAACATTCTTACAGTAGAATATTATACAGATATTTAAAACAATTAAGTACACCTATATGTGGAAATGTTTCCAAGATATTTTATTAAAGGAAAATGAAGGGCAATGCATCTAACTAGTTATCTTGGGTAGCAGGATTATAGGCACCTTCCACTTTCCATGATATATTTCTGTAGAGTTTGAAATTACACTACTTTGGCCTTGTTTATTTTTATAGCCAAAAGAAACAACAATGATAACTTTTAAAATGCATTTCAAATTTGTTATCTATAATTTAATTATGTACTTCTGCTTACGTTCAATAATCTTATTAAAGTTTTGTTCCTCTCTGATCCTTTTTTTTTTTTAAGAGAGAGAGAGAGAGAGAGAGGGTGAGTGGGGGAGAGGGGCAGAGGTCATGATCCCAGGGTCATGGGACTGAGCCCCGCTTTGGGCTCTGCACTGAGCATGGAGCCTGCTTAAGATTCTTTTTCTCCCCCTCTGCCCCTCTCTCCTATTTGCATTCTCTCTCTAAAAAAAAAATAATAAGTAAATTAAAAAAATAAAAGGGAAGGCTGCACAGAGAAAGCAACATTTGAAGTCCTGGAATGAGACTTCACATGGGAAGTGTTTCATGCAGAAGGAACAAAGGACTTGAGGTGGGCACGTGCCTAGCTATGATTAAAACGATAAAAACGTTATTCCAAGGATAAGCACAAATGAACACAGAGCTATGAAATCATTTATTCCTTAAGATGGTGGGATTCCTGGGGCGCTTGAGTGACTCCATCGGTTAAGCATCTGATGCTTGATTTCGGCTCAGGTCATGATCTCAAGTTGCTGCATCAGATCAGGCTCTGTGCTGACAGCATGCTTGGGATCCACCCCCCCCCCCCAAATAAACAAATAAATAAATAAACTTTAACAGTGCTTTAAAAAAGATGGCGGGATTCCTGGTAACTTTTTTCTTGGCCCTCTGGATTTGAGTTACAGTTATTCCAATGATGTATGTACAGTTTTGGAAAGTGGGACCCGTCTGTGAGTGCATAGAAAAGAGTAGTGAAAATCCAGAATGCTAGCCTAGCATGACAATACTATTCACCTCTGAACTGTCTGCCCTTCAGAACCACCTTCATAAAGGAACACATTTCACCTTGAGCTGTGCATAACTTAGTGGTTAAGACCAGAACCTTTGAAATCAGAAACAACTGAGTTCAAATGCTGGCCCTACCACTTACAAGCTCTGTGATTTTGGGCAAGTAGCTATTTTTGAGCCTCAGCTTCCTCACCTGTAAAATGGGATTAATAAAACATATATATGCTCAGCGTACTCCCTGGGATGTAAGAAGAAACTAATAAATGGTAGTTCTAAGCTCCTTTCACGAAATAACGAAGCTATATAGCATGGCAGTTAAGAACAGAGACCTTGGAGCCATATAAACCTGTTCAAAACCAGACACCCCAGGGTGTCTGGGTGGCTCAGTTGGTTAAGCATCTGACTCTTCATTTTGGCTCAGGTCATGAATTTACAATTTGTGACATGGAGCCCCTATAGGCTCCTTGTAGGACTCCGTGCTGGCAGTGCAGAACCTACTTGGGATTCTCTCTCTCCCTCTCTCTCTGCCCCTCTCCCGCATTCTGTCTCTCTCTCTGTCTCTCAAAAACAAAAACAAAAACCCTCAGAAAAACCCAAGTGGGGCGCCTGGGTGGCTCAGTCGGTTAAGTGTCTGACTTCGACTTCTGCTCAGGTCATGATCTCGTGGTTCATGAGTCCGAGCCTGCAACAGGCTCTGTGCTGACAGCTCAGAGTCTGGAGCCTGCTTAGGATTCTATGTCTACCTCCCTCTCTGCCCCTCCTCTGCTCACACTCTGTCTCTCTCAAAAATAAAATAAACATTAATTTAAAAATTTCAAAAGTTCTGAAACTGCTAAAAAAAAAAAAAAAAAGAAAAAGTCCCAAACAGTGGGTGCCCAGTTTCCTCATCTGTCAAACAAGTATAATAATAATACCTATCTCATAGGATTGTTGCCAGGATTAAAGGAGACACAGCTTGGCACCAAGGCGATCAATAAATGGTGGATATCATTACTATTATTTCTTCCACAAAGGAGTTAACCTACCGCTGCAGGTGATCTCAGATCCAGAGCATGAGTATGAGTAGGTTTTGGTGTAGGGGTTGTCCAGGAGGAATTTACAGCTGTCCAGTTTCTTGGCTTGTGAGTAGCAGTGGTCGTGTGTCTGGCAACACCTAAAGAGTGGGGGAAGGACAGAGCTCAGGCAGGGGCAGGGCAGCAGGGCAGGCTCATCAAGGGGAATGATTTAGCTGACATGCTCCGGAAGATATTTATCCTGTGGCTTGAAAAATGTAAGTCCTTTTATCGTGTTTATTGAAGGCGATTTAAAAATGGGTTGCAGGAATATCGTACAATCACGTATGTGTTCTGAAGATGCAGTGAGAGTCTTAACCACTGCTGGAAGAGGACAGTCCAATCGACGCTGTGGTGTTTTGTGATGCAATATTCTGCCACTAGAGGGCAGCAGCATCCACTATTGCTTGACATCAACCTTCCGCCTTTGCTCCTAACCGAGAGCACTGGATTCAGGGGCCTCTTGGAGCATTTTTGTTTATACAAGAGTTTAAAATATGTTACCCTTAGCAAATATGCAAATCCATTTTCTGTGCCTCCTCGTGAGATCCTTGGCTTGTGCCCTCCCCCCACCGCACGGGCACTCCCCTCTCCCTGCCGATCAATCACTCACTTGTCCAGTTCATCCACAGGCGTGCCGGATCCACCCAGGCCACAGTAGCAGCCGTAGTCGCTGTAATCCCTCACGGGGTCACTCTCGGGGATCGTACACTTGATCATGTTGCGGAACTGCCACACTGCCCGCGGGCTGACGCCCCCCTCAGCAGCACCCACTGCAAGAAAACACAGCCAGAGTTTAAATCCATTCTGACTGGCTCTGCCAGCGCCCAGGGGCCCCACTGCCTCCTGCCTGCTCTCTGGCCCCACGCTGCCTTTCACCCCTCCAGCTGCCTCCTCGGAAGAGAGCTGGACACAGAAACCTGGTAATGTAAATGAGGATTTTTTCTTTTTATAAAGCTTTTTAAAGATATTTTTTATAGAGGGGCGCCTGGGTGGCTCAGTCGGTTAAGCGTCCGACTTCAGCTCAGGTCACGATCTGACAGACCGTGAGTTCGAGCCCCGTGTCTGGCTCTGGGCTGATGGCTCAGAGTCTGGAGCCTGCTTCCGGTTCTGTGTCTCCCTCTCTGTCTGCCCCTCCCCCGTTCTGCTCTGTCTCTCTCTGTCTCAAAAATAAACGTAAAAAAAAAAAAAAAAAATATTTTTTATCGAGATAAAATTCACATAACAAAATTCACCATTTAAACACTTAAAATGGACATTTCATGGGCACCTGGGTGGCTCAGTCAGTTGAGTGTCAGACTTGGACTTAGGTCATGATCTCAGGGTTCGTGGGTTCGAGCCCTGCACTGGAATAGCTGCTGTCAGTGCAGCGCCGGCTTCTGATCCTCTGTCGCCCCCCCCCCCCCCCACCGCCCCCCCCGCCTTTCTCCCCTCTCAAGCGCGCTTGTGCACTCTCAAAAATAAATAAAAAATAGTTTTAAAAATGTACATTTCTGTGGTTTTTAGTATATTCACAGAGTTGTGGAACCATCACCACTAAATCTAGAACATTTTCATCACCCCCAAAAGAACATCCTGTTCCCATTAGCATTCCTTCCCCTTTTCCCCTCTCCCCTCTGGCAACCAGTAAACTCTATGGATTTTCCTATTATGAACACTTCATGTAAATGGAATCATACAACATAATTTTTTTTAAGTTTACCAGTCCTTTTTTAAAAAAGTTTATTTATTTTGAGAGAGATAGAGCATGAGAGCAGAGGAGAGACAGACAGAGGGAGAAAGAGAATCCCAAGCAGGCTCTGCACTATCAACACATAGCCCGGAAGCCGGGCTTGAACTCACAAACTGTGAGATCATAATCTGAGCCGAAACCAAGAGTCTGATACTTAACCTATGGAGCCACCCAGGCACCCCTAGCACAATGTTTTTGATGTTCATCCACATTATAACATATATCAATACTTCATTCCTTTTATAGTTGAATAGTATTCCACTGTGTGGAGAGACCGCATTTATCACTTGATAGACATTTGGGTTGTTTATACTTTTTGGTTCTCATGAATAGTGCTGCTATTACCAGTTGTGCACTAGTTTTTGTGTAAACATATGTTTTCTATGAGGTCCCCATTATTTATCCAGCAAATATTTATTGAGCACCAATTATGGGCCAGTCACTGCTGTAGGAACTGAAATACATCAGTGAGCAAATAGAAAATCTGTAACCTCATTGAGTTTATAAAGCTCAATGCTTTTGAGTTTATAAAGCTCCCTAGTAGGGTAGAAAAACAGTAAGCAATAAATGAAATAAATAAGGAAATCGGATCCTTTGTTAGAGCTCCAGGCTCTGAGCATGGTAAGGGGAATCTAAAATGGGTTAGGTGGGAGGGGCGCCCGGGTGGCTCAGTGGGTTAAGTGTCCCACTTCAGCTCAGGTCATGATCTTGCAGTGTGTGGGTTCAAGCCCCGTGTCGGACTCTGTGCTGACAGCTCAGATCCTGGAGCCTGCTTCAGATTCTGTGCCTTCTCCTCTCTCTGCCCCTCCCATGCTCTGTCTCTCAATAATAAATAAACATTTTTAAAAATTTTTTTAATTAAGAAAAAAATAAAATGGGTTAGTTGGGAGGCGCCTGGGTGGTTCAGTCCATTAAGCATCCGACTCTTGACTTCAGCTCAGGTCATGATCTCACGGTTGCTGAATTTCAGCCCCATGCTGGGCTCTGTGCTGACAGCACTGAGCCTGCTTGGGATTCTCTCTCTGTCCCTCCCCCATTCATGTGCATGTGCATGCTTGCTCTCTCTTTCTCTCTCAAAATAAATAAACTTTAAAAAAAGGATGGGTTAGGTGGGGATGTGGCGGGGTTGAGATGGGGCAGGAGCATAAAGAGGCCTGTGTGGCCTTCCATCCTCAACAGGACAAGCTCTCTTCTGCCTCAAGGCCCACACACCTGCCATTCCCTCTGACTGGCACACTTTGTCATCTTTTTTTTTTTTTTTTCAAATGTTTATTTATTTTTGAGAGAGAGACAGAGACAGTGCGGTAGGGGGAAAGACAGAAGGAGGGAGACACAGAATCTGAAGCAGGCTCCAGGCTCTGAGCTGTCAGCACAGAGCCCGATGTGGGGCTGGAACCCACAAACTGGGAGATTATGATCCCAGCGGAAGTCGGATGCTTAACCAAGCTACCCAGTCGCCTTGACCTGTCATCTTTTCAAAAGGCTGGAGGATCTTGTTTTAAATGCCACCTCTTCTTTCTTGACCACCTAAGCCAAGTGGCTCCTCTGCTACCATTTTTCTTTATGTTGTTTGCTTCACAGTACCTATAGCAGTCTGTATCTGTCATTTATTTATGCCTCCCTCTCACTGGACCATAAAGTCAAGGACAGGCCTCAGGGCTTTTGTACCCCAGGGTCTGACACATAGTAGGTGCTCAATAAGTATCTATTAAATAAGTTTTTAAAAAGTCTTCTTGTAGCTGAGTGCCTGCCCAAACCAGGCACAAGGCTTGGCACAGCAGACTCAGGAGGCAGGACCCCTTCACATTTTCAGGGCCAGCCCCTGTGAGATTTGGGGCCCTGAAGAGGGCGCTACATGATTTTGGGGTCCCATTCACGTGGCCACCAGTATCATCTTTTTGCCCCATGCCTTGCCCTTTCTTCCCTTGATCTGCCGTGCGCACTGGAGCCACTCCATATGCTTATACCCCAGGGCAAAGGGAGGGTGGCAGCTGGTCACGCTCCCCTGTGAGCAGCCTCCACACTGGCAGCAGACAGACAGGAGTGGCCTGGCTACCTTGGCCCATCTCCAGACCCCCCTCCCCGCCCCCCCGCCTGCTTCCCTGTTTTCTCAGTCTCTGATCCAGCCAGCTCTGCTCTTTGCACAGGCCAGACCTACACAAAGCTAATTTTCATGTGTGTGCCTGTGTGTGTGTGTGTGGCGGGAGGGGAGGGGAACGCGTCCATCTAGAAGTCCTCAGTCTCAACCCAGAGCCTGATACCTTGGAGGCTCTGATATATCAGTGTTGAATGGATGAATGAGGTGGGATTTGAATTCCAATATATCTGATTCCATGGATTCATTCAATAAATGGCGCAAACAGCTCTATCATTGCTCTCATGGAGCTCATACTTCAATATGGGTAGAGGATAAAAAAGGAGGGGCACCTGGGTGGCTCAGTCGGTTAAGTGTCCGGCTCTTGATGTCAGCTCAGGTCTTTTTTTTTTTTAATATTTATTTTATTTGTGTGTGTGTGTGAGAGAGAGAGAGAGACACAGAGTGCCAGTGGGGGAGGGGCAGAGAGAGAGGGAGGCACAGAATCCAAAACAAAGCAGGGTCCAGGCTCTGAGCTGTCAGCACAGAGCCCAATGCGGGGCTTGAACCCACGCACTGTGAGATCATGACCTGAGCCAAAGTCAGATGCTTAACCAACTGAGCCCCCTAGGAGCCCCTCAGCTCAGGTCTTGATCTCAGGGTTGTGAGTTCAAGCCCCGTGTTGGTAGAGTTTACTGAAAAAAAAAAAAATTAAAGCTTTAAGAAAAGGGAATGCATCAACAAGAAACAAGATACAAATTGCAGGCAAATGTAGGTGCTGGGAAGACCCCAGGCCAAGGCAATATGGTAGAGGGCAGGTAGGCCCTTCTGAGGAGGGTCATCTGAATTTGGACCTGGAGGATGGAAAGGTGCCAACTGTGGGGGAATTTGTTATGGGAGCTGTTAAGCCCCATAGAGAGCCCCGAAAAAAGCCTCCAAGGCTGGCCAGCCTTGTGACCTGTGACCCCCATTCCAGAGAAGTGAGATCTTAGCGCTGAGCTGAGGAGACTCACCTACCTGTAAGCAGAGCAGCCAGCACAAGGAATTTCATCCTGTTAAGTTGCCGAGCAAGAGAAAGGACTAAAGCCACCTACTGCCTCTCTCTTTATACCCATACCATGTCTCCAAGATAAGGCTGTGGTGTTTGCTTTGCTCCCAACCTGCTCTGAATTGGCCTTGAACCTGTCTGTTGCAGGAATAACCTTTACCGACGAGCAAGCCCTGCCAGCAAGGGATCATTGGAAAAAGGGGGATATGTGTGGGTCATCGGCATCTTTTAATGGAAGGGATTATTTCTGGAATTTGTATGGCTCAGAATCTTGACCCTCCCCCACCCCTTTGCACTCAGCCCAATTCTATCATTGCCTGCATGTCTTATGGGTCTGAGCTGTGGGTCTCAGTGAATAGTTCCATCAATCATGCATTTAACAGATGAGCAAATGGGTTCAGAGAGGTGAAGTAACTTGCCTGAGGTCACACAGCCATCTAAGGGCGGGGAGCAGGGGCCCACACTTAGGCATGTCTGATTCTTTCTTTTTTTAAGTTTATTTATTTACTTTTGAGGGAGGGAAGGAGGGAGGGAGAGAGAGAAAGGCAGAAAGAGAAGGAGAGAAAGGATCCCAAGCAGGCTGTATGCTGCCAGTGCAGAGCCCGATGCAGGGCTCGATCCCACAACTGTGAGATCATGAACTGAGCTGAAACCAAGAGTTGGACGCTTAACCGGCTGAGCCACCCAGGCGACCCTAGGCATGTCTGATTCTAAGGCACATGTTTTATTTTTCTGCACTACATTAATACCACCCCTCCTTCATTCTCCAGTGTGGGTTTGCAAGGACACCCTGGACTTTGGAGTTCCAAAGACTTGGATCTGACTTGTAGAATGAAAGCGCACATATCAAATGTTTGTATAACATTTTTAAGGAGAAATTCACATAGCATAAAATTAACCATTTTATTTTATTGTTTTTTAAATGTTTTATTTATTTTGTGGGGAACCTGGGTGGCTCAGTCAGTTGAGCATCCGATTTCGGCTCAGGTCATGATCTCATGGTTCGTGAGTTCAAGCCCCGCATCGGGCTCTCCGCTGTCAGCTCATAGCCTGCTTCAGATCCTCTGTCCCCCTCTCTCTCTGCTCCTCCCCCCACCTTGCTCATTCTCTCTCTCTCTTTCTCTCTCAAACATAAACAATAAGCATTAAAAAATGTTTTATTTATTTTTGAGAGTGAGTGGGGGAGGTGCAGAAAAGGTGGGGAGAGAGGATCTGAAGGGGGCTCTGTACTGAGAGCAGAGAGCCCAATGCTCACAAACTGTGAGATCATGACCTGAGCCAAAGTCAGACACTCAAATCAACTGAGCCACCCAGTTGCCCCAGCCATTTTTTTTAAGGTTTTTTTTTTAATGTTTATTTTTGAGAGACAGAGAGAGACAGAGTGTGAGTGGGGGAGGGGCAGACGGAGAGGGAGACACAGAATCCCAAGCAGGCTCCAGGCTTTGAGCTGTCAGCACAGAGCCTGATGCAGGGCTCAAACCCAACCAACCACGAGATCATGACCTGAGCTGAAGTCAGACACTCAACCGACTGAGCCACCCAGGTGCCCCTCAACCATTTTATTTTTAAAGTGAACAATCCAGGGGTGCCTGGCTGACTCAGTTTAAAGAATATACAACTATTGATCTCAGGGTTGTTATGAGTTCAAGCCCCATGTTGGGTGTAGAGATTACCAAACCAAACACTTAAAAAAAAAAAGTTAAGTGAACAACTCAGAGACATTTATTACATTCAATGTTGTGCAACCACCCTCTCTGGTTCCAGAACATTTTCATTCTCCCCACCCCTGCAAAGGAAACCCCATACCCCTTAGCAGTCATTCTCTCCCAGCCCCTGGCAACCACTGATCTGCTTTCTGTCTCTATAGATTTACCTATTCTAGACATCTCACGTAATATGTTCTTTTTTTAAAATTTTTTTAATCTTTATTTATTTTTGAGAAAGAGAGAGACAGAGTGTATGCAGGGAAGAAGCAGAGAGAGAGGGAGACACAGAATCCGAAGCAGGCTCCAGGCTCTGAGCTGCCAGCACAGAGCCTGACGCGGGGCTCGAACTCATGAACTGTGAGATCATGACCTGAGCTGAAGTCGGACGCTCAGCCGACTGAGCCACCCAGGCGCCCCTAATATGTTCTTTAAAAAATTTTTTTTAACGTTTATTTATTTTTGAGAGACATGAGAGAGACAGAGACAGAGCATGAGTGGGGGAGGAGCAGATAGAGAGGGAGACACAGAGTCTGAAGCAGGCTCTAGGCTCTGAGCTGTCAGCACAGAGCCTGATGTGGGGCTCAAACCCACCAACCATGAGATCATGATCTGAGCTGAAATCAGACACTTAACAGACTGAGCCACCCAGGCGCTCCTCACATAATATGTTCTATTTTATAATCAGTTTACTTGGTGCTCTCCTACTTAGTACTCACATGATTTCTGCAACAGCCCTGTGAGGTGGGGAGGCAGACCCTATTATTTTTACTTTATGTGTTTATTCATTTACTTACTTTTCCTGAGTAGAGAGTCCCCACATACCCTCCTCCCCCACCTTGCCCTCTCCCATAGGCTTCACCTGTTATTAATATCTTGCATTAGTAACATATCTAACATTAGTAAATGGTATATTTGTTACAATTCATGAACCAACATCGATACATGATTAGTATCAGAAAGGATATTAGTAAAACTCAAGCCCATAGTTTATTCAGATTTCTTTAGTTCTCACCAAATGTCCTTTTCCTGTTCCAGGATTCAATCCAAGATAGCGCATTATATTCAGTTGTCATGTCTTTGTAGTCTCCTCTTGGCTGTGATAGCTTCTCAGACTCCCTTATTGTTGATGACCTTGGTAGTTGTGAGGAATTGCAGTCAGGTATATCATAGGATGCCCCCCTGTTACAATTTGTCTGATGTTTCTCTTCTAATCAGAATACAGATTGGTTATAGGTTTGCGGGAGGAAGATCAGAGGTTAAGTGCCACTTTCATCGCACTGCCATGTTATGTTTAATCATCTCTTGTCCTGGGATGCATCTTGGCCACATTCCAGATGAGGACACTGAGGCTCAGCCTGAGGTAGGGCTGGAAATGGCCATGCCCAGACGTGAACCCATACCTGCTTCTTCCCGCTGAACCATTTCCTTCTACGCTGGGTAAGGTTATGCCATGTCCGAGTCAGTACAGAATCAACTGGCCTAATTCTAACCCTGTGGCCTCTGCTCAAGCCCTCTAGGATTCCAGCTGTCTATACTTTTCCTTTGAGCATGTACCGGGGCCAAAAAAAGAAGAAATCCGTCTGGAAGGGCTCCCCTATTTTATCCCAAACCAGTAACCCCAGGAAAATTCCTTCAGCTAATGAGATAACACTGAAACAGCTTTTAGTAAACAGATGGGGAAACTGAGGCCCAGCAAGGGCAAGTGATTTGTTTGCTTGGGACTGACTCTTCCCCCACTGGACCCAGGATTTTAAGTCATCCTTTGCTTCATATGTGCCTAAGGGTTTTTTTTTTTTTTTTTTTTAATGTTTATTTATTTCTGAGACAGAGACAGAGCATGAGTGCGGGAGGGGCAGATAGAGAGGGCGACACAGAATCTGAAGCAGGCTCCTGGCTCTGAGCTGTCAGCACAGAGCCCAATGCGGGGCTCGAACTCACAAACCATGAGATCATGACCTGAGCCGAAGTCAGTCGCTCAACCGACTGAGCCACCCAGGCGCCCCATATGTGCCTAAGGTTTCTACATCTGTCCAGTACGGTAGCCATTAACCACATGTAGCTACTTAAATTCATTACAATTAAATAATATCAAAAATTAGTTTCTTGGGGCCCCTGGGTGGCTCAGTCAGTTAAGTGTCCAACTCTTGATTTCGGCCCAGTTCATAATCTCACGGCTAGTGGGTTCGAGCCCTACATCGGGCTCTGTGCCAACAACAAGGAGCCTGCTTGAGATTCTCTCTCTCTCCCTTTCTCTGCCCCTGCCCTGCTCTCTCTCTCTCTCTCTCTCTCTCTCTCAAAATAAATAAATAAATAAACATTTAAAAAAATAGTTTCTCAATCCACGTGTGTCTAGTGGCTGCGGTATTGGACAGCACAGATATAGACTATTTCCATCATCACAGAGGGCTCTATTGGACAGTGCTGTTCAGGATGATACACGGACTGTCCCAGTGCCCACCAAGGGGTGGGCGGCGGCTGGGAGAGTAAAGTTAGCTCAGGGCCCCACATCAGCCTGACTGAAGGGTAGGTCTGTTAGCCTCCAGAATGAGTGACAACTGCTTAAGGAAAGGGAAGGCTTGGCCAGCAAAATTCTAAATCCTTCTTGTGTGGGTTCTTTGGGGTCGGAACAAAACAGAGGGCCAAGCACTGCTCCCGGTGGGTCTGAGGAAGGAGGAGAAGTTGGTGCTACAAATCTTCTAAGACTAATAGTATTAACTACCGTTTACTGCAAACTAACTCTACTCCAGGTCCCATGCTAAGAACCTGGCATAAACCTCTGAGATGGGTCCAGTTTCAAACTCCATTTTTTCAGAGAAGATAATTGAGACTCAGAGAGGTTAAGGGACAGCCCCAGTGTCACTCAGCACAACTGAGATGTGAGTGGGATCTGGTGTTTACGATACCACAGTATCGCCTCAGGACCAGGCACGGTGGTAGTGGGTTGGGGGAGTGCTTGAGGGCCCTGAGACCCAAAAGAGGTTTAGTCCTGCCTGCTTCCCTCCTTTTCTCCTCCTTCCTCAACCAGCTGGAGGCCTTCCACAGAGGTGAGCTGGACAAATTCTCAGGTGTATTTCATGCTGGGCAAAGCCCCGGTGGGGGAGGGGTCGTGCTACTAGAACCCTCTCCCCCTGGAAAGAGACGTGCTAAATGTAACAACCCAGACCTCTGCAGGGGACACAGGGTTGGTGGAGGAATGCACCCGGCAGGCACTGAGTACCCCGCCAAGCTCTACATACATTCTTTGTACCATGACCTTATGCTGCACCAGATTCATGCACAGGTGTGTACCACCCAGCCTCTCCCAGCCTGGGAAAAACACACTCTCCAGTGGAAAGAACAGCTAAGCATAGCTTCACGGCTTCTTCAGGTGACAGCATACCCACAGTCCAGCAAGGTCACACCTGCCCGGCCCCTGAAGGACAAAGCTCTTGCTTCCAGGAAATGCTTAAAAGCAGCTACCGGCTGCCATGTGCTGAGTGCTTCTATTTGCTCGGCGCTGTGCTGAGAGCTTCACATACGTTGTTTTCCGGCCTAACGACAACCTTCTGACACAGTTATTATCGTGATCCTCACCTTCCCGATTTTACAGATGATGAAACAGGTTCAGAGACCTTAAGTAACTGGCTCAAAACCACACAGCTAGAAAGGGGTAGGGATAGGATTTGAGCCTGTGTGCACCTGCCTCTTAGTCCAGAGCTCTCGTCAACAGCAACAAAACAGGAACAGCAGCAGTGGCATCGAGTGCTGGGCCAGGAAAGATATGAAGAGCTATACACAGGTTAACCTACGATCAAGTGCCCTTACAGGTGAGCAAATTGAGGCGGTATACCAAAGTTATCTAAACCTTTTTTCTACACGCAGTCCATCCAGAGAATATCTTTATGTATTCTGGATAGTAACCTGTTATCAGATAGATGATTTGCAAATATCTTCTCTCATTCAGTCGGTCACCTTTCACTTTGTTGTGTCCTGTTTTGGGTCGGGGAAGGGACAGAGAGAGAGGGAGAGAAAGAGAATCTTAAGCAGACTCCACACCTAGCGAGGAGCCTCACACAGGGCTCGATCTCACAACTGTGAGATCGTGACCTGAGCTGAAATCAAGAGTCAGATGCTCAACCAACTGAGCCATCCAGGCACCCCTGTTGTATCTTTTTTAAGAATTTTTTTAAATGTTTATTTTTGAGAGAGAGAGAGACAGAGTGTGAGTGGAGGAGGGGCAGAGAGAGAGGGAAACACAGAATCCCAAGCAGGCTCCAGGCTCTGAGCTGTCAGCACAGAGCTGGATGTGAGGCTCCAAACCATGAGCCATGAGATCATGACCTGAGCCGAAGTCGAACCCTTAACCGACTGAGCTACCCAGGTGCCCCTTTTAAGTACACAAATGATTCAGTTTGATGTAGTCCTATTTGTCTATTTTTGCTTTTGTTGCCTGTGCTTTTGGTATCATGTCTAAGAAACCATTAACAACTCCAATGCCATGAAGCTTTTCCTCTCTGCTTTCTTCTAGGAGTTCTTCTAGGAGTTTCAGGTCTTACATTTCAGTCTTTAATCCATTTTAAGCTAATTTTTTTTTTTTTTTGAGCAAACTCTACCCCCAACATGGGGCTTGAACTCATGACCCCAAGATCCAGAGTCATATGCTGTAGGGTACGGACAGTAGAGTATGGACTCTTGATCTTGGGCGGGGGGGTTGTGAGTTTGAGCCCCATTGTTGGGTGTAGAGATTAGTTAAAAAAAAAAAAGTCACATGCTCTACCAACTGAGCCAGCCAGGTTCTCCTGAGCTAATTTTTTTTTTAATGTTTATTTATTTATTTTTGAGAGAGAGGGAAACAGAGAATCTGAAGCAGGCTCCACACTGTCAGCACAGAGCCCAATGTGGGCTCAAATCCACGAACTGTGAGATCATGATCAGATCTGAAGTCAGCCGCTCAACCGATTGAGCCACCCAAGCACCCCCCCCCCACACACACACCCCGAGCTAATTTTTGTAGATGGCATAGGATAAGGGTCCCAACTTCATTCTTTTTTTAAAAAAATATTTATTTTTTAATTTACATCCAAGTTAGTTATCATATAGTGCAACAATGATTTCAGGAGTAGATTCCTTAATGCCCCTTACCCATCCAACTTCATTCTTTTGCATGTGGATATCTAATTTTTCCAAGACCATTTGTTGAAGACATGGTCCTTTCCACATTGAGTGGCTTTGGCACCTTTGTCAGAGATCATTTGCCCATGTAAGTAAGGGTTTTATTTCTGGGTTCTCTATTCTATTCCATCGATCTATATCTGTCTGTATGCCAACACCTCATTGTTTTGATTACTGTGGCTTTGTAACATGCTTTGAAATCAGGAAGTATGAGTTAACTAACTAGAATTTAAATGAAAACTTGAAACAACAACAAAAAAAGGAAGTGTGAATCCTCCAACGTTTTCAAAATTGTTCAGACTATTCAGGGTTCCTTGAGATTCCATATGAAGTTTTCTTTTTTAATGTTTTTAAATGTTTATTTATTGTTGAGACAGAGAGAGACAAAGCATGAGCAGGAAAGGGGCAGAGAGAGAGAGAAGGGGCAGAGAGAGAGAGGGAGACACAGAATCTGAAGCAGGCTCCAGGCTCTGAGCTGTCAGTACAGAGCCTGACACAGGGCTCAAACTCACGAACCGTGAGATCATGACCTGAGCTGAAGTCAGACACTCAACCCACTGAGCCACCCAGGCGCCCTGAAATACACTTGAGTTTTGAGTGTTGATTTTGTATCATGCAACTTTACTGAGTTAGTTTATTAACTCCAACAGTTTTTGTGTGTGTGTGTGTGTGGAATCCTTAGGGTTTTCTACATATAAAATCATGTTATCTATGGACAGAGATAATTTTACTTCTTCCTTTCCAATTTGGATGGCTTTTAGTTCATTTTCTTGCCTCATTGTTCTGGCTAGGACTTACAATACTATGTTGAATAGAAGTGACCAGAGTGGACATCCTTGCCTTGCTCCTAATCTGAGAGGAAAAGCTTTCAGTATGGATTTTGAAAATTTTTGTTTTTAAATGTTTACTTATTATGGGGGGTGGGAGGAGGCACTAACAGTGCACAAAATGGGAAATAAATTACTTTAAAATAAAATAAAATAAAATAAAATAAAATAAAATAAAATAAAAGTTTACTTATTTATTTTGAGAGAGAGAGCCAGAATGAGGAGAGACAGAGGAGAGAGAGAATCCCAAGCAGCCTCCACACTGTCAGTACAGAGAGCCTGACCTGGGGCTCGATCTCACAACCATGAGATTATAACCTGAGCTAAAATCATGAGTCGGACACTTAAACCGACTGAACCACCCACAATATGAATTTTTTTTAAGATTGTATTTTTTTTTAATTTTTTTTTATTTAAAAAACATTTTTTTTAACGTTTTTATTTATTTTTGAGACAGAGAGAGAGCATGAACAGGGGAGGGTCAGAGAGAGGGAGACACAGAATCCGAAACAGGCTCCAGGCTCTGAGCTGTCAGCACAGAGCCCGCGCGGGGCTCGAACTCACGGACCGCGAGATCATGACCTGAGCCGAAGTTGGCTGCTTAACCGACTGAACCACCCAGGCGCCCCCAAAATTTTTTTTAATATTTATTTTTGACAGAGAGAGAGAGAGAGAGACAGAGCATGAGTGGGGGAGGGGCAGAGAGAGAGGGAGACACAGAATTCAAAGCAGGCTCCAGGCTGTCAGCACAGAGCCCAAAGCGAGATCATGACCTGAGCCGAAGTTGGACGCTCAGCCGACTGAGCCACCCAGGCACCTAAGATTTTATTGTTAAGCAATCTCTACACCCAACATAGGGCTTGAGCTCACAACCCTGAGAACCGTCATGCTCCACTGACTGAGCCAGCCAGGCACCTCCTCAGTATGAATTTTTTAAAACATAACTACAATGCCATCATCATACTTAATAAAAATAACGATAATTTTTTAGTATTAATACCCAGACCATTTTTGGAGACCTTTGACTGTCTCAAAATGTCTTTTTACAGTTAGTTTTTCCAAATTATATCCAAATAAGCTACATGTCTTTTTACACGTGAATCAAATATTGTATGAAAGAAGAAAAATAAAGAAAAACAAAACAACTGTGGGATCAAAAGGACTCAGTTTTGAAAAACCACCCTGCCACTCAGCAGCTGTGTGACTTCAGGTAAGATACTCCACATCTCTGAGCTTCTGTTTCCCCCTATGTAGGATGCAAGAGCTGGGATGATTAGAGTGATCAAGCACAGAAAGCACTGAGCACCATGTGTGGCTGTTCGGAGGTTCCCAGAAGGCCTTAGGTAACCCTGGGCTGAGTTTAACTTGACCAAGAGCTCCTTAAGGTGCTGATTCCTATCCCTCCTCTTACCAAACCGTGTCTCCAGTTGCATCTGAGCTCAGCTGAGACTATTTCTCTAATGGAGCACAACCACCAGGGAAGCTGATCTTCCTCAAAGCTCACGCCTTAAGGAATCCAGAAGCTCACCCGAACACTCTCACCTCACCCCTTTCCCCATCCAGCCCCATCGCAAGCCACACCCTTGTTTCAACCTACAACACCCTGGTCCTCATCCGGTATCTCTTGCCAAGTTGCTCACAGCAGCCTCCTCAACGTCTCCCTGCTCCCCTCCACAATGGCCTCCCTCAGATCAGTTCCCCATTGTATTTCAAATGTAAGCCTGATTCATCACTCTCCCACCCCACTGCCTAGAAGCCTCAATGCCTTCTCAAATGGCTCTTATATAAGAAACAAAACCAGCCTAGAGGCCGAATCTCATCTGCCCCTACCTACCTGTCGAGGTGGAGTGAGGTAGGATACTTTCTACTCCTTCTACCTTCTTTCAGCTCCTTAATGAAACACTTCATGCTTCTCTTCATTTCAAGGTTTTGCACCTGCTGGTCTCTCCTCCTGGTATGTTTCTCCCACTGCATTGCCTAATTCTTACTCTTTCTCCTTTTTTCTTTTCTTTTCTTTCTTTTTTTAATTTTTTTTTAACGTTTATTTACTTCCAAGAAAGAGAGACAGAGAGCAAGTAGGGGAGGGGCAGAGAGAGAGGGAGACACAGAATCCGAAGCAGGCTCCAAGCTCTGAGCTGTCAGTACAGAGCCCAACGTGGGGCTCGAACTCAAGAACTGCAAGATCATGACCTGAGCTGAACGAAGTCAGACACTTAACCGACTAAGCCACCCAGGTGCCCATTTTCTTTCTTTTTTTAAAAGTAATTTCTACATCCCAACATGGGGCTCAAACTCAAACTTCAAGATCAAGAATCCAACATCAAGAGTTGTATGCTCTACCGACTGAGCCAGCCAGGTGCCCCTTACTCTTTTGAATCTCAGTTGTCCTTGACCTCCCCACCCACATAACCCATACTACATCAGTGCTTTAAGGTGACCAGTTGTCCTAGTTTTCCAGGGAATGAAGGGTTCTTGGTACTTGGAGCTTCCTTTTTTCAAATCAGGAAAGTCCCTGGTTGAGTCCCTGGAAAACAGGATGAGTTGGTCGCCCTATCAGGGCCTAACACAGTGTTTTGTGCACAGTTGATGGTAAAGGAGTATTTGTGCACTGCAGTTTCTGGTCCCACTCGGGAGAGGGCAGACACTGCTGAGCTCCAGTCGCGCATTTCCAGGCATCTGGGGCAGCCCAATATTAATAATAGTAACTACTATTTACCAAGCACTTCCTTTGTGCCTTGCCTGGTGTTGAGTCCTCTGCATTTGCCCTCCCATTTAATTCTCAGTTGCCCAAGTTACAGCCAGTGCTTTTTATTGAGGTGAAATTCCCATCACGTAAAGCTAACCATTTTAAAGTGAACGAGTCAGTAGCATTTAGTACATTCAGTGTTGCGCCACCACCGCTCTCCAGTTCCAGAACATGTTTATGACCTCCGAGGCATAAACCTTTAGGCATAGACCTAAAACCATAGACCTTTAACCATTAAGCAGTCCCCCCCCCCCCATTCTGACCTCCTACCTGCCCCTCCCAATCCGTTTTCTGTCTCCATGGATTCACCTCTTCTGGATATGTCTTAACAATAGAAACTCACAATATGTGGTTTTTACATAGACCTTTATGGCTTCCTTATTCTTTAAGGCTTCTTTTTCCTTTTCCTTTGACACATGACAAAACTGAGGCTCAGAGAGGTTGGGGAACCTGTTCAATGTCCTTCAGCTAGGAAGGGGAAGAGCTGGGTGTTGGAGCCCCCACAGCTAGCCATTTGCTATACCCACACCCCAATCTGAGCTGGTTTCCCAACTTACCTCTTAGGATTCTTTGAGTTAAAGGCAAACTAGAGCAAAGGGTCCAATGCTAAGTTTTATTTTTTTTAAATGTTTATTTACTTTTGAGAGAGACAGAGACAGAGCATGAGTGGGGGAGGGGCAGAGAGAGAGACACACACAGAATCCGAAGCAGGGTCCAGGCCCCCAGCTGTCAGCACAGAGCCCGACACAGGGCTCAAACTCACGAGTGGTGGGATCATGACCTAAGCAGAAGTTGGACACTTAACCAACTGAGCCACCCAGGTGCCCCTTAATTTTTTTTAAATTGTGGTAGAATATACACAAAATTTACTATATTTTTTTTGCCATTTTACGTGTACAATTCAGTGGCATTAATATATTCACAATGTCACACAACCATTACCACTACTATTTCCAAAATTTTTTCAATACCCCCAACAGAAGCTCTGTACCCACTAAGGAATAACTCCAGCTCCCGGTACCCTCTATATGGCATTCTGTCCCTATTATATTCTATGTATCTCATATAAGTGGAACCACACAGTATTTGTCCTTTGTGTCTGGCTTCTTTAATTTAGCATAATGTCTTTTTTTATTTAAAAAAAAAATTAATGTTTATTTTTAGAGGGAGACAGACAGAGTGTGAGCAGGGAAGGGGCAGAGAGAGAGGGAGACATATCTGAAGCAGGCTCCAGGCTCTGAGCTGTCAGCACAGAGCCCAACTCGGGGCTCCAACTCATGCTTTCATGAGATCATGACCTGAGCCAAAGTCAGATGCTTAACCAACTGAGCCACCCAGTTGCCCCCATAATGTCTTTTTAAAAAAGATTTTAGTTTTGGGGCGCCTGGGTGGCTCAGGTCATGATCTCGCGGTCTGTGAGTTCGAGCCCCGTGTCGGGCTCTGTGCTGACAGCTCAGAGCCTGGAGCCTGTTTCAGATTCTGTGCCTCCCTCTCTCTGACCGTCCCTTGTTCATGCTCTGTCTCTCCCTGTCTCAAAAATAAATAAAACGTTAAAAAAAAAATTTAAAAAAAAAAAGATTTTAGTTTTAAGTAATCTCTATACCCAATGTGGGGCCCAAACCTACAGCCCCAAGATCAAGAGTCATATGCTTCATTGAGCCAGCCAGGTGCCCCTCATTTAGCATGTTTTTTTTTTTTTTTTTTCCAAAGAGAGAATTTCCTCCTTTGTTGTTTTTTTTTTAAGTTTTACTTATTTTGGGAGAGACGGGGAGAGAGAGAGAGCATGCAGGGAAGGGACAGAGAGAGCGGGAGAGAGAGAATCCCAAGCAGGCTCTTCATGGGTAGTGCAGAGCCTGAGGTGGGGCTCAAACCCACAAACCTTGAGATCATGACCTGAGCCAAAGTCAGACGCTTAACCTACTGAGCCACCCAGGTGCCCCTCCTGTCCCTGCCCTTTTAATGGCCACCCTAATGGGTGTGAAGTGGTATCTCATCGTCAACACGAAGCTTTGAGGCTGGTCAAGAAGTTGTACATGGAAGCTGGGCCAAGTGGACAGTGTAGACTTTCAGAAGAAATGCAGAAGAGAAAACAGGGTATCATTGGGATACCTGGACCTGAACGTACACAGAGATGCAAGACATTCACAAACCCAGCACCGTTTTCAAATAATTTATTAGGAATTTAAAACTGAAAATAAAACCTGGAAAAAGAAGTTACAGATGTGGAGAGAAGAGACACCGGAGGGTGGTAACTTGCTGGCTTCAAAACACCATGTAACATCTTTTTTAAAAATTCCCCAAACAAATCAGAAAACGGAATTCCAGGGCCCTGAGCCCATAGGTGGGCCCAGTGGGGTGGGATGGGGTCACAAGAAGGGGAGGAGAAGGAAGCTGAGTCTCTCATGACTCAGCTCAAACGTGTAGAAAATTAAAAATAAAAACCAATAAAATGCAGCTTCTCTTTTATTAGGAAACATTAAAAAAAAAAAAAAAAAAAACAACCACGAACAGCCGCGCATCTCAGTAACAAAGATTATTGCTTTGTGTTCTCAGGGCTAATAGGTTAAGCACCTCACACAGACAATTAACTCTCCAAAGGGGTTTTTAGGGATGGGAACTGTGATGGGGAAGAGAGCTTAGGTCCCCAGCCTCAGACCTGGGGTGAGGGACATAGAGGGGGGGCCAACAACAGGTAAGTGGGCCTCAGCCCTGCCATGCCAGCCAGGTCACTCACTGTTCATGAAGTCAGACCCTGAGCCTCTTTTTCCTTTGAAGGGGGCTTGGGGGCTCGGGGATGCCAAGGGGCTCTGGCCATGGGACCATCCTGGTGGGAAACTTCAGTGAGAGAATGTGGGGGTTCCCTGAGAAGCCCTTTGCTTTCCCCTGGGGTCCGCCCCTTCCCAAAGTACCCCCTTGATGCCCGCTCATGGGGGGCTCAGAGCAGAAACCATGAAGGCCTGACCTAGGCAGGGAGCAGGGGAGACCTTTGGAGAGTTAATTCCTTTCCAGCAGTGGTTCCGGGCGAGCCCTTCTCTTTCCTCACCCCTTGCCCCCATGCTGGGTTTTTGGGGTGAGCAGGCCCAAGGCCTTGACCCCTAGGGCCTGAGTGAGTGGGCTTGCCTTGGCCACAGTTGAGGCCTGCAAGCTTACAGTAACGGTGTCTGAGGAGGAGACAGAAACACAGGGGGAGACCTTTGCCGGGTGGGGTGAGGCAATGCCCTCACCCCCAAGGGGTCTTAGAGAGGGAAGGGGCTTCACCTCACAGTATTTACATATGATACAGGACGGGATGGTTCCAGGGGCTTGGCCTGGCCTACACAACCCTGTCCTCCTTTCCAGGGCTGGAGGGAGGTGGCCAGGAGCCCACACCCACATAGACATTTTGTTCTCAGCTGGTGGGGGGCACCTGGCCCCTGGCCCCCTACGGCCTGGGGCTTCACATTCACAAACCTAGAAATAGTTTAAAAAACGGTTTCTTTAAAAAAAAAAAAAAAAAAAAAAAGGAAAGAGAAAAGGAGGGGAAATCAGAATAAAAAACAAGCGTAGGGCTTGCGGCCTGTAGCAGACCCCCTCCGCCCTCACTCTAGCTATGCACAAATACAAAAGCCTTCTGGGGGGGAGGGTCCTATGGGGGCGCGGCAGGGAGGGAGGGGCGCAGACCTGAGAGGGGAGAACCAGAGGGGTGGGGGTGGGGCAACCGGCTAATCCAAAATAAATAAAAGCGGGCAGGAGAGGAGCAGGTGGGGAGGGAAGCCAAGGGCGGAAGAGAGGGAGGAGGTTAGTAGGGGAGCCAGACGCTGTCCGGGGCAGCAGGGCAGGGGCCGGGCCCAGGGAGTTGGGGGCAGGCAGTAGCGGTCCGAGTCGCTGCGGGGGAGGGGGCGGCGGCTGCGGCTGAGGTGTCCCCGCCCCCTCGCTGGCTCACTGTGGTCCTCAGTCAGCTGCAGGCTGGGGCGCTGGAACACAGCAGGAGATTATGGTTTCGGGGACCCTGTGGCAACCTGCCACCTCCCCATCCCAGCCTCTCTTTGAGGGTCCCCAGAACACAGGTAGGCTCTCCTAGAAGAGCTTTGCTCACACACTTCGCAGGCTCTGTTCCCAGTTCGTAATGCTCTTTCCCTAGATTTTCAATGACTGGATTTATTCTATTGCCAACTTCTCAGAGACACCTTCTCTGAATCTCTAATTTGAAGTAACCCCTTCTCACATCATTTGGAAGTATCTCATTTGTTCGCTTGATTTTTGTCTGTAGAATGAGAGCGGGAACTCATCTGTCTCATACACCCTTCTTTCCTGAAACAGGGCTCAATAACTAGTTGTTTGAATGAATGCACGAAGGAAGGAAGGAAGGAAGGAAGGAAGGAAGGAAGGAAGGAAAGGTCCCAGGTTCACACAGTATCCTCATATGACTGTGTGTACAGAGTTATCTCTCTCACACTCTCTGGATGTGTATATCTGCTGACAGTATCCTGTTTTAATGGCTGTGTAATATTCCATTGTATGGAAATGCTCTAATTTATTTAAACACTCTCCTTTTGATGGGCATATCAGTTCTTTGCAGTTAAAAAATTTTTTGTTTAATCTCTACACCCACGTGGGGCTTGAACTCATGATCCAAGATCAAGAGTCGCATGCTCTTCTGACTGAGATAGCCAGGCGCCCCAGTCCCTTGCAGTTTTTCAAATAAATGCCTAGAAGTGGAATTGTTGGGTCAAAGACATGAATGTTTAAAATCTAGATAAATAGTGTCAGTCCGCCCTTTGGAAACCCTGAGTCAATTTACACGTTGCTTCCCCTACACCCTCATCAATGTTGGGCATTAGCAATCTTAAAAACTCTTTGCCTGATAGGTAGTATGTGCTGCCTTGTGTTTTTCATTTACATTTTTTAGGTAGCGGGTGGAGCAGCTTTTCAGGTTCATTGACCGCTGCTGGAAGTTCCGTCTCCTCCCCGGACTGTGGGCTCCATGAAGGCAGGGACAAGGTCTATGGCCCAGATTGGGCTGCCCATATCAGCCTGCCCAGGGCCACCCCCACCCGACCCCTGCCCACCTCCTCACCTCCTGCCACCTGTCTCCTGCTTCAGTGGTACCCATTGGTGAAAGCTGTGGCAATCAAAGGGCCCTGGGAAGAAAAAAAATTTGATTCCTGGATTCTTAGGGAAGCAGAGAAGGTCCCGGGGCTCATCTCTTCAGACCAAGGGTGAAGCACGGACCCTTCTGTAGCCCTGCGCATATCACCTCCACCGCAGGTAGGCCCTGGAATCTGTATATTACCAGTACCCTGGTTAAAATTAGGACATTCCTGAGCTAGAATCTGGGTGGGCAGAGATGGTGAGTCTGCGTGATGTCCCCAGAGCCTCATGCCTCATGCCCGGCACACTGAATGATGACTCCCCCCCCCCCCCCCCCCCCCCCCGCCAACTATTCCCCCTAGGTGACACTCTTTTTCCATCCATCATCCCTTGGCTCCCTTCTGCCCGTACAGAAAGACAAAGCCTCTCCCTCCTCCAACTTCTGAGTCTTCCAGGACCAGCCACTCACCCCAAGACTGTGGCCGAAGCCGGTGCTGGGGGCGGGGCTGGCAGCGCTGATGTAACTGCTGACCCCCGAGTCCTGGTTGGCTGCCCCATAGAGCTCGGCCATGGGGCCAGGGCTTGTGGTCCCCAGGAAGCCCCCCGTGCGGCTGGGAGTTGAACCTGGAGGGGGAGCCATCGTCCAGGGGTGAGAGCCTGGCAACCCAGAAAGAAGACGGTGATAGCCGCGGCGCCCACTGTTGCCCCACAACACCCCCTCACACCTGTTCCACCCACCCTGACTTCACCCTTCCCTCTCCCTCAACCCTACATCCCAGCAGGGCCTGTGGGTCCACTTCCTGGAGGTCTCTCCAAGTCCATCCACTCCCACCATCTTGTCTGACCATTTAGCAGCCTCCTCACTGGCCTCCAGGCCTCCCCTCTTGGGCCCCATCAGACTTCTCCCCATGCTGCAGCTGAGTGCATTTTCTAAAAGCGACATCACTCCACTGCTTAAATGATCCATGTCTCCCCAGGACCTGGTTTCTCCTACCTTCTTCTCTCCACTCCCCATTCCTGTGCTCCCCCTTAATGCTAACTGACCTCCCTGGGGGACACTTTTCTTCCTCTTGCCTTCAAATTAGAAGTTAAGAGCCCCTTCCTCCTGGAAGCCTTCCTGAGAGGCTCCAGCTGTGAGCTTCCCTAGGACCTGACTTCCCCCAGCAGAGCAGAATCTTCCTCCAGAATTTACTGCCTTTGTAATAAAACCTGATGCCCCCACCAGCCTGTAAGCTGAGGACAAGGGGTCCCCTTCCTGGCTGGCTCACCAGGAATGTGCTCAGTGAATGTTTGTGGAGCAAATGAGTAAGTTCCTCTGCAAAAGGGTGGCAGTGGCTACCTCCCCTTCCCTCTAGACTTCTCTGCCACCCCTCGTCAGGTTCCTGCATCCCAGAAGGCCTTACCTGTCCCTCGAACCACAGCTGCTGCCGCCGCCGCTGCTGCCATTGGTCCGTAAGCAGTGAGAGGAATGGCTAAAAGGGAAGGTATGGTCACTTCAGTGTGGTGGCTGAAGGCACGGAGGTGGATAACGGAGGCCCCCTCTGGGCCGTCTCTCCAGCCTTACCCCACCTCAGAGGGTCGGTGCAGCTCCAGTGCCAAGGCAGAAAGAACTCCTTTGGGCCACCAATTATGCCCTGACCCACGGAATGGATGGAGAAAGGGAGAGCGGATGGCCTCCTAGCAATGGATGGAACCTCGGTTTCCCCCCTGGACTCAAGGGACACATATGAACCACATAAAACTCCTAGAGGGTGGGGGCGGGGCACCCCCCCCCCCCAGCTGCTCTGAGCGATGTCCCCTTCTCCAGAGAGTGCCCTTGGCCGCCGAATGGGGCCACCTAGCTCAGAGGTCCCCGGGAGGTTACAGCCCTCATCCCAACCTCAGCCGACTGCAGCCAGTGACTGACTGACATGGGGTGCAAGAAGCCAGGCCTGCTGCCTCAAGGTGGGACCTTATCTGAGGTGCGGTGAGTGCCCCAGAGCTGCCTGTGGAATCAGGCTGAAGCCAGATTCCAGTCAAGGCCACAATTTGGCTTCAACCCTTCTGCTGCCTGTCCTGTTTCCCTCACTGTCCCTCTCCTGAGAGCACGCCCTCAGTAGCTTGTGTGCACCCCAATTTCCTGCCTCAGGGTTCCCCTGACCGCCACCCAGCCAGAAGTGACCACTACCTCCCCCCAATTCCTCTAGCCCCCTTTTCTCAGATCCCCTCTTCAGACAGAGATAATTGCTATTCCCTTGTTTGCTGTCTACCTCCAGTCCGCCTCCACAGTGCCTTATACACAGTAGTGTTTAATAAATGTCTGCCGAAGGAGTAAAAGAAACCTTTTTTTTTTTAAATTATTTTTTTTAAGATAAAAAAAAAAAAAATCTCTACATCCAGGGGATCAAACTCACAACCCCAAGGTCAAGAGTCGCATGCTCTATGGACTGAGCCAGCCATGCGCCCCTAAAAGGGACCTCCCTCTTCTTTTTTGGCGGGGGGGGGGGGGGCGGAACCTCTTTTTATTTTATTTTATTTTTTTTTATTTATTTTTTTTTTTCCGGAACCTCTTTTTAAATAAGCCATTGGCTTGAACCTGGTGCTCCCTTGGCTTGGGGTGGTGGGCGCCCCCTACTGCTTGGCTCTGCCACTGCAGCCCCTCAGGCTACAACCCCACCCAGAGCCAGGATCTTCTGAGCTGGTTTGCCCTCAGGAATACTTGTCTCCCATCCCAAGATGCACCTTCTGGGGACTGTTTTGGTGACCTTGACCCTGAACTGGAACTGGACCTGGGGCTAGGGACCTGGAAATGGCTCCTGAAAATTCCTGGCAAGGCCTTTGGTCTGGGGGCTTAAAGTCTGGGACCGCAGTGTTCCCACACTGTGAAGTCACCTTGCCTAAGAGCCATACAGTTGGCTCCTCGTCCAGACATCACCTTCCTTGACCATCCTCGCAAAGGCAGCCCCCTGCCCCTGGCCCCAAGGCCTTGGAACATCTCCCTGTTTTATTCTCCTCATGGAACTTCTCACCCTCCACAAGTATTTTATTCGTTTGGTTGTCTACTTGTTTATTGCTGTCTTTCTCCAGCTCCAGGAGGGCAGGGGCCTTGTCTGTCTCATTCACTGTGGTATCCCCACTGCCTGGAACAGCATCTGACATGATAAATCTCTACTGAATGCGTGAAGGAAAATACCCATGTCTCCTGAAGGCAAGAGAAAAGTTCAGACCCCACACCTCCAGGGGAAACCCCTTCCCCTGCACCAAGCTATCTGCTGAGGGGACATTTCTTTCTCACTTCTTTAAGGGCAGGGGCTGGGCTCTGAGGTCTGGTTCCTGGTCTGTTGAGGCATTTCCACAAAGCAAAGTCAGCATGGCCAACCGGAGCAAGAGCTTCACGACTCTAAAGGATTACTCATTTATATAAGTATTTGTTTTCCTCTCTAGGCTGCAAGTCCTGTGAGAGCAGGGCCTGGCTCTGTCCTGCCCCTGCTGTGCCCCCAGGGCCTGGCGGAGTGTCCCACACTGTAGGTCCTCAACACAAAGCTCTTAGATGAGTAGAAAGGAACCCCCGCTTCCAACCCCTCATCGCGGGTCGAACCCAACTCTGCTCAGGGAAGGGCCACTACCACCCCCACCTATAGGACGCTTTACTCCCTCCCCTTTCCTCACCCCCTGTTTTTTCCCCTCCCCCCACTTTGAGGGACCCCTGAGCACCCCTTGGAAGGAAGGTCTCATCTAAAGCAGCATCCATGCTCACGTCCTCCACACACGGCCAGGTTGGGGGGGAGAGTCTAGGGTGGGGTGGGGAAAGAAGCAGGTTGAACAGAGAAACCCCTTGCAGCCCACCTCATTTGCACATACCCCCCCCCTCCCTTTGGACTCGGCCCCCCTGCTCCAGAGCAGAGCTGACTGGCCCAAGCGCAAGCTGCAGCTGGAGAAAAGGCTCTTGATGGCCAAGCACCTTCATCCACTTGCTCAGAAGTTGCAAATGGGCCGCCCCGGGGGCTGTATTTGGCCCTCGAATAGGTTTCATTTGGCCTGCAGTGGTTTAACAATTTGGAATTTGTTGCCAACATTTGAAAATGATGGGAAACTCCATTCCAAAGCAAAAGCTGGGTTCCTGGCTTCTCTTGGAAACTGAGATCTGAAAGTACTAGGTGTGCATCCCGTCCTGGCAAGGGTCGGCTGGCAAGGAGTGGAGGCATGTGCACAAGTCTGTCAAAGTCCCCACCCGGCCCACTCTGCTCTGAGCTTGAGACCCTGGCTTCTTCACGGCTGGATCCCAGAGTCTACTTGGTGCCTGGCACACGGGAGGCGCTAGATAAATATTTGCCAAATGGATGAATGAGTGATTTTGCCTCCATCTGCTGGGCTTGGCCCTATGCCCCACCCTTAAGGGCCAAGTAGCTACACAGACTGGCCAGGGCCTGGGCAGAGTCTGCTGTATCCCCACAGTCAGAGGGCTGGTGGGCAGGAGAAGAGGGTCCCACTAGCTTTCCCCGGGGAAAATCCCTGGGTCCTTCTCTTTCTCCCCATGAGGCCTGTGAGGTGTACGAAATCCGAGCGACTGACCTGTAAGCTCGGGGAGGACTGGGGCGCTCGGGAGAGGGGTCCGCTCTACACGGAATTCTAAAATGAAACGTAAAACAGCTTAGGAAGATACAGGGGAGGCCCCTGGGGCATGGCCCAGGGAGGACAAATGCACCCACAGGGACACTGGGTAGGGGACAGGCCATGCACAGGACCCGAGAGCTGGGATGGGGAGAGCACGGTCCCCAGCAGGCAAAGGTGGAGAAGACACAGAGGAGAGACAGAGAGAGAGAGTAGGCAGAGTTGCCCCCTACACCCTGGCCACGGGGCAGTGCCGGAGCTTCCGTTCTGGTGTTTCTTAAAAGATTTGACATTGCACCAAAACACCTTCCAGAATCCTCCTCTTTTACTGTTGTTGTTGTTGTTGTTGTTGTTTGTTTCTGTTTTTGTTTTTAGGGGGAGGAGCTGGGGAGGCAGCACTGATAAAAAACAATGACCCTGGAGCAGGTCAGGCTCAGGTTGGGTTCCCAGCTCCACCACTTTCTAGGTGGGTCTTCTTAGCAAGTCACTTTTGCTCTCTGAGACCATTTCCTCAACTGTAAAAGGAGGATGATCACACTTCCCCAACGAGAGTGTTGTCAGGCTTAGACAACATAATGTACAGAAAGGACTCTAAGCTAGACAGCCTGAAAGGCAAAGAATGCAAGTGCTTAGGGACCCTCTAAAAAAAATAAGGCCAGGAAAAAAAAAAAAAAAAAAAGCTTGCAAAAATTTGATATCTGATATTTCAAAGAAAACAACGTTGAACAGTTATCATGGCAAAATTCAGAGCTTTGTTGGGCTTCCTGCCACTTATTCTAAGGTCTAGTGTTATTTTTATTTTGAATTACAAATGAGGGTGGTGATCGTCAGGCTTTTAAATTGTTTTTCAGCATTCAGGGTCGCAAAAGGTCTTGCTGGCCTTGAAGGAGCTCAGCATAGCACGTGGTCATTATAAGCATGTCCATAAAGACACAGCCGGCGTTGGCCCTCAGGGAGGCCTCCACCATGAATGAGTCTGATGCCTTCTCTGGTGGAAGTGGCAACTCAGGACGGGGTGAGGAGGAGAGAAAGGCAAGAGGCAGGCAGAGATGAGCCTGGGAGAGAATCGTGCCATGCAAGACCACGTGGGGTGGGGGTGGGGGAGCCCCCAGCTTCTAGGGAAGGGGTGAGGAGGGGATGGGTGGGGAGGGGTGCTCCTTCCTCAGACATGCCCTTCCTTCCAAGCCTCCAGCAGGCAGACCACCCCCACCCCCAGCCATGCACCCCCAGACACCGCCCTGAGGAGTCAGACTGCCCAGGAACCGGGGACATGCTGGCGGCAGAGAGACACCAAGCAGGACTTACCAGGGAACTGGTAGGTGTAGCCAGGGGCGAGGCCTGTATAACTCCGGCTGGCGTAGGTTGTGGCTTGGAAACCAGGGTAACCTGATAGGGCAAGTGGGCTAGTGTCAGATGCCTCACGTACTGCTCAGACCCTGCTCAGAGGAGAAGGATCTGAGCCATCCACTTCCTTCCCCACCTTGTATCACAAGTAATAGTCAGTCAAATTTACCAAACACAAGTGTGCTTACCATTGCACACCATATCCTCTCCTTAAGCCTCACAGGAATCCTAAGAGGCTGGTATTATTAGGAGACCCATTTTACAAACAGGGAAACTGAGGCTCAGAGAGGTGACACATTGGCTAAGAATAATCCAAATCCGTACCAAGATGCTTTGTGCTCTGGCTCCTGCCTTCTTCCTCTCCTCATCTACAATCTTCTCCAGTCACATTTGCCTCTCTACTCTTTCTCAAATCTACCAAGCTCCTTCCCACCTCAGGGCCTTTGCACATACTCTTTCCTCTGCCTGGAGCACACACGCTTCTCCCAGGTCTTCCCATGACTGTGTCCTTGTCATTGTGCAAGTCTCAGCTCATATGTCACCTCTTTGGAGAGGTCATTCCACAAGAGTCCTCCCTCTCATCAGTTGCAATATTTATCTATTTTCCGATAGCACCAATGATCATTATCTGAACTCATCCCCAGGGTTTTCTAAGAGCTGATTTTCTGTCTTCCCCCATCTTTTTTATTTCTGTAGTATCTCCAGGTCAAGTTCCTGGTGCCTGCTACTTGTATGCATCTAATAAATATGTGCAGCTTTACAAGAAAAATCATATAGCGAGTAACAGCGAGTGATAAGAGTGAATAACAATTGTGTAACTGGGATTCACATTCAGAGCTAACTGGTTCCGAGTCTCTTAACCACCAGTGTCACTTTTTTTTGTTGTTATTTTTTAAAGGAGGTGAAACCAGCTAATGAATTACCTTGAAAAGAAAACAGTTTCAGTGTTCCAGACCAAAGGAGGTTAAAGAGATGGGACAACTAAATGCAATACCTGATTCTAGCCTGGATCTTATTTGAGAGAGCAAAACTATGTTATAAAGAACATTATTAGGTCAACAGATAAAACTGGAAAATAGATTTAAATACTGTATGAACGTAAATGTATGAGCTGGATATAATGTGGCTTCATGAAAAAAAAAATACCCCTAGTTTTAGAAAATACACACTGAAAGGGGCACCTGGGTGGCTCAGTTGGTTAGGCATCCGACTTCGGCTCAGGTCATGATCTCACGGTTCGTGAGTTCAAGCCCCGCATCTGGCTCTGTGCTGACAGCTCAGAGCCTGGAGCCTGCTTTGGATTCTGTGTCTCCCTCTCTCTCTGCCCCTCCCCTGTTCACATTCTGTCTCACTCTCTCTCAAAAATAAATAAACATTAAAAAAAAAGAAAATACACACTGAAGTATTTAAGGGTAAAGGGCTATAGCCATAATGCATGTAACTTAATCTCAAATGATTCAGTGGAAAATCACGAGTGTATTGTATGTGTGTATGTATATATGCATGTATATACATACACACATGCACATACACACACACACACAGACAGCAAATGATAAAGCAAATGGGGTATAAAATTAACAGGTGAATCCAGTGAAAGGCATATGGATACTCTTTGTACTATTTTATTTTTGCAACTCTTCTGAAAGTGTGAAATTACTTCCAAATAAAAAGTTAAAAGAAAACTTCAAGAGAAGACAGTGCCCCATTTGGAGGGTACTCTCCTCACCCACTCTACCTGTTGATCCTCTAGCCCATACCATGCCCCCTCCGCCGAATCCCCAGAGCACCCCTCCCCCCATACCTGGCAGAAAGACTCCTTTGTACTGTTCTCTTTCTGTGTGTCCGCATCTTGTCTCTCCAGGGAGACTGTGAGCTTCCTGGGAGGCCCAGCTCAGATTTTCCACCCTCAGTTGTAGGCCCCAAGCACTGCTGACCCCCGCTCAACTTCCCAGGCTCCTGGCAACCTGCACTTACTCCAGGAAGCCTGCCTGCCTGACCACCAGGTGGGTTTGGGTGCCTCCTTGGGCCTCCCACAGCCTCCAAGCACTATGTGGTATCATTGCCTATTGACTCCTGTCTCCCACTTGATGGGGAAGCCCAGGAGGGCAGATCCTGCCTCTCAGAATCTGCTCAATAAATATTAGTTGAATGAACAAGGAGCAGCCACCTTCTTTTTTTGCCTTCCCAAAAGTCTTTGGGTCTTTGTAAATACTGTTTCCTCTGCCTGGAACACTTTACCCTTCCCTTCTTCCCTGACCTCCTATAACTAGCACCTACCCAACCCACAGACTCAGCTTCAATGTAACTTCCTTTCTGGCTTCTCCAAATCTTGGTCAAGTTCTCTATGACCATGCTCTCTTGGCACCCTGTACTTCTCCATCCTAACCCTATTTATTTATATTCTTAATTTGTTTTCCCTGCCAGACCACAAAACTCCAAGGAAAGTCACTGTTGTATTTTCTGGCATAGTTCCCAGCATTTATAGTCACTCAATAACTACTGGAGAGATGGATGGATGAACAAATGGACAGATGGACAGAAGGATCAATTAATAAGGACCACTTCCTGGCTACCACTAGAGGGCAGCACCCCATAACCAAATCACCCCACCCTGGGTTGGCTCCAAGACTTGAGCTCCTTGGTCCTCACTCCCGCCCAATGACTCATACAGGAGGGCCGACCACAGAGGAGATGCGACACCTACGCGTCACCAACCCCCCCCCCCTCCCGCCCCCACCACCGGTGGCCCTGGGAGCAGTTCCGGGCAGGAAGTAACCACAGGTGCAGGCCTAGCACATACCCAGCATGCCGATGCCCAGCATGAAGGCGTCCATTCCATAGGGCATGACTCGGGACCTCCCCCGGGCTGAGCCCGTCGGCGACATCACCTCTTTTGGCTGAGCTTTCTTACATTCCACCTGCAAGGAGACCTGATGGTCAGTTCCTCCTACAGACATAGGGTCGCAGACCCTCTTGTTCCCTGGCAGGCCTCCTTATCATTAACTTCATAGTTCCCACTTATGGAGTGCTCGCTAGCTGCTAGAGGTTATGTAAATGGCTTTGCACACAGTAGTAGCTTACACCAACCCCAGAATGGAGGTAGTATTGCCACTCTCATTTGACGGTTGGGGAAACTGAGGTTCAGAGCGGGGAAGTCATCTGCCTAATGATTAGACTAACAAGCGGCAGAGTGAGGATGTTAATCCAGGTCTCTCTGACTCCACCAGCCGTGCTTTTTAACCACCACGAGACACTGGCTTCCTGTCCAGATTTTCAGAGGGTGGGAGAGCTGGCTGTGCCCCACTGACCGTGAGGCCCCTCTGCCTGCCTCCAGAAGCTCCGAGCATCCCGTCTCCTCTCTGCCCCTCCACCCATCCAATCCCCCCTCACCATTTTGTTGTTGATTTCATGGAAGTGGATCTCACACACTTTCTCCACGATGTCCTCACTCTCAAACGTGACAAACCCGAACCCTAGAGGGCAAAGGCAGGGACAAAACCAGGGTTTGTGGTCAAAACCCAGCCTGAGTCATATCAACACTACCACGGCTCTCACAGGCCAAATTCCCGAGAGTTAACAAAAGCCTGGGAATCTCTCAACTACCCACCCGCTGAGACAGGATTCCTAGCTCCCCAATTACAGACTCGAAAGCCAAGCCTCAGCAAAGTGAAGTGACTTGCCCGAGGTCACACAGCAAATCAGAAAACATTATAGCAGTGATGAACATGCCTTTTCTTTCTCAGGTGCTTTCCGAAGAAGGAAGAAAGAACACACACAAACACTTATTTACATTTCCACAAAAGTGTGCACACCCAAACATATGTTTGTACAGTCACACATATACATGACATAGAGGCGCACACACACACACGTATACCTCGGTACCCATCTGCCCCACAAATACTCGTCAGTGCTCACGAAGGCCCCCCTACATGTGGATAGTTATCATGACAAACCAGGCACATATAAATATTCAGACGTAGACACCCTCACACGCACAGGTACAAACGTACAACATACACACACACACCAGCACATACCTCAATCCCCAAACAGGCTAATACACCCAAAGCCCCAGAGCAACCAGAGAAACAACCCCACCTCCTCCTGGGGAGGCCCCAGGGGTTGTAATGGGATTTCTCAGAAGGCAAGGCCCTTGGGAGAAAAACAACCAGGCAATGCACACTGTGGCCCAGATGCTCACAGGTTCGGGGGCGGGGGGGAAGGGGGAGGGTCGGGAGCTGGGCTCAGGTCCTAGGTGGGGGTGGGAGACAGGAGCAGGAGCAGACCGCCCAGGGCTGTGGAGTCGGCCTGACCCTGGGGCTGCCCAGCCTAAGCTCTGGTTACCAGGGACAAGGTAAGCCCAGCAGACACTGGCTGGGCAGACACTGGCTGGGGCGGGGGTGGAGGACTCAGTTTGGAAGGGGGGAGGTTGCTCCTCTGCTCCTCTCGGGTGTCTGCAATTGGGCAAGTTTCTAGCACAGGAAACGGCGGGACAAAAGCCTTCTGTAAGGCCAGGCCCGGGAGAGGATGCAGATCCTTGGGGATAGGATGTCAGGAGGCAAGATGAAAGGGCAGCTGTGACCTGCAGCCCCCTGGCTGACCACAGGCCCCCAGCCTGGCCTGGAAAGGGGGAGGGGGCCATACTCACCTCGGTGCCGGTTGGTGGTTTTGTCAAACATCAACATGGCATCGTCCACCTGAAACAGAGCCTGCCATGGTGGACCCACCAGATACCAGGGGACCTGCCACAACCCAGCAGGAGGGGCTCCCACACCCACTCCCCTCTTGCCCAGGCTAGGCTTTGTCTTAAACCTGTTCCCTGTGCAGGGGACCACTTTCCATCCACACCCCGCAACTGGATGCCAAGGCACCTCCCATTCAACCACCAGATTCTCAAAGGATCAGCCTGCAAATACGCAACACCAAATACCTGCCTGACACTTTGCCCCATCAGACTCTCTACAGTCCCTGCAATGTAAGATCCTCATTTTGTAGATAAGGAAATGGGCTCAGAGAGGTGAAGTCACCTGCCCAAGGTCACACAGCAAATCCTAGACCAAGCCTGGAAGAAGGAGGCACGGAGTGGGTGCTAAAGAAGGAAACATGGGAGCAAGATAAAAAACGGGGAAATGAAAGCCTCTTCCCTTTCTGCAAAAGGCCAGGAGGACAGCAGCCACTCCAGCCAGACTTGACTCTCCTCTCCTGGTACAGATCTTTTCCTTTAATTGAGGTTTCCTTTTGCTAGAGGCTGTAATTAAACCAAGTAGAGTTCAGTGCCTGGGCTGCTTGCCTCCCACTGACTGGGGGAGGGGCAGGGGGCTGAGGAAAGGGGATGGTCTACATGATTCCCAGTCCCTTGCACCTCAGTCTCCTCTTCTTGTTGCTCCCTCAAGGCAATCCCTTGGATACATGGATAGCCAAAGGCCTGAGCTTCCCTCCCACGGTCCCATCTCCCTCCCTTTGCCTACATCTGGTGCTTCCCCCCTGTCCTCTTAATTCTTGGGCCAATGTCAGCCACCTCATGGGGTTAAGCTAAGGTCTGATTTGTCCTTGGTGGAAATCAAGGGCTGCTTCTGATACCCTCCCCCCACCCACACACACAGCCCACTTCAGCTGCTGACCTTCCCCCAAATGATCACACACCCGAGGGATGAAGGAAAACTTCCTGAAGCCACGGGGTACAGTCTCTCCCCGACTCTCCGTGGCTCTCTTTCCAGCCTGTCATCTTCCTTGCTTAAGTGGCAAGGGCAGCCCCTGAACAGGGTGGTCCTCTAGCTCTCCTTAGGCGCCAAGCCGCACCAGGCCTCCGAAGTCCCTCTGGGAGAACCAGGACCCCACTAAGCCAGGAGGCTCCTGGGCCCCTGGAGAATCTCAAAGGGAAATGACACCTCCCTCCCTCCCAAAAAGCTTTCTGCTCCAGGGGCCTGCAGCGGAGTGCCATTCTCACTCCCACCCTTATGGACGCACGCTGAGTCCCAATCCCAAACCAGCCTCACTGTCCAAACTGCGCAGACACTTTGGGCTCAGCACATCTTCCCCACCCCCTTGCTTAAACAATAGAAGAGAGAAATCCAAAAAGGAGAGAGAGTTGTGATAAAAATACAGGCTTTAAGTAGGACAGGCTGGAATGGAACCCAAGATCCTGCATTTGCTGGTTGGGGAACCTTGGGCTGGTGGCTTTATGTCTCCAGATTCAGGTTGCCTCATCTGTAAAGTGGGCATAACGGTGTTTATCAATTGTATGGAGGAGTTAAATGACAGCACTGTAACACGAACTCACAGTACCTGGTTGCAGTAAATGCTTAATAAATAACAGCTATTATTACCTTTATTATGGAGGGGCTTGCCTACAGTCACATGGGGGAGAAGCAAAGCAAGAGAGCAAGCAGCCCAACACCCCTTGCTTTGAAGGTACCATGAGGACAGTATGTGTCAGTTATGGTGATGACCATCCTATGGAGCACCCTGACTTGTGCTCAGTAATTATTTTTTGAATTAATGAATGAGTAAAAGCCACACCCTCTTCCCTAATCCCACAGCTTTGAGTTTGTGCCTGACCCACAAACTGATTTAGCCCAAATCCACTGCCCTTCTCGCCTTCCTCCACCCGACTTCCAACTCCACCACTCCTGGCCCCCTAGAACCTTCAACTCGAGCCTTGGCTGGACAGACCCCTAGTGGGGCAGTGGGGTTGAGGCCAGGGCAAGGAGCAAGGAAAGTGGCTGGGGGTCCAGGGACCCCCACTGGTGTCCCCTCCTGGGGCCAGCTGAGGGGAGGGAGGCTCCCAGCCCAGTGTCCTTAATAGGCTTTGGTCTCCATGGGAACCCGGGGGCAGGGGGGCTCCGGCAGGGGGAGGGGAGGCGGCCGAGGCCTGCTGACCAGTGGGAGCCGCCAAGTTCGGCGGCCGCTAAGCCTGAGTGGCAGCCATGGCGGCTGACCATTGTTCCCCCCTCGGCGGCGGCCCCTCGATCCGGGCGGGGGGCCCCCCGCCGCGGGGCCCTTGGCATTCCCGGCTGTCCCCCTCGCTCCCTGGCAGCCTATTCTCCGGCTCCCCCTGGCCTCCCCGGGCCGGTTTCACATGCCAACGCCGATTTAGGCCCGAACAAAAGACGCGGCCGCTGACGGCTTCTCCTGGGGCCCGGTTGCCATGGCAACGCCGGCCCCGGGGGCAGGCGGCCTCCAATCACAGCTGCTGGATCAGATTAGTGCGAGCTCTAATGCTCGGCGCTCAGACACAAAGACACCCCGCCGGAGCCGAGCGGGCCTGCTGCTTCCCAGGAGCGCCCTTCCCTCTGGGGCCCAGGCCGCCGACCTGCCCTCAGTCCTGTACCCCGGTCCCCACGGAGGCGCCTGAGCCTAGGCCTGTGGCCCCCACGCCTGCAGCATCCACTGGCCAGGGGGCTTCCCACCCTCTCCCCTTCTCCCCTGGAGACCGGGCCCTGGAAACCCACCCAGTTCCTAGCTCACATCCCATTTCCAAGGGGCGGTTCTCCTCTGCCCTTTGCCTAACAGGCAACTGAAAAATGCCTTGATGGCAAGGTGGAGACACAGCCCGTAGCCCGTCTCATGTAAGAGAAGACCAGGAACCCTGACACTAAGCACAGCAGCCCCCCTTCACCCCTAGACTTAAAACTTGGCCCCCTCTTGGTCATATCCCCATGGGACCTTGATGTTCACATTACTCACCTTCCTGGGGACACCCTATTGTCTGATGATGCCACATCTCCTTCGTAAACTAAACGATCCAGAAATTTAAGCTCAATGCACCTCAGAGCTGAGAGCCAATCTGCTGGGCCTGATCAGAAATTTAGGGTGCTCTCCTCAGTCTCCCTCCAAATAGCTAGGGGATCAGCACCTCCCCCAGCTCCCACCTGTGCAAGCAGGGTGCTGAGTGCAATTGGGAGTCGTATTTATTGCTTCCTTATCATCCTTACCAGGAAGGAGTGGGGGAAGGTGCAACCGCCCGTGGCCTGGACAGGTGCAAACTCCCAGGAGGCCCAGGGGTGACTGGATTGAACTGGCTAGGGGAGAGCAGCCTCCCTTGGGAGAATGAAGATAAGCAAGAGAAAAACACAGGGGAAGGGCAACCACAGAGACAGCTACTATGTGGCTTCTCTCCCCGGGGATGTATCCAGAGGCTGAGGCCCACAGATAGGACAGAAGCCTGGACTGTGGGTTGGCCTGGGCTCACCCACAAAAAGGACCCGGCCGCCTTTTCACCTTTTGCAGGGACTGGAATGACCTGGCTGGACTCTGCTTGATACTGACCAATTCTACAGGGCTTCCACAGCCCCCGAAAGCACCCCCAGCAGGCACCCCCAGTTTTGACCCACCTTCCCGAACTGCTCAAAATACTGCTTCACATCTTCCACCGTGGTGTTCACTGATAGCCCCCCCACAAAGATCTTCTTCGTTCGAGTCACCATCTGTTAGGGGGAGGGAATGAGAAAGTGGGCATCTGAGTCCTGTGGCCTACTGCCACCAGCAGGGGCTCGAGCCCTCCTGCCAGGGCGCCAGCTGACAAGCTCTCTGTGGCCCTAGCGACTCGGAAGCCCCCGCCCAACGAGCTCCCCCTTGGACCCCCGCCTCTAGGCCTGTCATGGGCAGCTGTGCACCCCACACCCTGGCTGACTTGAGTGTGCCTCCCTCCCTGGAGTCTGTGTAGGGGAAAATGCCTTCTGTAAGAACCAAGGGGACGGGTTAGTGACCCAGACCCACACCCACAGTGTAACTCAGAGACCCCACCAGCACCCCTGGGAGAGACTGAGGCCCATCACAGGGTTCCCCTGAACTCAATGCCGACATTTTCCTCATCAACCTCCTCCCAGCCCAACCTCCGGCAGCCCTGTGGCCCCAGCCCTGTTTTAGGAAGAACACATGGTCCTAATTACCCCAGGAGCGCATGGCTAATCCACAGCAATTCCCAGCCCCATCCTAACACTAAAGCACCTTCTGTCACCAAACTGCTTAATGGAATTAACCCAATTCCGACCATGTGCTCCCTGGTGCGGCTTCCTTCGAATACCTGCTCCATAATTGCTTTCAGGCCCTCTGCTGGACCCTTCCAGAGATGTCCCCTTCCTGTCTCCTAAAACCTGTCCCTCTTCCTTCGCTGTGACAGGAGCTGGGCAGCATCCTGGCTCCTGCCAACCCCCTTGTAAAGGGGGAAACTGAGATCTTCTGGAGAGGAACCTAGTCCTAGGACACAAGTTAAGTCAGCAGACTCAGGGGTCCTTGGCTCCCTGTACTGTAATCAGCCTTCCTTCCTGTCCCCTATATTTAACCATTTAAAAATTAAGATCTGGCTAGTTGCCTTGGGACCTGGAATAAAATCTTGGGCCCTTACCCTGCACCAAAAGTTTTGAATGCTATATTGCTCAACTGCTCAGAATTCTGTTTTCCATATACCCAAAAGAACTCGCCACAGCACTAGGTAAAGAAAGCACGGGGAGGGCAGCCACTCACCCAAGTTGAAAGACAACAGGTAACCAACCTCATGGTCCCTTCCCCCTCTGCAAGCTGAACATACCGAACCCCCAGAGATAGAAAGGTGATGGGGAGGGGGGGTCAGAGACAGCTCCCTGGCCTGACTCTAGCTAAGCCTCAGGGGGTGTTTGTCCTGGGTTTGACCTCCCCAGGGGCATTGGGTTTAGAGGCTGTGATCTATGAGGTCAGAATTCGACTCAGGGTCCACAGTGTACTGGCTTCAAATACAGGACAATGAATCCCCTGAGGGGTTCCTCCTTCTCCCAACACATGCAGCCCCCTCCCAGTCCACCCCTGAGCACAGATGGAAAGATGCAGGATGTCTTCAATCCACAGAGCGAAGGACATTAAGAATCCTCCCTCCTCCCATCCCAGTCTATTCCCATAACACTCCAAATGAAGGTTCCAGAAGCATCTCCCATAGGAGAGAATGCTGGGAAAATCACTGCCCGTAGTAACACAGCTCCTCCCAGACATGGACATACCTACCTTAGGCTGTGCTCGCCGAGGAAAGGCCACCTTGGGATCAATCTGAAAGAGAAGGGAGAGGTAAAGGGGCTTGGTTATCACAGTTTAGATGGGTGACCACACAGCCTTCAGCCCTGTGGACTTCTCTCATCCCAGGACACAGAGATGACACAGGACAGAAATCACCACAGCCTCTGGCAGAAAAGTGTAGTCGTTAAGCATTTAGGCCCCAGTGCCAGGCTCCTGGGTTCAAATCCCACTTGCACTGTTTCCCAGCTGTGAGACGTTGGGCAAGTTACTTAACCTCTCTGAGCCTCAGGGCCAAGCTCACCTGCAAAATGGACAAATAGTAACACCCACCTCAAAGGGGTCGTCTGCAGACTACTTGAGATCATGCTTACAAAGCACCTGGCAAGGTGTCTAGCTCGCAGCAGGAACCCCAACAAAGTAAGCAAAGTCTTACTTCTTCAAGCACCAGGTATTCAAGGGCCTTCCTCACCTAACCGACTTCACACAGATGATACCAGTCTAGGTGAGGCATGTAATCCAGACTTTGGAAGCCTAGTGGATGGAAATACTCTTTGGTTCAAGAGAGTTCATAAATCACCAGGAATGGACTCAGTTCTGTTTCCCCAATACTACTGACATCTAACAGCCTTCTTCGAGGCTGCAAGCAAACAGCTCCCTGATAATGCAGCCAGGCTGGGGGTGAATCAGAACGCAGGCTTTGGTGACGCACAAGGGCACGGGACTTGGACTCAGAAACTTTGAGCCCCGGCCAAGCCTGTGATCTTGGTAACTTGCTCACCCCTCTGAGCCTCAGTTCCCTCATCTGCAAAGTGGGGATAATCACACCCACTTTTCCCAGGGGCAGCCATAGGGAATCAAATGAGATAACATGGGTGAAAGCGGCCCTTTGTGAACTGCCCTTCATTGCGCAAACAAAGGTGCTATTACCAGCGGGCCACCTTTGCCCTTGGCTGTGAACAACCAAAGGAGAAAAGCAAGATGCACCTGGGTGCTCCTGGGTATATACTCACACTGTTAAACAGCAGAAGCTAGGCCACAAGACATTGTGATCAAGGCAGGACCTATGGGGCCTGGTCATTCCAGAGCTTCTTGCCACCCACATGGGTGGATACCACTCAGAAGTTCACCAGCCAATCGCAGGGAAGATCTATCTTTTCCCAAAGTTCCTTCTGTTCAAAACTCAGCCTCGTTCTAAGCAACCGGCTCTGGTTCCTCTCTGCCTGAATGGCATGAACCAGGGACCAGCCTCCTCTGGGCTCTCCAGTGGATCCGCCCACAGAGAAGGAGCCTCTAAAATCCATGCTGGGGCAATGCCGTCTCTCTCCCAAAGTTCCACTGGGCTCCAGGGAAAATCACAACTGCCCATTTCCCCTGTCTGCAGGTGTGATTTCATACCTCTACGGACATTTTCATCCTTCTTTTTCTCCTGGAAGCAGCCTCCCCAGCCACCAGAGCACCTCAAACAGTCCCCCTGTACAGACCCTGATGGGGAGATGGTACCCAAGCCACGTCTCACAGACCCACGCACACCCGATCCCTGACACACCCCACCTCCACTCTGACTCACAGCTGGCAACATAAATAAAACCCAACAAGTAAATAAAAGGTGAAAGTCAGAACCCAAAATAGACTCCCCACAATAAACCTCCCTCCCCACCCCTCTCTCCCAGGCCAGAGAATGCCAAACACAAAGCCCTTGCCTTTTTGAGTCCCAAACCTCAGAAGGATGCCCATCACACCCTCCTTCCCCCTTCTCTCTTATCAATCTTCCATGACCCCACCCTGCCCCCAGAGCCAGTCCCTAAATCTCAGCTTCCTGAGCGCTGCAGAAGCCATCAGTGCATTCTGAGGACAGGGGATGGTAGGAGAACTGGCAGCTTGATGGCAGATAATCACCAAAAACAATAGGCCACTGTCTCTCCATTCCCAGCTTGGGTCACTCAGTCTGCGCCAAGAAGATCCTTTCAGAGCCGGCAAAGTTGAGGCCTGGCCTCATTTGCTCATTACTGCAAGCAGGAGTGGGAGCCACTGGGCAGAGATAACAGGAGCTGGGGACAGGCGGTAATTTAGCAAATTCTTGGGCACAACCAGCTATTGTTGCAGGTAAACAGGAGCCAGTGACTGACCCAAGCACAGGGAGGCCCAGGGCTGGAGGACAGTGGGGGAGTGTGGAGAGAGATCACACTGTCCCGGTCCCCTGGCCTCGGGTCACCCCATCACAGAGTAACCCCTCCTCGGACTTCCTCCTTTTCCTTCTCCCCTAGAGCAGGGGCCTGGGCCAGCGCCCCCTGGAGGGCCCAAGACACTGGGGAGCAGTGGGACAGCAGTAAAATGTTTTAGGAGTTTGAATGCCAAAAAAGCAGCTTCTCCTCAAATCCAGCCCTCAGAAGGGTTGTTTCCAGGCAAGCCAGTTCCCTCCTCATAAATCCCTTCCTGGGCAAAGCAGGTTCACGTCTTCCACACAAAGCGGGGAGCTCATAGACCAAAGGAGTGGGGGGGAGAGGGAGGGGGGATTCAGTGATGCTTTGCCATTGGTTCGGATCGGTGGTGGTGGGGAGCCAAATACTAGTTAGAGTCCAGAGAAGCCACGGGGTGGGTCACTGCAACCCTGACTCACCCAATTTGGGCTAGGGGAGGGACCTAGCCCCACCCCAAGCTGCTCTGTGAGGCATCAAGATTAGTAGGTACAGGGAGGGGCTGGGGGATGTAGCATCTCACCGCAGGCCTGGGGTTTTTCTCCTCCCTCTCCCCCCCGACTCCAGTGACAAAGTTTCAGAGCTTGGCAGCCCTTCTACTCAGAAAACTCCCTCTTTCCTTAAGGACCCCGTCCAACTGTCCCCTGGGGAGAGACCTGACCCTCTCCTCCGGCGGCCTCCCTCTCCCAAAGGACCCCCGAAGCCCTGAGGGCCACTCACTGTTTTGGAGTCGAGCTCGTGCCGCGATTGCGCCAGCACTTTATCCACCCCCGCCTGGTCCATGAAAGTGACGAAGCCGAAACCCCTGCGCGCCGTAGTGAGGGAGAGGCAGATGGTTACAAGGCAGTGAGTGGCGGTGGAGGGGGGCGAGCCGGGAGCAGGAGGAGGGGGTGAGGGGCTCACCTGGATCTCTTGGTCAGAGGGTCCCGCATCACCAGACACTCCTTCACCTCCCCGAACTGGCCGAAGTATTCGCGCAGCCCTTCTGTAACCACACACCCGCCTTCGGACCAGCTCGGGCCCCGCGCCCTTCCCCCCCTCCCCCGTCCTTTGCCCCCGGTGACCCCGAGACGGCCCGGCCGCCCCCGCGCCGAGCAGCCTGCGCGCTCTCCACTGCCCCCCCCCCCCCCACCTCCAAGCCCTCACCCGGCTCCCGTGGAGCCTCCTGGCGCCCACGGGGGCTCCAGGAAGACGAGGGCCGAGCTGGGCTGGAGGGGGGACGGCTCCGGCCGGGTTCCCGCCGCTCCGGGAGCCGCCTCACAAAAGTTTGAGCCGCAGGTGCGAGAGGAGTTGGCGCTGCCGCCGGCGGGTCCCGGGGGCCCAGCCCACCCCCCGATGCCCCCTGAACCCCTCATCTCTTCCCCTTCACCCGCTGGGCCGTGCGCGCACGCCGATCGCCCTGCGCTCTTGGGGTCCCCGGGCGGGGCGCGAAAGAGGGCGCGGGGGCGCCCGGGGTCAGCAGGGCGCAGGGCCGGGCTGGGGTGTCCGGTTCCGGGGCGCCGGGGGGTCCAGGGTGCCCTGCCTGGCCGGCTGGCGCTCCCGGGCTCGCTCACCCTGCGTAGTCTGCCAACTGAGTCCCCCGATGAACATCTTGCTGCGGGAGGAGGAGAGACACAAAGGGCCCGCGTGAGCGCCGGGCGCCAGGGCGCAGGGGGCGCGGGCCCGGGCCCCGGGGAGGCCCGGCCCGACCCGGATCGGCCATGTTGGCGGGGCCGGGGCGGGCGCGGGCCGGGCAGGCCGGGCCGGGCCGGGCCGGGCCGTACCAGGGGTCGTGCGGCGAGTCCGGGGAGGCGAGGCCGGGCTGGGGCGCGTCAGTCTCCATCGGGAGCCGCGGGCGGCGCGGGCAGCGGAGCGGCGGCGGCGGCGGCGGCGGCAGCGCTCGGCGCGGGGCAGATGAGGAGCGCGGCGAAGGGGGCCGGACGGACAGGCCATGCTGCCCCCTCCCCCGACCCCGCTCGGGCGGGCGGGCGGGGACGGCCGAGGGGAGGGCCCGCCGGGGGCCGACCTGCCGGCTCCTCCCCCCGCCGCCCTGCGCGCATAAAGCCCCGCGCTCGCCCGCGCGCCCGCGGAGGCGGCGGCGTCCGGACCCCGCTCCCGCCGGGCTCCCGGGTCCCCGAGGGCGCGAGAGACCCCGAATCCCGAGGCGGGCCGGGACCAGGGCGCGGCCGCACCCCCCACCCAGCCCAGCGCGGGGCCGGGCCGTGGGAACGCCCTCCCGGAATGAAGCGCTTCCCGGTGCCTTCAAGGTAGCTCGGTTCCGGATCGGGGACCCTCTAGTCCTCCCTCTCAGGTCCCCGCTATCCAGAATTTAAGAGCTCCCCAATATCCCTGGGTTGGGAGGGAGATCGCCCCAGTGCCCCCCACCCCTCGTGTTCCAGCTAGTGAGAAGCCCTCCATCCCCCCAGTGGGAACGAGAAGCTGCCCCCAAGGCCCCCAGTTTCCTCCGAGGCTGATTCAGGGCTCCCCCTCAGCGGCCCTCAGTCCACCCTCAGTGTCCCATACCCTCTATATCCAAATTGGGGACCCCTTTCAATGCCTCGCGTCCTGCGTGGGGATCCTCCATCAGCACCCCAGTGGCAACCGTATCAGTTCCCCGAATCCCTTCTCAGCCCTTGCTGTCCCCTTCGACTCCCCCACATCCTTTCTGTGTGGTCTATTGAGGAACCCCCCTGACCCAAGCCCGGGTTCTCTGTTTCCTGCCACCCGCACCCCCAGTGTAAGGAGTCTTCACTGTTTCTCTCACTCCTGGCTCACTTGTCAGCCCTACTCAGACTTCCGTCTGGATTCGGGAAAGCCGGGTCCGGACGCTCACCGGCCCTCCCCACCGAGGCTGGGGGAGAGGGTCAGTGCCGCTTAGAACCTCCCGTTTCCAGTTTAGGAGGCCGCCGGCGCAGCTGTGCACCGTCCCCTCCCAATGACCCCCTTCTTTTGCAGAGTTCTAAGCCCAACCCCATCGGATTGGAAGAACCTAAGCCGCCTACCCACTGCGTTTGGAGTTACTTCTCTCAGTCCGCCTCAGTTTGAGATTTACTCCCCATGCAGGCAACCGCCTTCACTTCTCCTTTCTCCTCCCTACGCCTCCATCTCCGGGTCTCTGAGATCCCCTCCCGCACTTTCACCTAACGCTCCTGGGAGCCACCTCACCCTCCCCGAAAACTACCTCCCTCCAGCCAGGGAACTCTAACATCCATTCCAGATCACCCGCGGAGCCAGGGGCCACCCTCCCTAACCCCACCTCACCACATCCATCTCCTCTCAATTCCCTGGCTGAGACCAGCCAAGAAAGGGTCAAGGCTGGAGGCTAAGACAGCCACTCCCCCCACATCCCCATCCCTGCTGGGGATCTCAGTGCCACACTAGCCCCTCCCTCCCAACTCACCTCCCAGTCCTGCCCCCTTCCCCACCTTAAATCCACCCCGTATAACCCAGTGACAACACTCGATGGCAAGCCCCGTGCTGCTCACCTTGACATCCATCCTTCAGTCCGCCACATTTTATTAATGTGTGCAGCAGTTCTGGGCGGCATAACCTTGACCTCTGAAAAGGTGCCCATCCCCCTCCTCTCAGTACACCTTCCCTCCCGCCCACCCCAACCACCGCGCGTATAAGAACGTGAGAGACTCAAGTTAATGGTTTCCTTGGGGACCTTCTGGGAACACTCAGCAGGTATATCCTGCCACCCTGGGCGCATAACACTAGAAACAAACTTGCTTTTTCCTGTTTTTTATTGTCCTACTCACCCCACAGTTTCTCAGCATCCCCTGGACTGGGGGGGGGGGGTAAGGGAGCAGCTCACACAGGTTTTTCTCACCATCTCAATCCAAATTGGACTATCTGGTGTGTTCTGAGAGGGACACAGATGAAGGTCAGCAGGTGGAAAATCCGGTGTCAGGGAACTGGCTATGCCTAGTCTAAACTTCGGTTCCTTGTGTGTAAAATGGGGCCAATGGGGAGGTGCAGGGCGAGGGAAGGAGCCCAAGTGAGAATTGATTTGTGTGCTGATGCTGTTGGACAGGTGGCTTGGGGAGCGGGGTAGGAAATAGGAAAGGGTCATTTATTTAGAGCCAGCCAAGCCTCCGTAAGTAGTACATTGAGATAGGATCCACTTATTAGTGCCCTCCTTCAGGTCCTCAAAGGAGGCAGTATGTACTTGTCACTACCTGGTTTGAGGCACTGGAACGTGTGGGGTGGACTTACAGAAGTCTCCTCCTACCGCAGGTTCATCTCAGCCTCGCTGCTTCCGTCCACTTTGTTCACAGTAGGGGTAGCCCTCACAGGACAATGCAGCTGTAAATGCATGATCCTTGTAGTAAATTGAGGATCTCAGTGGTATTAAGGAAAAATGATCTTTAGAACAACTGGCCCAGACTCCAGAATTAGGAGATTAGAGGATGCTGTTCCAGCTTTTTCTCTCCACTACTACGCATCACTCAAAGAATGAAAGAATAATTTGCTTTCTAGTTAAAAAAAAAAAAACAAAAAAAAAAAACCACCTTTCCAGAAAGCCAAGGGACACATGACATTATGCCCAAGCACTAAGATGCAACTTGGCACATTCACTTATTCTACAAATATTTATTGAACACCTGCTACCTGCCTGACATTGTCTTGAGTGCTATATTCCTACCACTACCTTTGTGAAACATTCTTTCTAGAGACAAGAGTCAGATAATAGATAGATAGATGATAGATAGATAGATAGATAGATGATAAATAGATAGATGATAGATAATATGTCAGATGTTGGTAAGTGCTGTGGAGAAGGAAAGGGGATAAGAAGAGCAGGAGGTGTGAAGAAGAGGGTGATAAACAATTTAAAATCAGTATATAGGGAGGGGTGATGTTTTAGCAAAGACTTGAAAGAAATAAGGTACATTAATCTCCTGTAAGATCCAGAACTCTCATTTAAGCAAAATGTCTGCATCTCTTGAGTGCGACAGTAATTGATATTCACAATTTGACTTTCATTGCTTTAAAACAGCAGGTCCCAAACCCTAATGTGCGTAAAAGATCACCCAGTGATTTTCAGTGGACACAGGGTGGATAGGAGTTCTGAAAAATGCATTTTTTAAATGCATCTGGTAGAGATCAGATGATGCTGATAGCTGAGGTTTTTCTTCAGACCGCTCTTGAAGAAACATTGCTCTAAAACAGATTGAAGAGTCTTTTAACATGACAACAACAACAAAATTAAAGATCAAATTACAGTGCATGAGGTTTTAATGTTGAGAGTATTTCACTGTGTTTTCATTCTTTGAAAAAGCAAAGACCAAAGCAAAACCCTGGGTTACCCAGAACATTCCATTTCTTGTCCATACAGGAGAAGGGAAATTTTATCATAAGCTGATCATGAGCCCAAGATTTATAATCAGTTTGTTTTGCACCCTTCCTATCATTTTTGCTCTAATTTTTCTCTATGCTTTTTTCCATCTCCCAAATTTCTGGACTTACCCAGGAGGTGATGGGGCAGGGTAATGAGAACACTTGGTCACTTGGTCCTGGAACTGCCACTGTTTCTGGTAGTGATATGCCACTCAGCCTTCTGAGCTTCCACACTCTCTGAGTTGCTGCAAGATTTGGGTGAGATCATGTGTATGAAAGCACCTTAAAAATTCTATAGCACTAGGAAAAGATAAGGAAGCTCTGTGACTGTACATTTCAGATCCAGTTAATTTGGCCCAGCTCAAATTCAGTTACCTTCAAGATAGTGTGGTACTAGCATAATGATACACATATAGAATAGAATAGAATTGAGAGTCCAGAAATAAACCCTCACATTTATAATCAACTGATTTTTTTAAATCAGGATACCAACATAATTCAATAGGAAAAAACAGCCACTTTAAGAAATGATGCTGGACAACCTGATGTCCACATGCAAAAGAATTAAATTGTACCTCTACCTCACACCATATACAAGAATCAACTCAAAGTTAACCAAAGACCTCAATGTAAGATCTGAAATTATATTTAAAAAATCAATCAGACATCATTAAATTTAAAAACATTTGTGCTTCAAGGGCACATGGGTGGCTCAGTCAGTTGAGCACTTGACTTCAGCTCAGGTCATGATCTTGGGGTTTATGAGTTTGAGCCCCAAATTGGGGCTGCTGTCAGTGAAGAGCCCACTTCGGATCCTTTGTCCCCCTCTCCCTGCCTCTCCCTCACTTGTGCTCTCTCTCTCTCAAAAATAAATAACATTAAAAAAAACCACAACTTTTGTGCTTCAAAGAACATTGCCAAAAAAGTGGAAAAACAGGGGTGCCTGGGTGGCTCAGTCAGTAAAGCATCCGACTCTTGGTTTTGGCACAGATCGTGATCTCACGGGTTTATAAGTTCCAGCCCCTCATCGGGCTCCAGCTCCATGCTGACAGTGGGGAGACTGCTTGGGATTCTCTCTCCTGATTTCTCAGCCCCTCCCATGTGCTATAAACAAACAAACAAACAAACTTAAAAAATAAATTTAAGAAGTGGAAAAACAATACACAGAATAAAAGAAATTTTGTAAATCAGATATTCGATAAGGACTTATTATCTAGAATATACAAAGAAGCCATACAACCCAAAAATGATTAAAAATAAATAAATAAGTAAATTAAAAATGGGCAAAGGATCTGAAAGGACATAGCTCCAAAGAAGATATATGAATTGCTGATAAGCATTTGAAAAGATGCTCAACGTCATTAGCCATCAGGGAAGTGCAAATCAAAGCTACAATGAGATACCACCACACAATCACTCGGATGGCTATAATCAAAATGATAGATAATAACAAGTGTTGGCAAGGATGTGGAGAAATTGGAACCTTTGTAAATTGCTGGTGGGAATGTAAAATGGTACAGGACTATGAAAACAGTCTGGAAAAGATCCTCAAACAGTTAAACATAGACTTGCCATATAATCCAGCAATTCCACTCCTAGGTATGTACCCCCAAAGAAATGGAAACAGTATCCATGCATATCTTGTACATGAAAGTTCACAGCAGAGTTATTTATAATAGGCAAAAAAGTGGAAACAACCCAAATGTCTATCAACTCTACACAATGGAATATTACTCAGCCATGGGAAAGAATGCGGTACTGATCCATGCTACAACATAGAGGAAACTTGAACACATTATGCCAAGTGAAGGAAGCCAGAAACAAAAGTTCACAAATCGTGTGGTTCCTTTTACATGAGATGTCTACAATAGGCAAATCCACAGAAATGGGAAGTAAACTGGTGATTGCCCAGAGCTTGGGGGTGGGGGCTCTGGGGAGATGTAGGGGAAAATAGTGAGTTACTATTAATGGATATAGTTTCCTATTTGAAGTGATGAAAATATTCTAAAATTGATTATGGTGGTAGTTGCACAATTCTGTGAATATGCCAAAAACATTGAAATATATACTTTAGGATGCCTGGGTGGCTCAGTCGGTTAAGCATCCGACTTCGGCTCAGGTCATGATCTTATAGTTCATGGGTTCGAGCCCCGCATCGGGCTCTGTCTCTCTCTGCCTCTCAAAAATAAATAAGTGTTAAAATTTTTTTTTTAAAGAAATGTATTCTTTAAATAGGTAAGTTGTATTTTAATTAATTATATCTCAATAAAATTGTTACCTCCAAAGTCATTTATTATAAACCTTTCTCTTATCCTAGTGCCTATCCATCAAAATGAATTTACTCTTGGGGCACCTGGGTGGCTCAGTCGGTTAAGCATCCGACTACGGCTCAGGTCATGATCTCACAGTTCGTGAGTTCAAGCCCCATGTTGGGCTCTGTGCTGACAGCTCAGAGCCTGGAGCCTGTTTTGGATTCTGTGTCTCCCTCTCTTTCTGCCCTCCCCCACTCGTGCTCTCTCTCTCTCTCTCAAAAATTAAAAAAAATGAACTTACTCTTTTCTCCACTAGCACCTTGTTTTTATCATCATCATCATCATCCTCTTCATCATCATCGTCTAGAAATCCTTAAGTACTTTCTATATACCAGACACCATGCTAAGCACATTTCAGGGATTTTCCCATTTCATATTCCCATCAATTCTTCAAGGTAAGAACTACTATATTTTTATTTTACTGACCAGGAAAACAAGTCTTAAAGAAGTTAAGGGATTTTTCCAAAGTCACATAGTAAATGGGAAAAGTAATAGTTAAGATTTGTTGAGCAGTTATTGTGTTCTGGGCATTGTACTGAGCACTTCAGGAAACTCCTTCATCTTTACAACAACCCTATAAAGTGGGCCCTTATTTTACAAATCCAGAAACAGAAGCATTGAGAGGTAAACATGCCAATAAGGATCAGAACAGTGGCAAGCGGGAGAGCTAAGACTTGAACTCAAGTCTGATGTCAGAATCTCCACGATGCACCATTACATTGTATTATCTACCTATTCAGTGCATAACAATCCACTTACTATTATAAATGCTTCTGGACAGTCTGTTATGCTGGAATGGAAGCTACTTGGGGGCAGGGCCTCTGTACTATGCCTTTTTGCAATCTCTTCTACCACCATCCCCTTCTCAAGACCACACATTACAACCAGGGCTTAATAGTTGCTTATTAAGTGCTTGCCTAGAACTAGTCACTGTGCTAGGGGTGGAGGGTGAGATGGTGAAGGGGACAGACAGCTACCCCCACTCTCACAGAGCTTACAATCTAGAGACATACAGTCACAAGGATTTTACATACATCTTTTTAACCACGTCATTAAAAAAATTTTTTTTAATATTTATTCATTTTTGAGAGACAGAGTGCAAGCAGGAGAGGGAGTGCAGAGAAAGTGCAGAGAAAGAGGGAGACACAGAATCTGAAGCAGGCTTCAGAGCCTGACACGGGGCTCGAACCCACAAACTGTGAGATCATGACCTGAGCGGAAGTCAGACACCTAACCGACTAAGCCACTCAGGCGCCCCTTAACCATGTCATTTTAATCAGTGCCATAATCCAATATAGTAAGTTCTATTAATATGCTTGTTTTATAGGTGAAAAAATTGAGACTCAGAGTCATGAAGTGACATGCCCAAGGTCATGCAGCTAGCAAGTGTGAGGGGCCAGTCTTAAGAACTCAGCTCTACCTAACTCAAACATTATGTTACATTCTGTCTCATTTTTCCCTCTGACTTTTCCCCCCTTGCCCAGGCAGGGAATTAAATAAACTATTCTGCTCGCCCAGCTGAGAACACCCACAGTCTGTCCAGACCTGCTGACTCTCCCACTTTCTCACTGTCGCTTCCAATGACAGCCAGAGTCGGTTTGATGTGTTGGTGAAAGAGGGATGCTTTTGGAGTTTTATGGTTTCAGCATCTGAAGTCGCCTCTCTGCTGTAATTAACTATTTGATTTAGTCTGGTCAGTTAATAATTCCACATCTGAAGACAAAGATGCTAAGAGCATGCCTCCTTTATTTTTTGTTTTTTTAAATATTTATTTTGGGAAACTAAACTGCAGACCTGGAGAACAGAAACCACAGGTCTGTCAGTGGTGACTGTGGGGGAGGGGATGCCAGTCTGTTGGCAGGGGTTTCTGATTACATTCAGGGCAAAATGGTGAGGGGCAAGCTAAAGGAAGGTTCCACTTATGAGCCCTGTCTGGGGAACAAAATGTCCTCTCTCTAGAGACTGGGTTTTCAGGATCCCAGGGAAATCGTTTTGGGAATCCATGAGTGTAGTAGAAAAAAATATTAGACAAGGAGTAGGAGGCTGGGGCCCCATTTCTGACCTTGAAGCAGATTCTTCCCCTTTCTAAGCCCTACCTTCTTTATTCATCAGCAAAATGGAAGGTGGCCAGATTATTTCAGAGATGGGAAATTGGTTTCAGTTTTTCTATTGATTAGTAGTGGCTGGGGCTGAGCAAAGATAGAAAGCTGTGATTGATTAGCGATGTCTGCCATGGATACAGGTAATCAGGGAATCCTGGAAGGAGCACCATATATCGCCTTCCCTAAACTACTCCTACCTCTTTTCCAGTTTGGGTCTTCTATGAACTTTAGACCAAGAACGCAAAGATCAAGAGCTATGCAGCCATAGCCAAGAGAGGAACCACCAAAATGACGATTTTATTAATGGTGATAATACATGATTCTAAATGTGGAGGAGAAGGTCTGAAAGGATTTACATCAAACCATAAACCATTAACATCAAATCATTAACAAGAGGGTGGTGTGTAATGTATATTGCTATGTGTATGGATTTTTTTTCTTTGAGTGTGGATTTATTTAAACAATAAAAAGACATAGTAAAAATAAGTTGAAAGAGACTATTTAAAGATTTTTTTCAAGAACAGTCATAGCAACATTAGTCATGATAGTCAGAAATTGGAAACAATCCAAATGTCCGTCAATTGGAAAGGAATAAAACATAAAATATTCATACAATGGAATACTATGCAAAAATTAGAAGGAACAAACAAATGGGACATGGATGAATTTTAAAAACATTGTGTTAACCAAAAGCTACACACACACAAAAAACATACTGTATGATTCCATCCCCATAAAGTTCTAGAACAGGCAAAACTAATCTATGGGGAGAGAAGTCAGAATACTGTTTATCTTTGGGGGAAAGGGAACAGATACAGACTGGGAAGTAAGAATTTTCTGGAGGATGAAAATGTTCTATACTAGTGTTGTCCAATAGAAATAAGATGCAATTCACAGCTGTGAACCACATACATAATTTTAAATTTTCGAGTAGCCGCATTTAGAAAAGTAGAAGGAAGGGTGCCTGGATAGCTCAGTCAGTTAAGCGTCCGTCTCTTGATTTCGGCTCAGGTCATGATCTCATGGTTCGTGGGTTTGAGCCCCGTCTTGGGCTCTGCGTGAGCGATCCTCTGTTTCCCTCTCTCTGCCCCTCCCCGCTTGCTCTTGTCCTCTCTTGCTCTCTCAAAAATAAACATCAAAAAAAAAAAAAAATCTTGAAAAAATAAAAAAGTAAAAGGAAACATTATATATAAATTATAAACTATATTATATCTATAATTACATAACATATATAAATTATAACTTTATAATATATTCAAAGCATTACATTTCTGCATGCAATTAATATAAAATTATTAATTATATATTTTACATTCATTTTTTATATTCTTCTATATCCAGTGTATATTTTGTGCTTATGGTACTTCTTAGGTAAAACCAGCTGCATTTTAAGTGCTGAGTAGCCACATGTGCTAAATGTATCCTAATCTGGGTTGTGGTTATATATAAAAATGCATCAAGGGGCGCCTGGGTGGCTCAGTCGGTTAAGCGTCTGCCTCTTGGTTTCAGCTCAGGTCATGATCTCACAGTCTCATGGGTTCGAGCTCCACATGGGGCTCTGTGCCGACAGCGCGGGGCCTAATAGGGCTTCTCTCTTTCTGCCTCTCTCTCTGCCCCTCCTCCACTCACACTGTCTCTGTCTCTCTCAAAATAAATAAATAAACTTAAAAAAATATTTTTAAAATTGTATTAAATTTAAAAAAATGTATCAAATTATACACTTAAAATTTGTGTGTTTTACTTTGTGTAAATAATAGGTCAATAAAAGAGAGAATGATACTTTACTAAAAAAACAACATTTTTTTTTAAATTTTTTTTTCAACGTTTTTTATTTATTTTTGGGACAGAGAGAGACAGAGCATGAACGGGGGAGGGTCAGAGAGAGAGGGAGACACAGAATCGGAAACAGGCTCCAGGCTCCGAGCCATCAGCCCAGAGCCTGACGCGGGGCTCGAACTCACGGACCGCGAGATAATGACCTGGCTGAAGTCGGACGCTTAACCAACTGCGCCACCCAGGCGCCCCAAAAGACAACATTTTTAACTTTATTTATTTATTTATTTATTTAAATTTTAAAAACTTTAAAGGGGGCTAACATCAGACTCCTGGCTGGCCCAATCAGTAGAACATGCAGCTCTTGACCTCCAGGTCGTGAGTTCAAGGCCCACGTTGAGCATAGAGCTTACTTAAAATAATTAATAATAATAATAATAATAATAAAAGCGGTGCTAAAATGAGAGAGTGGAGGTAGAGTGAACAGGCAAAGAAAGAAAGTGCTACATACATAAATCTGATTCTCATTTTAGCAGGGAAATCCACCAGCACTCAGGATCTCCACCACCAGTGGGTTAGAAAACCACAAAAGATCAGTTTGTTGAATCTAATCAAGAGCTTAGTGGGGTGCCTGGGGTGTCTGATTTCGGCTCAGGTCATGATCTCTCTTGGCTCTTGGGTTCGAGCCCCATGTCGGGGTCTGTGCTGACAGCTCAGAGCCTGGAGCCTGCTTTGGATTCTGTGTGTGTCTCTCTCTCTGCCCCTCTCTGCTCACACTCTGTCTCTCTCTCCCTCAAAAATAAGTAAACATTAAAAAAAATTTTTTTAAGAGCTTAGTGTTCAGTGTTCAGTATCATATTCTTATTTTCTAGTGTGTTACATGTAACTTGTAACTAATAACAGAAGTAGATACTGACAACTTTACTGAGCCAGTGCCAAATACTCAGGATGGTGCTAAGAACTTTCCTGCATGATCTCATTTAATCCTCTCCACAACCCCCGAGGCTGGTTCTCGTTAAAATCCTCCCATTTTGCAGACCAGGAAACTGAGGCTCAGTAACTTGCCCACTCCACTCAGAAGTGGCAAAGAGGGGATTTCAACATAGGTCTCCCTGGCTTCTGGTCTGGTATTTTTTTTTTATTTTTATTTTTTTTAATTAATTTTTTTTTTTTAACGTTTATTTTTGAGACAGAGAGAGACAAAGCATGAACGGGTGAGGGTCAGAGAGAGGGAGACACAGAATCTGAAACAGGCTCCAGGCTCTGAGCTGTCAGCACAGAGCCCGACTCGGGGCTCAAACTCACGGACGGTGAGATCATGACCTGAGCCGAAGTCGGCCGCTTAACCGACTGAGCCACCCAGGCGCCCCTGGTCTGGTATTTTTAACCACTTCCTCTACTGAAGGCTGAAAATGTTTTACTTGCTTTATGACAGATAAATAAGTAAATGAAGAAGGAAAAGAAATAAACAGATGAAGAAGAGTGGACTCAAGATTATGTGTATAAATAATGTCACCCTTGCTCCCTGGCCTTCGGACATGTTCTCTTGAGGGAGAGAGGAAGAGGTGGGTTACATGGAGCTTCAGGCATTCTTATCTGAATGCCCATGGAAGCGTGCGTCACATGAGAATGCCATTCATCAGGAGTGTCCCATTTTCAAAAGGTTGAGAACAGCTGCTATGGAGAGCCTCTGATGTCCCTTTCTTACTCTACAGATAGAGATCAGATAGAGGTATCTTGCCCAAGGTCACACCGCTAGTACTTGGTCCATCTTTGCATCTTCACTTCCACTAAATGAATTAAATATGCCTTGTCCAGGGTGCCTGGGTGGTTCAGTCAGTTAAGCATCCGACTTCAGCTCAGGTCATGATCTCACGACTGTGAGATCGAGTCCCAAGTCGGGAACTGCACTGAGCATGGAGCCTGCTTGGAATTCTCTCTCTCTCTCCTTTTGCTCCCATCCCCTATTTGTGTGCTCTCTCTCTTAAATATATATATATAATATTTATATTTGTAATATAATATATCATATTATATATATAATATATCATATTATATATGTATAATATATCATTATATATATATATATATATATATATATATATATATATATATATGCCTTTTCTACCATGTCATTTACTTTAGAGGTATTTTTTAAAGTTTTATTTATTTACGTAATCTCTATACCCCACATGGGGCTCGATCTCATGATCCCAAGATCAAGATTCACATGCTCCTCCAACTGAGCTAGCCACATGCCCCATTATTTTAGAGGTATCTAAACATCCCTGGGGCACCTGGCTGGCTCAGTTGGTTGGACATGAGACTTGATCTCTGGGTCATGAGTGTGGGCCCCATGTTGGGTGTAGAGTTTAGATAGATAGATAGATAGATAGATAGATAAAAACAAACATTCCTGAATGAGACTTGCTGTCAGTCTAAAGGGACAAATTATATCAAGCAAAATACGAGGAACTTAAGAGAGCTTTGGAGGCACAAGGGAGGGAGGGTGTACAGCAGGGTGGAGAGGAATGGGAAGCCTGGCATGTGAGCTGGATCAGGAAGGCAGAAATAGAGGAGTTGGTACTCCCCAAAAGAGAGCCAGTGGGCACCTGTGGTGGGTGAATTGTGTATTTCCCATCTGCCCAACTATTGCCCTTACTCTACTGTCCAGCATGGTGCTGGGTCTACATTAAGGCTCAGTCAGTGTTGGTTGACTGAGGAAGGGTGGAATTCTTTCATCAGAAATGGAAACAGAGGGGCGCCTGGGTAGCTGAGTTGGTTTAGCAGCCGACTCTTGATCTCAGCTCAGGTCTTGATCTGGGGGTCATGCGTTCAAACCCCACACTGGGTTTTGCACTGGGTTTTCACTGGGCGTGAAGCATACTTGAAAGAAAGAAAGAAAGAAAGAAAGAAAGAAAGAAAGAAAGAAGAGAGAGAAAGGAAGGAAGGAAGGATGAAAGAGAAAGGTACATTCATTCATTCATTCATTCAATATTTACTAAATGACTGTTATGTTCAATGCATATAGCTAAGTGCTTTACCTGGGACTTGAGTCTAATATACCGTCCGCAGGTCCACATCTCTCTATCTGACATAATAGAACAACAACAATTACAGTAAGAGTAGGAGCGATAATTACCATTTATCACATGCTTATGGTGTGCCATGTATTTTGCTGAACAATTTACATTAATTGACTCATTTAGTCCCCCCCAACACACACACCAAACTGAGTTAGGTACTTTTTTTTTTATGTTATGATCTCACAGTTTGTGGGTTCAAGCCCTGCACTGGGCTCTGTGCTGACAATGTGGAGCCTGCTTGGTATTCTCTCTCTCCCCCTCTCTCTCAAAATAAATAAACTTCAAAAAAAAAAAAATACAGTACAACATTTTGAGAGACAGAGAGACCATGTTCACATAACTTTTATTTCAGTGTATTGTTATAATTGTTCCATTTTATTATTAGTTATTGTTGTTAATCTCTCACTGTGCCTAATTTATAAATTAAACTTTGTCACAGGTATGTACATATAGGAAAAACACAGTATGTTTAGGGTTTGATACTATCAGCAGTTTCCAGCATCCACCGGGGTTCTTGGAACACATCCCCTGGGGATAATGGTGGGGGAGACTACTGTAATAATAACTACTGTTGTTTATCGAACACTTACTGCAGAACAAGCACTTTCACATGCTATTTTTTTTTAAGTTTATTTATTTATTTTGAGAGACAGAGAGCACAAGCAGGGGAGGGGCAGAGAGAGAGGTAGAGAGAGAGAATCCCAGGAAGGCTCTGCACCATCAGGGTGGAGCCTGATGCAGGGCTCGAACTCACAAATCTCGAGATCATGACTAGAGCCAGAGTTAGACACTTAACTGACTGAGCCACCTCACATGCTATTTCATATACTCAGATAACTCTATGATGGATGTATAATTATTATCACCTCTATTTTTACAGATGAGGACACTGAGGTTCAGAGAAAGGTCACCACCTTGGCCAAGGTCACATGACTGGTAAGAGGAAGAACAGGGCTTCAACCCAGGCATCTTCTTTCCAGGTATGACTCACCCACCAGGCAACACTGCCTCCCAGAGAGCAGGGCCAAGTCATTATCCCTGCTTCCCTCTTCTGTGTCTTCCTTCACTTCCTCCTGTCAGAGGCTCCTGCCTTGAACTCTTTAGCTAGCAGAAGAGAATCAGGTCTGTCAGGATCTGGCTCCTTGATATAGTCAATAATAATCACTGTGATTATTAACTGAGAGGTAACCAGGTGCCAGACCCTGCATTCTTTTTTTTTTTTTTTAAGCTTATTTATTTATTTTGAGAGAGAGAGCATGTGAGCGAGGGAGGGGCAGATAAAGAGAGGGAGAGAAAGAGAGAACCCCGAGCAGGCTCCACCCTATCAGTTCAGAGCCCGATGTGGGGCTCGAACCCACCAACCATGAGATCATGACCTGAGCTGAAACCAAGAGTCAGATGCTTAACCGACTGAGCCACTGCCCCGCCCCAACCCTGCATTCTTCATATGTGCTCACAAAGCCCTCACAGCGATGCTATGAAGTAAGGACTATTACCTGAGGCTCAGGAAGACAGAGCTGCTCTCTTGAGGTTACACAACTAGGAAATAGAGCCAGGGTTCCCACACTTGTCCTTCTGTTACCAGATTTGGGACCCAGAAGAGGGAAGACAGATCCATTCTGGAAGGTTCATTCCCATACCACAACACAGCGGTTCCGGGTGTCCCTTTTAGAAGGACAGCTGACCTCTCTCTGTCATCAGGACCAGCAGGTGCCAGAGAAGGTTGAGAGCCTTGGGAGCACTCTAAATGATCCACCAAGAAAAGACCAGGCCTTCTAGATGTATTTTTTTCTATTTCATCCTTCTAAAAATTTCTTTTGTGAGGGACCTTGGGGTGGTTCAGTCAGTTAAGTGTCTGACTTCAGCTCAGGTCATGATCTCATGATCCCTGAGTTTGAGCTCCGCATTGGGCTGTGTGTTGACAGCCCAGAGCCTGGAGCCTGTTTCGGATTCTGTGTCTTCCTCTCTCTCTGACACTCCCCTGCTTGCACTCTGTCTCTCTCTCTCTCTCTCTAATAAATAAACATTTTAAAAAAATGTTTTTTTAATTTTTTTTTAACGTTCTATTTATTTTTGAGACAGGGAGAGACAGAGCATGCACAGGGGAGGGTCAGAGAGAGGGAGACACAGAATCCGAAACAGGCTCCAGGCTCTGCGCTGTCAGCACAGAGCCTGACGCGGGGCTCGAACTCACAGACCGCGAGATCATGACCTGAGCCGAAGTCGGCCGCTTAACCAACTGAGCCACCCAGGCGCCCCAAAAAATTTTTAAATTCTTTTGTGTATATTTTAAAATATAGCTATTATAACAGCATAATTGTACACCTATATATATGAATAGGTAAATCTACATATATTAGCAATATGGGCTCAAAGATTGTTTCCTGTTAGGAATGCCAGATCACAAAAATTTGGAAGTCATTGGTTAAGACAGTAAAGACTAGGGTTAAAATAATTATAGAATAATATCTGCATGTAAATGAATGACTTAGGCCCTACTTCACACCATATTCAAAACTTAACACAGAAAAAAAAATTAACACAGAATGGACTAAAGGCCTAAAACTATAAAACTGTTAGCAGAAAACATAGGGGTAAATCTTCATGACCTTAGGTTTAGCAGTGGATTCTTAGTTATGTCCCCAAAGCAGAAGCAACAGAAGCAAAATCTAACCTCATCAAACTTAAACCCTTTTGGGGTGCCTGGGTGGCTCAGTTAAACATCTGCCTCTTGATTTCGACTCAGGTCATGGCCTCACCATTCATGAGACTGAGCCCTGCATCGGGCTCTGAGCTGACAGCACAGAGCCTGCTTGGGATTCTCTCTCTCCCCCCCCCCCCGCCCCTCCCCCACTTTCTCTCTCTCAAGATAATAAATAAACATTTTTTTTTAATATATTTTTTTAATGTTTATTTATTTTTGAGACAGAGAGAGACAGAGCATGAATGGGGGAGGGTCAGAGAGAGAGGGAGACACAGAATCTGAAACAGGCTCCAGGCTCTGAGCCATCGGCACAGAGCTCGACGCGGGGCTCGAACTCACGGACCGTGAGATCGTGACCTGAGCCGAAGTCGGACGCTTAACCGACTGAGCCACCCAGGCGCCCCAATAAATAAACATTTTTAAAAAGCTAAACACTTTTGTGCATCCAAGGACACAATGAAGAAAGTGAAAAGACAACCTACAGGATGGGAAGAAATATTTGCAAATTGTATATCTGATAAAGGGCCAGTATCCAGCATATATACGAAGAACTCTTACAACTCAACTTTAAAAAAGTCAAACAACCCATTTTATTTATTTATTTATTATTTTAATTTTAAGTTTATTTATTTACTTGGGGGGAAAGAGAGAACACAAGCGAGGGAGGTTCAGAGAGGAGAGACAGAATCCCAAGCAGGCTCCATACTGTCAGCGCAGAGCCCGATATAGGGCTCGAACTCACGAACCATGAGATCATGACCCAAGCCGAGATCAAGAGTCAGATGTCTAACCAACTGTGCCACCCAGGTGCCTTATTTATTTATTTACTTATTTAAAGTAGGCTCCACACCCAACGTGGGGCTTGAACTCAACCACCTGGGATGGAGTCGCATGCTCTACTCACTGAACCAGACACAGGCGCCCCAACAAACAACCCACTTTAAAATAAGCAAAAGAGGGGCGCCTGGCTGGCTCAGTCAGAAGAACATGCGACTCTTGATCTCGGGGTCCTGAGTTCGAGCCCCACATTGGATGTAGCGATTACTTAAATAAATAAATGAACTTAAAAAATAAATAAAATGAGCAAAAGAATTGTTAGATATTTCTCCAAAGACGATACACAAGTGGCCAATAAGCAAATGAAAAGATGCCCAAAATAAACTGATGGTTGCCTGAGGAAGAGGGGGATGGACAAAATGAATGAAGGGGATTAAGAGGTACAATCTTCCAATTATAAAATAAATAAGACATGGGGTATAATGCACAGCATTGGGAATATAACAGATATTGTAACAACTTCGTTTTTCTTTTAATGTTTTATTTTTAAGTAATCCCTACACCCAACATGGGGCTTAAACTCACAACCATGAGATCAAGAGTCACACGCTCCACTAGCTGAGCCAGCCAGGCGCCCCTGTAATAATTTTGTGTGGTGACAGAGGGTAACAAGACTTATTGTGATGGCCATTTTATATGCATATACATATTGAATCACTGAGCTGTGCACCTGAAACGGATACAATATTCTGTCAATTATTCTTAAATTTTAAAAAAGGAAATAATGGGATATAGAGATTACATTAAAAATTTTAAAAATCTTGGGGCACCTGACTGCCTCAGTCAGAAAAGCATGTCTGTGTCATGAGGTTGAACCTCGTGTTAGGGATAGAGATTACTTAAAAATAAATAAATAAACTTTAAAAAATAATAACAAAATATTTTAAATAAATAAATAAAATCTTAAAATAAAATTAAAAAAAAAAAGAGGGGCACCCTTGGTTGAGCGTCTGACTCTTGGTTTTGGCTCAGGTCATGATCCGAGGATCATGGCGTCAAGCCCCGTGTCAGGCTCCGTGCTGAGCATTTTTTTAACATTTATTTATATTTGAGGGGGGGAAGGGAGGGGCAGAGAGAGGGAGACAGAGGATCTGAAGCAGACTCTGAGCTGTGAGTTCAGAGCCCAATGTGGGGCTCGAAATCAAGAACCGTGAGATGATGACCTGAGCCAAAATCAAGAGTCAGTTGCTTCACTGACCGAGCCACCTAGGCACCCTGGGCTACAATCATTTTTTTTAATTAAGGAAAATTACAAAAGTTGGCAAGAATGTGGAGAAATTGAAACCTTCTGTACATCACTGGTGGGTATGTAAACTGGTGTGGCACCGTGGAAAACACTTTGGGGGTTCCTCAAAAAGTTACACGTGGAGTTATCTGTGACCCATCTCCCAGCCATATACCTAAAAGAATTGAAAACAGGTACTCAAACAAAAACTTGTACATGAGTGACCATAGCTGCACTGTTCACGATCGCCACAAGACCGAAACAGCCCAGTGTCCATCAACTGATATATGAATAGATAAATGAAACGTGGCATATCTATACAATGGAATATAATTCAGCCAGAAAAAGGAATGGAGTGCTGACACCTGCTACAGCATGCATGAACCTCAAAAACATTATTTTAAGTGAAAAAAAGCCAGACACAAAAGGTCACATATTTTATGATTGCATTTATATGAAATATCCAGAATAGGTAAATCCATAGAGACAGAAAGCAGTGGTTGTCAAAGGCTGAGAGAGGGAGGAATGGGGGGGGGAGGTGACTACTTACTGGGATATGGGTTTTGACTTTGGGGTGATGAAAATGTTTGGGGACCAGATGAACATGATGGCTGCACATTATAAATGTACTAAATGCAACTGAATCATACACTTTAAATTTTTTTTAACGTTTATTCATTTTTGAGAGAGACAGAGCATGAGCGGGGGAGGAGCAGAGAGAGAGAGAGAAAGAGAGAATCTGAAGCAGGCTCCAGGCTCCAAGCCGTCAGCACAGAGCCCGACTTGGGGCTGGAAACCACTGACCACGAGATCATGACCTGAGCCAAAGTCGGACGCCCAACCGACTGAGCCACCCAGGCGCCCCTGAACTGTATACACTTTAAAGTGCTAAGACAAAAACGATCATGAAAGAAATACACAATCATGATTTAAAAATATATATTTTTTCAAACAGCACAGAATGGTACTAAGTGTGACTTCTGTCCCACTTCCCATTTCTACTCCCCAAAGGCAATGAACACAGATACTACAATTTAGTATGTATTCTTCTTCAAATGTTTTCTATATACATATGGAAATGTGCAATATGTGTATATGTGTATTTATGTGCAGATATTTCCTTTCTCTTTTACCCAAATGGGATTATGTTATGCTCAGCATATTGCCTTTTTCCTCTTGGCAATATATCAATGACCGTTCCATATCAATACATTTTCCTTTTTTTAAATTTTTTTAATGTTTATTTGTTTTTGAGAAACAGTCAGACTGAGTGGGGGAGGGGCAGAGGGAGAGGGAGACACAGAATCTGAAACAGGCTCCGGGCTCTGAGCTGTCAGCACAGAGCCTGACGTGGGGCTCGAACCCACCAACCACGAGATCATGACCTGAGCTGAAGTCAGATGCTTATGCTTAACCGACTGAGCCACCCAGGCGCCCCTCAATACATTTTTCTTAGGGTTCCATTGTATGAAAGTCCCATACCCTCCCCGCCTCTTCATCCTCCTCGGAGTCCTGAATTCCAACTTCCCTCTTGCCACAGACTCCTCTGTGACTTTGACCTCCATTGTTGCTTCTTCACATGGCATTGTGAGGAGTTGCTAATATTCAGCAGGTGCCTGGCCCCAGATGCTTTGTAAAAATGACAGCTCTCTTCTCCCTCACTCTGCTACTCTAGGACCAGCTGAGGGTCCTGAAGCATAATGCTAGAGAGCCTAGACTTCCCCTCTTACTAGCTGTGTGACCTCAGGCAAGTTCCCTACCCGCTCTGCGCCTGTTTCCTCTGCTGCATTGGAGAGAGTGTCAGTCCTACAGAATGAAACATACGAAGCACCGAGCACTAGGCCCAACTCAGAGCTGGCTGGCATCATATGATCTTTCAGGAAGAAAACATGGGCCGAGCCCTGGGTCTGTGGCCACCTGCTTCTGGGTAGGGCTCTAATGCGGGGTGCTGAGGCGGGAAGGTGAGGCCGAGCTGGGCGGCCCTGGGAACCCGCGAAGGAGGCTAGGCTCAAGTGGAAACGATTAGAATGAGAACAAACTGGCTCCTGAATAGAAGCTTTTATTCCTGCCGGAGAGGGCTTTGTTCCCTAAACACGTGACACACAAAAGCCTCTACTTGAATTCGGGAACCCTAATTGGTTCTCAGGTGGGGGAGGAGAGGGGTGTCTGGATTTAGGGATTCCTTAAAGGGACGATACTATGGAGAGCTGGGCTCAGGGTTCGTTCTCATTGTCAGGGGGAGGGGATGGGTCGGAGTGGAGGGGGAGAGAGCTGGACCGGTGGTGGGGGTGGGGCAGCTGTTCAGAAGAGGAGGGGGAAGGAAGAGGAGGGGAGATGGGGAGAGAGGGAGAAGCGTGGAGAAACTGACAGGCCCTCAGCTCCTGGCCCTGTGCCTGGAAAATAGTAGGCACTGGAGGGAAGGGAAGAGAAGGAAGGAAGGAAGGGAAGAAAGGGAAGGAAGGGATGGAGAGAGGGAGGAAAGAAGGGAATTCACATTTCTTACCCTCCCTCCCCAATTTCCTTCCACCCCACTCTTACCCTCCTTCCCAGTGCTCCAACCACAGGGCTGCCTTTTAGTTCCTCAGATACTTCAAGCCCCACCCTGCCCCAGGCTCTTTGCACTCGCCCTTCTGTTATGCTCTCCTGTCCCCCTCCCATCTTCCCAGGGCTATCCTAAAGTTCTAGTAACGCTCCCTCAAGAGAAGACTTCTTGAACCCCCATGACTCTACCCATCACCTCATTTTACTATCTTCAAGGCCCTTATCACTCAGAGAAATTACTGGATTGTTGTCAGATTCTAACTCCAGGAGAGCAGAATGACCACATTTGTCTGTCTTGCACTCAGCTCTATCCTCAGCTGGAAGCACAAAGCCCAATGCACAGCAGCACATGATCAGGAGACCTGAGACTGGCTGGCCGGGCCCAGTGGGAAGGGGGTAGTGGCCACAATAACTACCATCACTTCCCGGCCTCCAGAGCCATTGTTTTTAGGGTGAGCTGGGCTCCTGCCTCCTTTTGAAACTTTCTAGCTGGGTGGCCTTGGGCAAATCCCTTTGCCTCTCTGACTTCATTTTCCTCTTCTTCAAACAGTGTAGAACACATCCATCCCACAGAGGTGTTTCAAGGGTTGAAGAGAGAATTTAAGCACTGAACACAGACTGGTGTATGATGGGTACCTGATAAAGAATAGCTACATTGACAATAGGCGTTTCTTTTTTTAAATGTTAATTTATTTATTGAGAGAGAGAGAGAGCAGAGGGGCAGAGGGAGAGAGGGACAGAGAGAATCTCAAGCAGGCTCCTCACTGTCAGTGAAGAACCAGATGTGGGGCTCGATCCCATGAACCGCAAGATCATGACCTGAGCTGAAATCAAGAATCAGACACTTAAAGGACTGAGCCACCCAGGCGCCCCCACAGTGGGTGTTTCTATGAAAGGAGGAGAATGGACTCCCATTTTTTGAGCCCCAACCATGTGACAGGCACTCCCATATGGTATTTTAGTGAATGTTTATAGCAATGTTTAAAGCACATTTTGAATGTCCCCATTTTATGGATGAGAAAACTGAGCCTCATAGGTTAAGAGACTTGCCTAAGATTACACAGGGGATAAGCAGCAGAGTTAGGATCAAATCCAGCTCTGTCTCTGTGCTCTGCCCATTCTAACTTCTGTGCCTTCTTTAACTTCTGTTGCCTGGAGGCTGGAGGGGCAAGGAGGGGTTCAAGACCCTGAGGGGGGGAATGGGCAGAAGGAACACCCTCAGGGACCTGCAAAGATGAGGCTGTCTCAGTGGCCTCCATTAGTACACAGCATGGGGCCTCCTTAGACCAGTAGGTAGAATCTTGAGTTCTGTACCCACAGGCTCTGTGCTCGTGACTTATTAGAGCACCTACTTTGTGCCAAGCACCAGGATACAGCTGTGTACAGAATATATCCTACAGTTGTGCACTAATGGGATCAAGGATGGTTGAAACAGGAAGCCCTTTGAAATCTCCAGTGAGGACAGTCATTTCCCCTATGGCGCACGGTGGTGGCACCCATACTTTGCCAAGAGCTGAAGTATTGTTGGGACCTTTCCCTGCTCCTAGCCCCAGCCTTGATCCTGGGTGTAGGGGCCCCTTTAAGAAGCTCTTGTCCCACCCCCCGCCCCCCGTAATTAGCCAGCTAAAGAAAGAGCTGGCTTGAAATGGGATTGTGCAGACCCAGCTTTGGGCCCCGAGGACGCTGGATTGGGGATTGTTATGCTAATCGCCTGAGATCAGCAGTTCCCGTGCCCTTCAGATGGCAGGTAGCTGATGCCGGGCTCTGCCCAGCGGCTGTGGCTGCAGTTCTGCGAGAAGGCTGGGCTTCTCCTCCTGCTTCCTGCTTCCTCTGCCCGCCCCCCTACCCCATCAGACTCGCCCTGCCTGTCCTCCCACCTGCCCAGTGGCTGGGAGGCTTGGCCTCTCCTAGAAATGTCCAACCCAGCTCTCTCCATTTTTCAAAGAGAAGTGGGGTCCCACAGCCACCTGCTTGTCTTCAGTTTGGGTGCTATTGGAGGACACGGAGGCAGGAAGGAGATGGTACCCAGCCTCTCCTCATAGCCCGTTCTCTTTTCTAGGCACTGAGCCTCATCCTTCCGGGATCTTTCTTGCCTCCCCAGCTATGGAAATCACACTGGGTGGTGGCTTTGTCGCTTGCTAACTATGCCAACAGGAGCAAGGGACTTTGTCTCCCAGAGCCTTGGTTTCTTCAACTGTAAAATAGGCTGATAATAATAGTACCTGCCTCAATGGAATGAAATAGGATGGAATGAGGGCAGGCATCAGTCCAGAGCTTGATAGAGGCTCTAATGTAGAGCATCCACTATACGCCAGCCCTGTGTTCAGACCTTTTCTACGGCATTATCCCAGTTTGCCTTTCAACTGTCCTGTGGGGTAACTAGCATTATCACCCCCATTTCACAGATGAAGAAACCAAGGCTCAAAGGAGCTAACTCACTTGCCCAGGATCCACCCTGAGCCGACCTGTTCTCTTAACCTTTATTCTGCTTTTTGGCATGTGGCCATTGACAGTGCAGGAGGTGAGCTGGGGTGGTATAAAAATGCTCACATAAATATGTGGCATAGTAATATATTGAATGTACAGAGGGAAAAAATAAAACCAGCATGCCAAGCCTATGAATTCACAAATAGTATTGCTTAGGTTAAATATATTTAAATGCGGACAATGACTAGTACAAGTCTGATCACTGCACCTTTAATTCATAGTAGCCCCAAACTGGAAACGAGGGAGACATCCATCAATGAGAGAGCACGGGGCCATCAAACCGGGGTGCAAGCAAAGAATGGAAAACTCCTCAGCCAGCAATGAAAGGGAACAAGCTACTCATCCAAGCCACACCACAACATGGACCAATGTCACCTCGATGTGGAGTAAAAGAAGCCAGACTCCAGGGAGTACATACTTATGCCTCCATGTATATGAAGTTCAAGAACAACTAAAACTAATCTATGGTGAGGGAAGTCAGAATAGTGGCTGCCAACAGGGGACGGTCTTGACAGGAAGCAAATAGAGGGAACTCCTCGGGTGATGGGAATTCATTATATCCTGATCTGGGTGCAGTCACATGGGTGTCTGTATAGGGAAAAATGCACCCGGAGGTACCCTTAATATTTGTTCAAATTAATGTATGTCACCTATGCATCCGTTAAATCATGGAAGTTAAAAAAAAATTAATTCATTTAAGGGAAAATACTAACTAGCAGTTTAGGGGTTCCGATGATATGGCCAAAAAGCAAAAGCAAACAAGACAAACCCCAGCGACTGAAGGTGGGAGACGTATCCGCGTTAAGTGCTGGGCAGTGCGGTTTTACTCGGTTTCCCCCTCTCATAGGCGCCAGATAACATACAGGACGGACGCCTAGTGAAACCTGAATTTCAGACGAATAAACAAATACTTTTTTCTAGTATAAGTATGACCCATGCGATATTTGGGACGTACTTACGCTAGGACGTTTATTTGTTTGTTTAGCTTTGACTCGTTGTTTATCAGAAATGCGAATTTAATCGGGTGTCCTGTGTTTTTATTTGCCAAATCTGGCAAGCCTGTCCTCTCGGGGACCCCGCCCCGTCTCGCAGCCCAGTGCCCACCGCAGGCGGGAGCGCCCAGCGCGGTGCAGTCACGCCGGGCGCAGCCTGGCAACGCGGCCACAAAGGGAGCCCGGGAGGCGGAATCTTTCCACATGCCTGATCAATGGGGGCGCGGAGACGGCGGTGCAAACAGGCCTGAGACAGCCGCACAAAGAGGAGGCCCCTCGGCCGCTCCCGCCTTCCATTGATCCGGGCCCTTTGTGGCTCGGACAACGGGGGCGCGGGAGGCGCCTCGCAGGGACTTGGCCCTTCTCGTTAGGGGGAGAAAGCCCAGGAGGACCCATGCCCCGCCAGCCCACCCCACCGGTTCACCCTCCTGCGGGCTCCAGGTCTGAGGTCCGGGGGGTGTCCACATCCCCTCTGGAGCACAGGGCAGGGCGCAGGGTGGTGTGGGGCCAGGCCAAGGAGGGTCCTGTATTCCAGAAAAGTCTGCAGCCTGCCAGTGGGGCCAGCCATCCAGCTCTGGCTTCCTGAGGAACCCCCAGTCTGCCCTGGCAGGCTTGTCTATCCCCCTGGTTACAGGCAAGACTTGCACAGTCTTTATTTTATTTTTTGTTTATTGAGCAAATATTTATTGAGCATTTGCTCCAAGAGGTTCCCACTCTCTCCTGCTCCTATGGCCACTTAGAGTGGCCAATTCCTTCTCAAGCATCACCTCTCTGGGAAAGCATCCCTGACCCCTCTCCCACCCCCAGATTGGGTAGGGAGCCTTCCCCCCCACCCCCCATCTCTCTCTGTGCCTTCCAGTTCCCTACTCTTCAGGATAGGAACAGCTATCAATTCTTGGACATTTGCTGCGCACAGTGTCAGGTAGGAGACGTCTCCTGCCTTCCTTCATTCTCTCACAGCCCTTCAGGGTGGAGTTTCAGGGTGCACCCCAGTTTCCAGAGGCGGTAACTGAAGTGGGGTATGTGAAGGCGGTCACCCAAGGTCACACAGCTAGCAAAAAGCAGAGTGGGGATTTGAACCCAGGCATTCAATTCCAGAGCTTGGGCTCTTCACCACCCCAAGTCCTAGGCTTGGTGCAGTATCCGTTACTACGGCCCAGCGTGTGCACCGTTGATGTGTAACTTGCCCCATCAGAACATATACTGTGCTGTATTGGGCCTATTTGCCCATTTTCTTCTGTTGTCTCCGCTAGGCTGATTGCTCTGTGACCTTAGCACCCAGCACAAGGAAGGTGCCCAAGGTATAATTGTTGATCTGAACTAGTGGGTTTGAGAAGCATTTTGCTAGTCCTTGAATCTGATACAGTTTCTGCCCACAAACGAACTTGAAATCAGACACTCCAATAGTATAAGAAGGGTTGCGGGGCTCTGAAGTCTGGTGCAGTTTTCCCCTCTTCTTTTTAAAAAATCAGACTCCTTGAGATAGAATTTACATGCATAAAATGCACCCATTTTAAGCGTCCAGTTCAGTGAGCACTGACAAATGATTACACCCGGGTAACTACTACTACTGTCAAATGTAAAACATTTCTATCTCCCCAAAAAGTTCCTGTGCGCCCTTTGCAGTCAATGCCTGCCTTCCCACCCCACCCCTCCCACCCCCAGCCCCGTTCCCAGGCAACCACTGATCTGCTTTCTGTCACTATAGGTTAGTTTGCATTTTTCTAGAATTTCATGTAAATGAAATCATACAATGTGTATTCTTTCGTGTCTGGCTTTTTTCCTTTAACATGCAGTTTGGAGATTTATCCATGCTGTTGAATGATTCCCCCCTTGAGGTTTCAAATCCCTTCTCTGTTCCTGACCCCTTTGAGCTTCAGCTTCTTCGTATATAAAATGAGGGTGAATGCTGTGAAGTTGAGTGGAGAGAATGTCTGCAGAGTGCACAGGACCTGTACACAGCAGACACACAGGAATATGTTCTAGATTAGTCTGGCTTTTCTAGTATACTGCGAGTTCTGTGATGTGGTAGGCACAAGATCTGCACACAGTAGGCATTCGATAAATGCTTTTGATTAGCACAACTTTCTAGCTGTAAGCTCCATGAGGACTGGGACTTTATCCATTCTGTTCACTGCTCTCCACCAATGACAATGGTTACCATTTATTACAGATGGTGAATCCAGAGGCTCAGAGAGGTACAGCAACTTGCCCAACATCACACAGCCATAAAGAGCCAGAGTTGGGACTGAACAAGGGCAGCCTAGTCCTGGGGTCCTTACTCTTTTTAGTTAATTGAAAATGTGTGGGGTCCTTACCCTAAATCACTGTGTTAAACTCCCTAATGAGTAATTTTTTATTTCTCTCACAATGTCCCTGAACTTTCTCTTTCTGTCACTCTCATCCTTTACTGACTTCCCTTGGAGGCAGCATGATGTAGAAAAGAACAACCATACTACTATTATAGATTTGGGGGGTTTATGTGCCAGGCAGTATTCTAAGCACCTCACATATACTCATGTAATTCACCAACCACTCTGTAAAGTAGGTTCTGTGTTTCTCCCCATTTTACAGGTCAGGAAACTGGAAGGTAGCTCTGTGGTTTTGGAGTCAGGATGTCCTCCTTCTTTTTTTTTTTAATGTTTATTTATTTATTTTGAGAGAGAGAAGAAACAGAGAGAGAGAGAGTAGGGCGAGGGGCAGAGAGAGAGAGAGAGAGAGAGAGAATTACAAGCAGGTTCCTCGCTGTCAGCGTGGAGCCTGACATGAGGCTCAATCTCAGGAACCATGAGATCATGACCTGAACTGAAATCAAGAGTCAGATGCTTAACTGACTGAGCCACCCAGGCACCCCTAAGATGTCCTCCTTATGAAGCCCAGCTTGGCTGTACTTTCCATGGGACTTGGGCAAATGTGTTCCCCTTGTCAGCTCTTCCCCAGAGCCCCTCCTTGACCTGCCATTTTTCTGGACACATCACTCTGACCCCTCAGCAGGGTTGTCTCTTCCTGCTGATTCTAACTTTTTTTAATTCCCCCCCTCAGTCTAACCCTGCGCCTTAGCAGGCCCAGGCTGCAATTTCAAAAGGAGTTGAGTTCCTTCTGGAAAGGGCCTGGGACCAAGCCCCTTCCCTCCCTCTCTTCCCATAAATACCCCCTGTGTGCAGTGCCCAGGGGCCCGAGGGAGCCAGGCAGCTGACCTGTAATTAGAAACTTTTCTCCCTTCCTCAGCCGGGAGGAGGGAGGGCCAGAGTCTGGGCCAGCCATTTTGTTTGTCATGAATTATTCAGGAGATGGGAAGTGGAGTTGAGAGGGCCCCTCTGCTGACCAGACATCTCAGGCCCTGCCCAACGCAGCCTAAACCACCCAGTGCTGTCCCTCTCACCATTTCAGACTCAGAGAATAAACAACCGGTGTGCCAGGCAAATTTGCAGAGGCGGTTTTCATGAGGGACGTTTGTTCTCCAGCGGAGGGGAGCGAGGGGGACTTACCCAAGGTCACAAAGCTAGGAAGAGGACAGCTGAGCTGGGATTCAAACCCGGGAGGAAGAGAGGAGAAGGAGCCCAGCAGGCTGGCCAGGAGAGGTGGAAGGTGCCTTCCTTTCTCTCCTTGCTATGCCCCTTGCTACATCTCTGGGATGGGAAGGGAAATAATGCAGAGGGAACAAACTTCACGGGACACCGGTGGGATGACAGGCAGGCATTACTTCTCACGTAATGTAATCCTCACAACCCTCTGAGGAAGATGTTATTATGATCATTCTACGGATTCAGAAACTAAGGCTTAGAGAGATTAATGGAGTTTATTCGAGGATGCATGCAACCGGTTAGTGGCCAAACGGAAGCTCAAACCTAACACAATCCCTCCACGGCACGTTCTTTCTCCACTACCCCTGGTGGGTGGGAGGGCAAGTGGACCAAGGAATCCAAGCTCTTAAACTCACAATGATCTTTGGCTCAGACTTCCCTTGTTGTCAAACCTCTCAGTATCCATGGCACTAGGTCCACTGCGCTGTTCCGGGACAAGCCCTCTGAGAACCATGAATGACTCTCAGGGAGCGTCAGGATGCTATCTGCCATCCCACACCAGGTAGCCTCTTCAAGGTAGCCCTTTAGAAGGCTCAGAGCTTCCTCTGAGGAAGCTGGCAATTCTGAGAGATAGACCAGCTCTAAATGTGGTTCCCAGAGAGGCTAAGAGCACAGGATTGGGAAAAGGACGGCCTGTTGCACTCCTTACGATCTCTATGAACTTGGGCCAGTTTCTTAGATACTCTAAGCATCAGTTTGCCCATTGGGGAAGTTAGATGATGATAAGGAATAAATATGAATATTAAGTATGATAATGTGAGGAATGAATACAATAATGCCTATAAAGCATTTAGCGTAATACCTGGCACATTGTGAGTGCTCAATAAGAGCTAGCTATTATTATTATTCATTATTATTATTATTCCTGATGACAGCTTCTCCTTAGCATGGTTAACAGAGAGGCAGGAACTACCAGATGGTGAACATGTGTTGTCTTCTGGAAAAAGCACCCCAGCTTCCCTGGGGAAATCTCTTTCGGCCAGTATCAGTCTCTGTACCTTGGGTGGGACTTATTTCACCTCTGTGATCCAGTCTGACTAGAGGATTGGATGAAAAATGGGGCATGTGACCCAATGACAGCCAATCAGAGGGAACCCTGAGATTTTTAGCTGGAGACAGGCAATCTCTTTTCCACCGGGAGAAGAAAGCAAGCCTGGAGCTTCTGAGGGCCATCTTGTCACCCTGGGGAGGAGCATGTGTGCCTGAGAACAAAGCCACAGAAGAAGGCAGAGCCAAGACATGGCAAGGATGCCAACTGAACTCTTGGAATGCCTAGATCCAGTTGTGAGCCACTAATAATAATTTTTGTTCATTTGCATTTGTTCGAATTCTCTATTGCTTGCAACCAAAGTTTTGACTAAATATGCCAATGATTCTCTCTCTCTCTCTCTCTCTCTCTCTCTCTCTCTCTCTATATATATATATATATATATATATATATATATATATAATTAAAATGACAGTGTGTGTTGAAGACTCACTTCTAATTATTACTTTTGTTTTACAAACTTAGGTCAAGAGAGAATGTCGAGTAAGACTTTAAGATTCACAACACCTAGGTACAAATTATGGGCCTTTAACTCACTAAACTTATACTGTCATGGAGTCACAGACTTAGAGTCATGGCTTGGCTTTAACCATGGTTTTCCTTTCTGCTTTCAGGAAAACATTTAATTTCCACTCTGGGCGTAGTCTATCCCAGCTTCCTTGTGGTGCGCTGTTTCTGTCTGCCTTTTGTCTGCATGCTGGTGGTGTCAGAGCCGGTAACTATCTGTTTACAGTTTCAGACAGAAGCATTAATTGCCTTTTGAACCTCCCATTTTCCTCTAAGAGCTCCCCCCTCGACTGTCTCAACCGTCTCACCTGTATTTCTTTCTGCACAAAGAGAAATGTCTATTTTTTTCATAAAATCTGACCACCTGCAAATCTCTACATATTCTCTTGTGAGCAGGCAACATGAGAGAAAAGCACGTAAGCAGCAAAATATCTGTGTTGAGCAGAGTTTACAGGACAAGCTGTCGCAGCCCAGAAGCTTCTAGGCCATACAAGAAGGCAGCTGTGGTGTGGTAGGAAGAACACTGGAGTTGAGTGAGATCAACATTTGAAATCTGGTTTTGTGGCTCATTTGCTGTGTGCTCTGGGGCAAGTCACTTCATTTGCTGAGCCTCGGTTTCCTTATCTATAAAATGGGCGTGACAGTACTGGCTTCACAAGGTTAGCTAACATAGCTACTTGACATAAGCACTTTCCTCTGGAAAAGCACTTTCCTCTGCCCTTTCCTGGCCTAGTGTGGGTTCAAAATAATATAAAACAAAACAAGCATTTATTGAAGGCTTACTATGGGCTCAGCTTTATTTCAAGCATGTGGTCAGCCTTACGATAAACCCTATGAAGTAGTTACTGTTATTAAACTCTCATTTTACAGGAGAGGATGTAGAGGATCAGAGAGGGTAGGTAAGCTGCTGATGTCACACAGTTAAAAGACAAAGCTGAGATTCAAACCCAACAGTTTTACTCCACAGCCTTTTCCCACTCATTACTATATGGCCCCCACTGAGGTAAAAGATACCACCCTCACTGGAGGCCAGGCAGGACCAAAGGCTGGGGTTGCTTCCTTTGATGCAAAACACATCATTCTCTGACTTCCCTGTCTCACTTATCAACTCTACTCCACAGAGAGCCTGATGTCCCCATAGTCTAGACCTTACCTACTCTTGAGAGCCATGGTGGGAATAAGGAAATGGCAATTTGGCTTTTGAATCCAAATCCTGCACCACCACCCCCACTGCTGCCACATGCACACGCTCATTCCTCCTGTGTACCAGCAGGAAAGAGGAGAAACCCAGGAGAAGTGTCCTGTGGGAACCTGAATGGGGGACTCCATGTGCACATACACCCCCACATGCCTTGCTCGGTCACCCTCGTGGTGGCAGGGCACGTGCTAACCATGCACCCATGCAGTCACACTCACAGTGACCCCACAGGTACATGAGTGCACGTGTGACCCCACAGGTACATGCATCCCCCCTTCACACCCTCACATCCCCACCCACCCTACCCCGCGCTGAATCCCTGTGCTTGGTCAGAACCTCATTAGGCAGTGCGGTATAGTAGCCAAGTGCATACACTCTAGCTCCTGGCTGCTGGATTTGAATCCTGGTTCTGCCATCTACCAGCTGTGTGACTTTGGGCACATCCTCTCACTTTTGTGTGCCTCAATTTCCCCATCTGCAAATGGGAGTAATAAATAGTACCTACTCCCTGAGAGTGTTATCAGCGCAGGGTGAACAGCCTTGAAGTGATGTTGTATCCTTTATCTAATAGGCCAGGTTCCCAGGAAACAGACTCAGAGATGGAGATTAGCATGCAGAACTGTATTAGGAGGTGCTCTTGGGTCAACACCTGTGGAATGGAAGGGAAGGAAACAGGAATAGGTAGAGGCCATAATGTGGTCTCAGTGGAGGTTTCAGTCACCCCAATGGAGGCTCTGAAGTGAAGATGGTCCATCAGAGTTGGCTCGAGCCGACCTAAGGGAGCTGAGTATTTATACCTGTGTCAAAGATAAGAGTTGTCTGTCCTGAGAAGGCAAAATGACCTCAGTGCGATAGCTCCCTCCTTCAACTATGGGCAAGCCACATACGGGGACTCAGCGGTGAGCTCTCAGCTACCCACATCTCCAGCAGCTAGGGAAATGCATGGGGACCAGGGCAGTGCACACAGCATCTGTTACACAGCTCCCCAAACCACAGTCAAGGGAGTCTACTTTCCCTCCTCTCTTCACTGGACTCCAAACAAGGACCGTGAAAACAGTGAATCGAGGAACAGGAGCCTCAACTTTCCCTGAGTTGGCCACCAAACCACACTGTTGGCTTTCGCCCCTGTATTCCACAGCACCTTATTCAAACTCAGGATCTCATTTAGCACATCCTTGAATAATAATAAGTGGTGCTATGAACCAGTTCTAAATACTTTAAATGGATTAATTCATTTAACGCTTACTACAACCCTATGAGGCGGATATAATATTGTTATCTGCACTTTACAGATGAGGAAACTAAGACACACAGAGGCTAGGTGATTTGCCTAAGGTCACACAATTTATATGTGGTGGAGCCAAGATTCAGAGAGCCTGATTCCAGAATTCAGTCTTAACCAGAATGCTCCTGTGATTATTGGTTACTGTTAACATGGATGATGGATATCCATGGATATCCCATGGATGGACAGAAGGATGGACAGATGGATGGATGAAGAGAAGGACTGGCAAATGAATAGCTAAATTAATGGATATATGAATGCATGAATGAATGGATGGACAGATGGATGGATGGATGGATGGATGGATGGATGGATACCTACTGTCCTGGTCTTCCTGGAATTTTCCATTCCATTAGTTGCCCCTCCATCCTTGGCATCAGAGCATCTGGATCCATACAAGCAGGGAGCACAGCCCAGCCCTGAGCAAGGAAGACAGATCTAGATCTTCACCTCCTGGGGCTCTGACCTTCAGCCAAGGGATGATGGGACAATGTGACAGAAGGAGAGGTCAGAGGAATGGCAGAATTCCAGGCTTGCCAGCTCTGTGGCCTGTGGAGAGTCTCTCTCTCTCTCTCTCTCTCTCTCTCTCTCTCTCTCTCTCTGCCACAGAGGCTCATCTGTAAAATGCAGTGGCTACAACTTCTAGGCCAGATTCCCTACAATTCTTTGAACTGGGACCTCAGAGACTAGGGTATTTATTTTTCTCTTACCTGAGGGGATCAGCTGATTCCAATGCATTTCTTCCAGACATCATCTCCTTCTCCCCTGTCTCTTTTCGCAGTCTTCTCTCAGAATGCACTCCTTCTTTGAGCACTTTCTGTCTCCTCTTCACTCATCTCTTTTCTATTCATCTTAATACTTCATACTCCAAACCATGGAATGGCCATGGCTGAACATGCACTGGGGCTGCCCGATTTCCTCCCTGCCTGGGCATGTGGGTGCTTAACTGCTGTTTCCGTTTTTTTTTTTTTTTTTTTAATGATGGACAGGCAGCACCCAGCCCTGGAGGGGAGACACACAGCTGGAGCTGTGGTTCTGAGAGACTCTGAATCTTGTTGGAACCCAGAATCCCCACAGGAAGATTTTCTAATACAAAGAATTTTGGAGTGCCTTCAGTCCCCACTCCCTGGATTAGCGCCCTGTGAGCAGACAATGGAGCATAGTGGGAAAAAGTCCAGCAATTTGAGCTAGGCTACTCCTCTGGGCAACTCACATCCCCTTTTTTGCTTCAGTTTTTCTATCTATAAAATGAGAGTTTGATCAGTCTATAAATTTATGCAAAGGGAATCAGATGGCTTGATTCAAATTTCAGCCATGCCACTTACCAGCTATGTGACATTGGGAAATATAGTTACCTCTTTAAGCCTCAGTTTCTTCATCTGTAAAGTGGGGATGATGAGACCACCCACCTTTAGGGTTCTTGTGAGAAGTAAATGAGATAATGCATGTAAAGTGCGAAGCACAAGATGTGTACTTGGCAATTGGTCCTAGTTGGTGCCATGTTAGGAGAGAAAGAAAGGGGAGGGGTGCCTGGGTGGCTCAGTCAGTAAACGTCCAACTTTGGCTCAGGTCATGATCTCACAGTTCATGGGTTCTAGCTCCATGTCGGGCTCTGTGCTGACAGCTCAGAGACTGGAGCCTGCTTCAGATTCTGTGTCTCCTTCTCTCTCTGCTCCTTCCCTGCTCACGCTCTCTCTCTCAAAAATAACTAAACATTAAACAAAATTTTTTTAAGAAAAAGAGAAGAAAGGGGAAAGTTGCAGCAGACAGGCAGAGATATAAATTCCAGGGGTTCCCACCCAATATTACCAAGGTGAACCCTCCCCTTCCCATCTTTTCTTCTCCTCCAGAATGCCTCTGTCCACCATACACTGGAGAAACAACTGAACAATGCGGGTTAAGAGCCTGAGAAATAGGAGAGCTTGACTGGCTCAGTCAGTAGAGCATGCATTGCTTGATCTCAGAGTTGTGAGTTCGAGCCCCATGTCGGGTATAAAGACTACATAAAATAAAATCCTAAAAAAGAAAGTCTGAAAAATAGACCTACCCTTTAGCCTAGTAACTCCAGTGTCAGATGGGAGGACATTATTTGACATAGAGGAAAAAGTGTAAGTATAAAGTATTCATCTGAGTTGTTTATAATCACAAAAACTTGGAAACAACTCAGCAATCATTAAGAGGGGAATGTCTGAGTGAAGGATTTTTTGTTTATTGCTGGGATATTTTGTAACTATTAAAATTATATCTGTGAATAATAATAACATGGAAAAGCATATAAAAATGTGAGAATGAATTAAAGAAAAACACAAATTTACATATACAGAAGGAATGGCGTAAAAAAAGCAAAAACAAAATCAACTCCCCAAAGAAAATGCTGCAGGGGAGCAAAGTTGATACACTAAAGAATGTAAACAGTGGTTATTTCTGAATAGCAGGGTTTGAGTGGTATTCATTTTCTAACTTTTCTACAAATGCATCGTTTGTGTATATTTTCCATTAGTATATTTTTTTAAAGTTAACAAAATATATTTAGAAATAAAACTAGAAGGAAATAAACCAAAATGTTAACAGTGTTTCTCTTTGGATGGTATAGGGGATTGTGTTTTCTTTAATCAATGCTGTATTTCTTTAATGAACTTTGTGTTTATTTAGTGAACACTGTATTTTCCTTAATAAACATCTACTAGAATTATATATAACTAGCCCCCATTTTTATTATTTTTTTTAAATTACAATTGTATGTTCACATTAAGAGAAAAATTCAATCAGTACACAAAGGTATAAGGTGAAAAGTAAAAGTTCTTGACCCCTCTTTACCCTTTATTCCTTCCCCCAAAGTAACTTTTACCAGATTCATATGTGTTCTTCCAGAAATTTTCTGTGCATATACACTTAGATATGATTATCCACTTATATATATAGATCATACATATATGTATATATAAATATATCAGAGAGCGAGATTCACAGTATAAATTATTCTGAAACTTGCTTTGTTATTCAATGCAATATACATTTGGGGATATCTTTACATGTATGATATTCTTATAATGACTATAAAACATTCCACTGTAATGTTACATGATTATTTAATTAATCAACCATCAAGGTTGATGATGAACGTCAAGATTGTTGCTAGCTTATGCGTCTATAAACACTGCTACAATGAATGTATTTGTTTATACTATTTACCTGTTCCCACCGCTGTAGAATATTTTAGATGTGGAATTGCTGCGGCCCAAGGGTTTGTGTATTTTTAAATGTCAAGATATTGCCATCCAGTAACATAAATATATAAGATACATGAAAAGACAAATGGAAAAAAAGTCAACATGTTAAGTTGTGCCCAAATGGAACAAGCAGCAAAAAAGTTGTGCCCAAAAGTGCACAGAAGCGTGCAAAACAAACACACAAAAATATGACGAAAGAAATAAATCATCAAAGGTCTTATGCCTCAATATGAAAAGTGACTTTCTTTGGGTGCGATCATGGGTTGGTTTTTATACTTCGTTTTCTCAGTGTTTTACACTGAATATGAATTTTTCTCGTCAGAAAACGGTATCACAGGCATTATGGAAAGTATCTTTTTTAATTACCAAAGGCAACACACAGTCGTTGTAACAAGTCAAAAATAAAGAAGGGTGTTATAAAAACGGTTACTAATGTCCCTGTCCTCATCTCCAAATTCGTTCTCTAAGGTAAACAACGTTCAGGGCCCAGTGAGAATACGTCCATACTTTTTTTCTAGAGCATGTTATTTCTACACGGGAAAAGAATGAATAAAAGACCTTTAAAACAAAAACAAAAACAAAAATTTTTTTTTTTTTTTTTTTTTTTTTTTTTTTAATTTAAGGCCTCCTCTGGCCCTTTCGCAGACCATCGCTCCCTACCTCCCACTCCGCCAAGCCGTTTGCCCTCTTTCCACGTCCAAACGCTTTGGCGTCAAAGAAACGCACTTGGGGCCCTGCTCCCCGGAGGCACCTGCGCCTCTGCGGTGGCCCGGGTTCAGCGGAAATCAAGGCCGAGCCCACGAAGCGCCCGCCCCGGCCGCGGCCCGACCCGGGCCCGGACGAGCCGCAGCTCCCCAGCCCGCGGAGCTAGGGGCCCAGGCGGGGCAGGCGCGGGGCTCCCGGCGAGGCCTCCCTCCGACGTGGGTGGAGTCTGCGCCGGGCCTCGCTCCCGCCCGCTTTCTCCAGGAGTAATTAAGAGTGAAATCCTCCTCCTGGTGACCCCGGTGCTCCTGGCCCGGGCTGATTTACACATGAAAGGTCTACGGAGGGCCTGGGCTTTCTCCTTTTCACATTCACAATGAGGCGCGGCCTATAAATAAAACCTCTCTGAGAAACAAGAGGCTTCAAAAAATGTCTTTGTGTGTGTGTGTGTGTGTGTGTGTGTGTGTGTGTGTGTGTGTGTGTGTGTTAGGGAGAGAGACAGAGAGACTCAGAGGGTGAGGGAGGGCTTGAAAGAGCTAGAACCGGGAAGGAGCGGGACATCCCAGTAACAGCTGGTGTTTATTGAGTGCTTACTGTGTACGGGGCATCCTCACATCATCCGGGTGAGAGAGACATGATGGTCCCTATTTTACAGACGGTAAGACTGAGGGTTCAGGGAGGGGAGGACCGGCCCCAGATTCCGCAGTGAATCTGGAGGTGAGCTTCGACTCAGGAAGCTGAGTGAGCAGGAGGTGCAAATGGCGTTGTCTTTCTCCATCATGATAGTGGTCCCAGCACTGTATGTATGTGTCCAAACTCATGGGACTCCATACTGAAAAGGGAGAGTTTTACTCTATGTAAAGCATACTGTAATAACCTGACTTTTGAATGATAAAATAGAAATAAAATAAAACGAGTATAAAATCCTCCAAAGACGCTAATGTGCTTTGAGTGGGTGACGTCCCCTGAGTAAGTTTGGGGCCTCTCTGTGCCCTTGCTTCTAGGGTGGCTCTTTCCTCATTCGCCTCTATCTTCAGGCTCAGGGCCTGATACCGGGGAAATGTAGATACTGGGGAAATATTTTCCTGCTTTAACGAATGAATGCGCTAAATAATTCTCTACACTCATTTCTCCATCTATAAAATGAGAAATTGATGAAACACTAAGGCAAACATCTATCAACTCAGAGGTCACCTCCTCGGGAAGACTTCCAGGATTTCCTCCCACTCCTGAACTGGATCAGGTGCCTCTTCTGAGCTCTCACAGAGTCAGGTTGTATTCTCAGGCCCGTGCTGCCCCTACTGTATAGGATTTGTCTGCTTCTGTGTGTCATTCATGTGAATATACTCAGGTTCTCTGCAGTAGGGTCCAGTCTGTTTTGCTCATCTCTGTGTTCTCAGTGCCTGGCACATAGCAGGTAGAGTATCTGATGGACTAATGATTTAATGCATTTTTAAATTCTGGTCAGAGGTCCAAAATTGGGTCATGCTGGTGTTGGCGGAAGCTAAGGGAGTGTTCGAAGCAGCAGAAATGGGCCAGGGTATAGAACCAGGAATTCTGATGCCTCAGAGATTCGTTGAAAGGCCTGACTTCTAGAGCACCTAGAAAGCAATCCTGCCATGACTCCTGCAGGAAATTCACGTCTTCTTCTCCACTAGGTGGCGGGGGTTGGGGGGGGGGGGAGGAGAACAGCCAGACTCTGGAAGACAGGTGGTTTGGAGGGCGGGCTGGCACTGGGAGCCGCCAATCTGCCTGCGTCTGTCTGGGACTCAGGGTGTGTTGGGACACATGGGGCACATGGATATGGTCAGCTTCCAGCTCTTCTTCTTAGCTGTCATTCAGCCTCACCAAGCCTCAGTCTCCACATCTGTGTAGTGGGGAAAGTATAATTATACCTACTTCATGTTTATTCAGAAGGTGAAAGAACATAATGAGGTCAAAGTGCTTGCTATTGTGTAGCTGCTCAGAAATATTTTATTTTTTAAAAGTTTATTTATTTATTTTGACAGAGAGAGAGCAAGCGGGGGAGGGCCAGAGAGAGAGGGAGAGAGAATTCCAAGCAGGCTCTGAACTATCGGCACAGAGCCTAATGCCATAGTTGATCCCACGAACCCGGAGATCATGACCTGAGCCGGAATCACGAGTCAGACGCCTAACCGAATGATCCACCCAGGCACCCCTGCTCAGAAATATTTTAAAACGTCACACATCTTTTCCCTTTTCTCTCATTTGCTTTTAGCCCTAATTAGAGCTGCCAGTTGTGAGTTCCTAATAATAATATCAACTATCCCTAACACTTATTGGGTCCCTGCGGTGTGACAGACACTGTACTGTGCATTTTACATATATTATCTCCCTTCATCTTCACAATCCTTGTAAGGTAGGTTTGTTATTATTCTTATTTTCCAGAGAGGAAACAGGTTCAGAGAGGTGCAGTGACTTGTCTGAGATCACACAGCCTCTAAATGATAAACCTGGGATGTGAAACATCTGTTCATTTGAGGGTGCATCATAATCCCCTAGAGGGCTTGTTCAAACACAGATTGCTGGGCCCCACCCCTAAATTTGTGACGCAGCAGGTCTGGGGTGGAGCTTGAGAATTTGCATTTCTAGCAAGTTCCCAGGTTGATACTGCGGCTGCTGGTTCTGCAGCGCACTTTGAGAACCGCTGCCTAATCCCAGGATTTCTCCACTGTCATTATCCCACTTAGGCATGTTGTGTCACGTCCAGCCTGTCCTATTACAATAGGCTCGATTCAAAGAATTTGAAGTCTAATACAGTTCATCTAGCACTTGGCATATGTGACTGTATATTCTTAATTAACTCTTAAAAAAACTTTCACCCATTTTAAAGGTGCAAAAAAAAAAAAAAGATCTAAAGAAGCAGAAGGAAGGACAGAATCTAGTTTGGTCTTGTAGATTACTCAGAGAATGACTTTTTGTTCTACGAGGTAGTATAGTAGAAGCTTTCTGGATTAACTAACTCACTGGATTAAGAACTCCCTGAGACTAGTTCACCTGATTAAACAACACTCATCTTGCCTACCGCAAAACCCAGAACGATGCAATGCCCACAGCAGCTGGAGGACCCATTTCTAGTGTGACCAGCCACTAACTCCTCCTCCCGACTTAATGATGTGACTGTGTGCTTACCAAGAGTCAGCTGGGTTGGTGCTTCAATTTACTCCTGTTATTAAATCACGTAATTGTATGTGACAAATTGATAACAGAGAAGTGGGAGAAGAAAACTGATGTTTCTATAAACACAATAGAATGCTCTGGAAAGATTCTTTACAAGTTAGTTGGTACATGTCTTTTTTTTTTTTTTTTTTTTAATTTTTTTTTTCAACATTTTTTATTTATTTTTGGGACAGAGAGAGACAGAGCATGAACGGGGGAGGGGCAGAGAGAGAGGGAGACACAGAATCGGAAACAGGCTCCAGGCTCCGAGCCATCAGCCCAGAGCCTGACGCGGGGCTCGAACTCACGGACCGCGAGATGGTGACCTGGCTGAAGTCGGACGCTTAACCGACTGCGCCACCCAGGCGCCCCTTTTATTTTATTTTTTTTTAATTTATTTTTTTTTAATTTTTTTTTTTTTTTGGTACATGTCTTTATACAATTGTCCGAACGCATAGAATGCACTATACTAAGAATGAAGCCTAATGTAAACTATGGACCTTGTGTGATGATGATGTGTCAGTGTAGTTTCATCAATTGGAAGAAATGTGCTACGCTGGTGGGGGATGTTGATAGTGGAGGAGGCTATGCATGGAAAGGGGGGCAGGGAGAATATGAGCAATCCCTGTATCTTTTGCTAATAATTGCTGTGAATCTAAAACCTCTCTAAAAAACAAAATCAATAAGAAAGAAAAGAAAGAAGCAAAGCCCCAGCGTGACCCCAGCTATGATCTTATCGTATAAGCAAAAAATAAACTTTTGTCATGGGCCACTGGTTGTGGGGACAGTTAGTTGGGTCAGGTGTGGCTTAGACAATGAAAGATTATTGGATGGGGAGGGGAATGGGAATAGGGGTGGAGTTCTAAAATTCTGGACAGCTGGGGCCTTCAGAGCTACATCAACTTTTAAGAAGCCCAAACTAGGGGGCACCTGGGTGGCTCAGTTGGTCAAGCACCCGACTTGATTTCCGCTCAGGTCATGATCTCATGGTTCATAAGAGAGATCAAGCCCCAAGTCCCGAGTTGGGCTCTGTGCTGACAGCATGGAGCCTGCTTGGGATTCTCTCTCTTCCTCTGTCTCTCTCTCAAAATAAATAATTAAAACTCTGACGACAACAACAACAACAAAAAGCCCAAACTAGAACTCAGAGGAGTGGTTCACGTAAGAAGGATGTGGGGAAACTCTAACCAGCTGGCTCATATCCTATCGGGCTCAAAGACAAGGCTTTGGGGGTGCCTGGGTGGCTCAGTCGGTTGAGCGTCCGACTTCAGCTCGGGTCATGATCTCACACTCCGTGAGTTCAAGCCCCGCGTCGGGCTCTGTGCTGACAGCTCAGGGCCTAGAGCCTGCTTCAGATTCTGTGTCTCCCTCTCTCTTTGTTCCTCCCCTGCTCACACTCTCTCAAAAATAAATAAATATTAAAAAAAATTTTTTTAAAAGACAAGGCTTTGGCCCTACATCAAAAGATTGGTGAATGAATATATAACAATAGGTTTTTACATTAAGATAGAATATTTAAGAGTTGTATTATTTTGATCATTTCCTGTTTCAATGGACTTTCTCAATAAATGTAGCAACTTCTCATGTGATCAGATTGGGTAAGAGCTCCTACTACTGAATATTTTTTATTAGAAAAAAGAGGGAGGAGATTGTGCAGTTCTTAATTATTTATTGATTTCTATTTCCTCTCTCTCCAGCCAAAAATATCTAATATTGGCACAGCACTTTGCAGTTTATAAAACACTTCCAAGTCTATTTATTTCTCACAACTACTCTGGACAGCAGGAGTTTTTAGCCTCTTTCTACAGGTTGGGATAATGAGGTTCAGAAAAGGGAAACAAAGGCTTTGAGTAAAGTAGGGCATTCAAACTGGGGCAAGAACTTAGACTTAATCGAAGAGCCTAACTTACTCCTAGGGCACTGTGTTAGCAAAGGAATCAGAATACGAGCCCTAAGCCTTTAACAGTTGAGAAGAAGATGCCTTGGGGTGGGAGGTAGGGGTTAAGGAATAGAGACTGTGCTTGGTTTGCTTCTGGATCCTGGCACATAGTAGGCCCTTGGAAAATATTCAAGGCTTGTTTGAAGAGATGAGGAATGAATGAACGAATGGAGGGATGGATGGATGGATGAATGAATGAATGGATAAAGAAACTTGGAGCAAGTCCCCTTCTCTCTCTGGTCTCAGTTTCCCCATCTTCAACTTGAAAGCTAGAGTTCTTTTCCTTAGGAAAATGAACAGACACACACAATTTTGTACTCTATTTCTGGATGTTCATAGAACACCCTCCTAAACCCCCATTATAGATTCCCTAGGAGAGGATAGATCCATGGAGCCCTGAGTAGGAAGCTCCTGAATTTGAGGATCTGAGGCCCCTTCTAGCTCTGATGTTAATAGTTGTAATGATAACAACAACAACGATGATAATAGGATCCAGAAGTTTTGGGACACTGACCCAGGGCCAGGCACTGTGCTAAAAGCTTTGCCTCACTTCATTTCTCCAAAGCCTGACGATGCTGGCATTATTATTATCATCTCTGTTCTACAGATGAAGACATTGAGGCTTAAAGGGACTAAATAAGCTGCTCACGTTGTAAGGCAGGAAGTAGAATCTTTAGTTTCCAATTTAGCACTCAGGGCACAGAACCTCAGCACTCTCCTACCTCCATTCCAGGAGAGAATAAACCTATGACCTCCATGTGGCTATTTCAAGGCCAAACTCAAGTTGCTGTATTTGGAGAACCTATTATAAGGTAGGCAGCCATTCATTCATTCAAGCATTCATTCAACAATCATGTATGAACACTTCCTATGTGCCAGGCACAGACTTGCTTTTGGGGCTTCACAGAGATGATGGTCCCTGCCCGCAAGCATATAATTGTTTATTGCACCCTTCCTCTGATGCCCCTCATACCAGAATCACCGTGTGAGCAGTAACAGTGCAGATTCTCAGGCCCTACTCCAGTCTCTGGAATCACTCTCTGTGGTTGGAGCCTGGGAATCTGCATCTTACAAGCTCCCCAGGTGACTCTTAGATGCAGAGGTGTGGGAACCCCTGGGTAGTGGGCAGGGTGACCTAGATAAGCAAACAAGCAATCACTGCATGGAGAAAAGTTATCTACAGGGATTGTGGGGGTTGCCAGGGAAGGCTTCTTGGAGGAGTTGACCTTTAAGATGAAATCTGAGAAATGAGCAGGAGTGAATTGGGCAAGACGTAGGGGTAAGAGATACAGCAAAGAAGAAGCCAGTCTCTGCCCTTAGGGAGTTCACAGTCAGGGAAACCAGAGAGGAGGGTACCATCTAGCAGAATGATGAGCCCAGGGGCCTGTGGGAACGTGAAAGAGGCACCTGGCTTAGCCTGAGGAATCAGAAGACTTTGCAGAGGAAGTGACTGTTTTCCAATGCTTTCTCAGATGGAAGTGTCTGTTTCATCCCTTCTTGGGTGAAGAAAATGGGCGTGGAAGAGAATCCCAGCTGACTGGGAGGTGTAGTCTCCCAGGACGTTAGAGGCCCCTCTTATCAGCCGACTAATGGTGGGCGGAAGCTGATCATCCTCTAATCTGGATGCTGTTTTCACCTCCATTGTCAATGCTAAGCCTTTGTTTGTTTGAACTAAGGCCTTCTATCTAGAGTCCTTAGTGCCCAGCAGCAAATGGTGACATTTGAATAAGTGGAGGAGAATTCCTTTGTAAAAGGCCCCAAAGAACACCTGCTCCTTAGATCTACCCTATTACTCTCCTTGTGGTCCCCCTTGATAACTCATATTAAGATAGTAGTAGGATTCTGGCCCCGCCTAGCCTGCAGTCCACCCTCAGCCACTTTCTAGTTACCTGTCCTTGGACACATGTTACTGGACCTTCTAATGCCTCAATTCCTCCTCTGGTAAAGGAGGCTAATAATGGTACCTATGATCTCCAAAGAGATTTTTAAAATTTTTTAAAAATGTATTTATTTTGAGAGAGAGAGAGAGAACAGGAGAGAGAGAGAGAGAGAGAGAGAGAGAGAGAGAGAGAGAGAGAGAATTCCAAGCAGGCTCCACACTGTCAGTGCAGAGCCCGATGCAGGGCTCGAACTCACGAACCCCAAGATCATGACCTGAGCTGAAGCTGGACGCTCAACCAAATGAACCACGGGTGCCCCAAGATTTTTTTTTTTTTTAGAATAGAATGAACTTTCCTGTGAAATGCTCAGAAGAGTGCTTAGCACACAGAAGGACCAAGAAAATGTTGGGTTTAGCATTCAGGCCCCAAAGAACAGTGCAAAGTGTTGGGTATACAACAACAAGAGACAAATTAAATGCCTTCATAGAACTTACACTCTAATGGAAGAGATGAAGAACAAACCAAACTAAATAAACAGATTATGATTTGTGCTATTAGAAAAATGATACTTGAAGGGCACCTGCTGACTCAGCCAGAAGAGTGTGAGACTCTTAATCTCGGGTTATGAGTTCAAGCCCCATGTTGGGTTAGACATTACCTAAATAAATAAACTTAAAAAAAATTTTGAGCACCTGGGTGGCTCAGTCTGTTAAACGTGTGACTCTTGATTTTGACTGAGGTCATGATCTCACAGCTTCAGAGCCTGTCATTGGATTCTGCACTGACCCTGTGGAGTCCACTAGGGATTCTCCCTCTCTCTCTCTCTCTGCCCCTCCCTCACTTGCGCTCTCTCTGTCTCTCTCAAAATAAATAAATAAACTTAAAAAGAAAGCATAGGGGCGCCTGGGTGGCTCAGTCGGTTAAGCGACCGACTTCAGCTCAGGTCACGATCTCGCGGTCCGTGGGTTCGAGCCCCGCGTCAGGCTCTGGGCTGATGGCTCAGAGCCTGGAGCCTGTTTCCGATTCTGTGTCTCCCTCTCTCTGCCCCTCCCCTGTTCATGCTCTGTCTCTCTCTGCCCCAAAAATAAATAAACGTTAAAAAAAAAAAATTAAAAAAAAAAAAAAAAAGAAAGCTTAAGGGGCACCTGGGTGGCTCAGTCAGTTAAGTGTCTGACCTCAGCTCACGTCATGATCTCACGGCTCCTGAGTTCGAGCCCTACGTCGGGTGCTGTGCTGACAGCTCAGAACCTGGAGCCTGCTTTGTATTCTGTGTCTCCCCCTCTTTCTGCCCCTCCCCACCATCTCAAAAATAAATAAACCTTAAGAAAAAAAAGCTTAAAATCTTTCTTAAAAAAAAAAAGAAAGATACTTGTGATAAAGACAAAGGGATTCCTTTAAAGAAAGTGACCAGGCAAGGCCTCTCCTGGAAGGCTGATATTTAAGGGGAGGCATACCCTGTGACAGCTAGGGAAGAGGGTTCCTGGCAGAGGGTACAGCAATTGCAAAGGCCCTGAGGTTGGATGAAGTTGGCTTGTTCAAGGAACAGAAAGCCAGGCAGCTGGAGTGTGACACAGGAAGTGATGAAGGCAAGATATGAACCTGGGTTCAGTAAGACCAGGAATTTTATCAAGTGTTTTAATTTCACCACTTTGCAACAGGGTTCAAGTTCATTCAATGTTCACAAACGTGAATAGAGACCTAGAGTCTGACTGAAGTGGGAGAATGGCCTCGATCACAGGTGAGGTTTATTTTACTTATTTTTAATTTTTTTTATGTTTATTTACTTTGTGGGGGGAGGGGAGAGAGAGAGGAGACAGAGAATCCAAAGTAGGATCCACGCACGGTCAGGGCCTGAGGTGGGGCTTGAACCCACAAACCGCAAGATCATGACCTGAGCTGAAGTCAGTAGCTCAACCAACTGAGGTACTCAGGCACCCTCACAGGTGAGGTTTATTATTTTTTTAATGTTTTTAATGTTTATTTATTTTTGAGACAGAGAGAGACAGAGCATGAATGGGGGAGGGTCAGAGAGAGAGGGAGACACAGAATCCGAAGCAGGCTCCAGGCTCTGAGCTGTCAGCACAGAGCCGGACGTGGGGCTTGAACTCACAGACCATGAGATCATGACCTGAGCCGAAGTCGAACACTTAACCGACTGAGCCACCCAGGCGCCCCTCACAGGTGAGGTTTAAATAGACCTCTCCACCATAGTCATTTGTACCAATGTCTGCCAACTTCAACACAGGTAATGGCAGGAACAATGCCATGTGCATAACGGGGGGAGCAGATGGGGTTAGAAATTAAGGAGAGGAACTGACCATGGGCAGGCCAGGCTCCCTTCTCTTCCTCCCCTGCAAAGGCTACAAATAGAAACAAGGTTATAGGTGCCATTTAAATCAAACAATAGCTCTATAGGGTGGGCCCATGGGGGACTTCTAACTTATTTCTGTCTGAAGTTTTTACGACAGGCATATATTTTTTTGTCATTAGAAGAAGAACAACAGCAAATAATAATAAAAATCTTCAAGGTAAAAAAAAAATTTTTTTTAGAACAATTAGTATTTGTTACTGTGCTGCCTGTCATGAGAAATGCAGACATAGGGGTGTGGCAATTGCCTGGCTACAGTTTAAGCTATAGCTATGGAGTGCAGGAAGCTGTCAGATGAAAACAGAAATATGACATTATATTGCATGGTAGAGAGTAAAAGTTGTGTTGAAATTTAAAGAACAAAAATCACTTTGTTTAAGAAATATTGATTAAGCACTGTGTTTGGTGTTGATACATACAGGAGTAAGCAAGATATATAAGGTCTCTGCTGGCACGGAGCCCCCGAGCTATTTAGAAGTTAGGGAGATGGGGAGTGGAAAGAGCACTCCTGGCAGAGGGAACAGCATGGGCAAAGGCCCCGAGTTTGGAAATAAAAACAGAAACAGATAGAAACAGAAAGAAAGCTAGCTCAGAGGCTGAATGAGGTACCTTTGTGAAAATAGTGGAGATGGGCAGTGATTGTATCCTTCAGGATGGTGGAGTGAGAATAAGTGTTTTAACCTGAGGGAACAGGAAGCCATTGAAGGGTGGCAAAGGGGAGAGGTGGTATAGTCAGAGTTGCACTTCAGAAGGGTCACCCTGGCTGCTAGGTGGAGGAGACTGGAGGCAGTGACGCTGTAAAGAAAGAGATCAGCCTGGAGGCTACTGCAATAGTCCAGGGGAGAAAGGATAGTGGCCATGACCAAAGCAGGGATGGAGAAGATGAGACATTTCTAAGGTAAAGCCCAGTTAGTTAGTGGTTGACTGGATGCAAGGATGAAGGAGAGGGAGACAACGAGAAAGACTGATCCCTACTTTGTTAGCATGGGGACTACATGGATGGTGGCGCTGTTATCAGGCTTCCTAACCAATGGCAAGAGATGCCTGAAATTAATAACCTAACAGGAGAGTCAGGCAGGGAGACAACCATCCATCACACGCAGTATAATCAACCGTGCAAGAAGAGAGAGGCCGGCAGGGCCTCTAGGGGCAAAAGAAGGAGGGCGGATGGATTCTGGCTGGGGAGCCTCAAAGGGCCAAGAGATCACAATAGATGGAGCAGTTGGGGAGAAGCTGGAGACAAGAGGCTGGGAAGATGACATATGATATGGAGCTTGGAGAAGACCTAGGCGGTTGAGACCGAAAGTGGGCAGAGATGCCTCCAGGAGGCCCTACGTGCCTATCAGAGGACTCCCACTTTGTTCTAGAAGAAGAGGACTTGGTCCTTCCTGCATTTTAGAAAATCAGTGGTATGTAAGAAGCAGTAAAAATAGGTGATTGTCTATGCACAGAATATGTCTAGAGGATTCATCAGAAATCTTTAGTATGCTAACCTTCTTTGTAGCGAAACTGGGTGGCTGGAGGACAGGGATGGGAGGTGGCTTTTCCATTTATTTATTTATTTATTTATTTATTTATTTATTTATTTATTTATTTATTTATTTATTTATTTATTTATTTATTTATTTATTTATTTATTTATTTATTTATTTATTTATTTATTTATTTATTTATTTATTTATTTATTTATTTATTTATTTATTTATTTATTTATTTATTTATTTATTTATTTATTTATTTATTTATTTATTTATTTATTTATTTATTTATTTATTTATTTATTTATTGTAATGTGAGCCATGTAGATGTATTATCTATTCAATACTTCAATACTTAAATAGTTTACTAAGAAAAAAGCATGTACTGGGAGATGCCTGGCTGGCTCAGTCATTGGGGCATGCAACTCTTGATCTCAGGGTTGTGAGTTCAAGCCCCATGTTGGGCCTAGAGCTTACTTAAAAAAAAAAAAAATGAACTGGTGGAATGGAAAGACTGGAGTCAGACAGCCATGCATTTGAATCTTGGCTCTGTCAAGTTTGTCTTTAGTTGTGTCAATTTTTGCATCTTTGAGGCCCAGTTTCCTCATCTGTAAAATGGGGATAATAGTACTTCTTACTTTATGGGTCGTTGGAAGAATTAAATGAGATAATATATATCGAGTGCCAACACTGCAGTAAGGATAGGTTAAATAGATGCTATTAGTATTAATAATTTAATGGTAAGTTAAATGAGCACACACCTGCTCCAAGGGTAATCTCAGTTTGACATACAGAGGTGGGTCAAGGGAAGTGATCGGGATCAAACACAGCTGAGGTCTGTCTCTTTAAGTGAGCACTACCTCTCTAAGCCACAATGACCCTCCACTGCAAAATGGGGATGCTAACACAACTCCCTCCTAAGATCAAAGAGCTACTGGGTGGGGACAGTCAATGCCAAGTGCAGCGCCATGTGAGTTATGAGTTCTGAAGATGAAGATTTTCAGAATGATCTCTCTTTCTCTCCCCTCATCCCCCACCCCCGGACCCAGGGGGCCTTTTAGTCTCTCTGCTCTGCCCCCCACTAAAAGGTGAGTTGGGAGAGGTTCGGACATTCTCTAGGAAGTGAAGTTTTTCTCTTTTTGTTCAAATCCAGGGAAGAAACAGAGAAAGTTTCAAAGGCAAGGCCCTAAGGAGGAGGCCTGAGCCTCAGGCCGGCGCCCTCTATCCTTCTCCCAGGTTCCCCCACTGTCTCTCCTTCAAGGATCCTGAGACCAACAGCCACGTTGAAGGTCGCAGGCACATCTCCAGCCAGACTCATGGGCGGTGCCCGCACATGCGGAGCCTGCCACCCACAGGGAGAGAGCGGTACTGCAGGCGCGGGTGCCAGAGAAGCCCCCATCCAGTCCCGTTTGTGTCAATGTTTGTTGAGCGCCTTTTCCGCACCAGGCGAAGGGGTCCCTGTCCTCATGGGGTTTACAGTCTGATGAGACAAATACCAGCAACAGAAGTGGTGATAGCAACTTCATCTGCTTTTTGGTGAAAGCCTTTGTTTTTATAACACAAGTAACATATATTGTAGTAAATTTTAAAAGAAAACGAATACCCAGACATTACTTCTGTTAACATATGAGTTAAAAATCCTTACAGTATTTTTGTGCATTTTACAAAAAAAAAAAAAAAAAAGGGAAACACACATTTCTTTAAAAAAATTTTTTTTAATGTTTATTTTTGAGAAGAGACAGAGCACAAGTGGGGGAGGGGCAGAGAGAGAGAGACACAGAGCCTGAAGTAGACTCCAGGCTCTGTGCTGACAGCTCAGAGCCTGACTCAGGGCTCAAACCCATGAACATTGAGATCATGACCTGAGGTGCAGTCGGATGCTTAACCGACTGAGCCACCCAGGAGCCCTGGAAATACACATTTCATAATATTTTGTAGCCTGCTTTGTTGTGTTCAACAGCTTTTTTGAGATATGTTTCACATAATATACACCAGCTTTGCTTTTAACTTAACAGTGGACGGTTAACAATAATGTAAATTACCATTTGTTGAGCAAGGTGCTGAGATTTTTTTAAGCTTATTTATTTATTTTGAGAGAAAGAGTGTGAGCAGGGGAGGGGAAGAGAGAGAGAGAGAGAGAGAGAGAGAGAGAATCCTAAGCAGGCTCTGGGCCATAAACATGGAGCCTGATTCGGGGCTCAAACCCACAAACCCTGAGATCATGACCTGAGCTAAAACCAAGAGTTGATCGCTTAACCGACTGAGCCACCCAGGCACCCCCTGAGATTTTTTTTTTACACACGTCGTCACATTCAGTCCTCCCCAAAACTATAGTAGGTAAGTACTAATATCTTCTTCATTCTGAAATGAAGAAACCAAGATACAGAAAAGGCGAGTGAGAGCTGCCTGGCTGGCTCAATCAATGGAGCGGTATACTCTTGATCTTGGGGTTCGGGGTTGTGAGTTTGAGCCCCATGTTGGGCATAGAGTTTACGTGAGAGGAAAAAAAAAGGAGCGGGGAGTGATTTGTCTGGTAAAAGCAGCAGAACCAGGATTTTAATCCAGCCTTATCTGAGAACCTAAAGTCTTTGTTTTGTTTTGTTTTTTAAGTTTTTGGTGTGTTTTAGTAATTGCTACACCCAACATGGGCTCAAACCCACCACCCTGATTTCAAGAGTCTCATGCTCTTCCAACTGAGGCATCTAAGCACCCTTGAAAACACAAGTTCTTAACCATTTTGTTCTGCCTGTTCTGTTACGGCTGTATGGGAGTACAGAGGAATCAGAAAGGAACGGGGAGAGCTCTCCTGGAGCTTAGGGTGGAAACAAGGACATGGAATAGTCTTCATGCATAGTATAGTGAGCTAAAACATCACTGGGAGACCAGAGCAAGAGAGCACGATGCAATCAGGAAAGGCTGCCTGTAGGAGTGAGGACTGGGTGGGGCGTGTGCAGACAAAGATGGCCAATAGGGTGGGGAGAGCATTTCCAGCCAGGAGGAGCCAGCCTAAGCAAAGCCACAGGTACAGATATGTGTATGAGCACAAACCAGTAAGGGAAAATAATTGAGCACCAAATCCTATGGGGTTAAAGAGGTGGATGACGCCTGTGGTCCCTGCTCCAAAACCTAACTAGGCAGAGGGTTGGGGGAGCTGTAGAAATAAGTAATAGTTACCCTTCACTGGGTGCACCCCACATTCCAGGTTCTCTATAGCCCTGGAAGATTGGCAGTTACTAGCTCCATTTATAAATGAAAAAAGGAAGGCTCTGAGAGATGCCTTGCTGTTGATCCTCCGCGTAGGGAGGACTGCGGCCAAGAGAGTCAACCCAGGAGGCAAGGCTCAGCACCGCCGCCCCCCCCTCAGAATCCAGTGCCCTAACCTGCAAGCTACACTATTCTGCCTGCCTTAATTGCCCCAAAGAAACAGACTTCCGGGGCGCCTGGGTGGCTCAGTCGGTTAAGCCTCCGACTTCGGCTCAGGTCACGATCTCGCGGTCCGTGAGTTCGAGCCCCACGTCGGGCTCCGTGCTGACAGTTCGGAGCCTGGACCCTGTTTCAGATTCTGTGTCTCCCTCTCTCTGACCCTCCCCCGTTCATGCTCTGTCTCTCTCTGTCTCAAAAATAAATAAACGTTAACAAAAAAAATTAAAAAAAAAAAAAAAGACTTTCACAGCCAGTCCCCTGTGCAAACCTCTCGGGCACACTACAGTTAGGCATCTTTCTAAATTGCAAAGCTGATTATCTCTCTCCTTGCTTAAAGCCAAGTCTTCTCAGTACCCTTCAGATAAAATCTTAACTCAGCACGGCCTGAGGACCCTTTAAGTTCTTGCTCCCTCCTTCCACACTTCCAGCCTTAAGGCATTGTTTGGAATCCCGGATATAGTACCCATATCTTTTCTCTGTGGTGATGTCTGCCTGGAAAACTCTTGTCTCCCTCCCAACCCAAATTTGTCCCTGACTCACTCTTATTTATTTGGGAAGGAGCCATGACTTAGATGTCACCTCCTATAAAAAGACTACCCTGATTGCCCCTTTATAACCCAGGCTAAATGCCTTTCTGCCCTGCTTCCCCAGACCCTGTATCCCTTCTCCTGATCATAGCAATAATAATAGTTAACAATTTTTGAGCATTCATTCTGTGCCAGGTGCTGTACTAAAGTCACTTGAGTTATTGAAGCAATATCACACAGTAATTAAAGGTGCAGGCTTTAGGACCAAGACTATATGGATTTGATTCCTGGCCCGATCACTTAAAGGGCTGTGAAACTTAGGCAAATTACTCAACCTCTCTTGGCATCTCAGTTTCCTCGTCTGTAAAATGGGGATAAGAATAGCACCTATCTCAAAGGAGTGTTGTACATGTGAAGGGCTCAGTACATGGTAAGTGCTTAATAAATGTTAGTTGGTAACTATTATAATGTTATGTCCTTGTAATGACTCTAATTCATAGGTGAGCATCTAAAAGGTAACTTGACTTCGCCTTGATTATATAGGTAAGTAGCATACCTGGGACTTGAACTTGATGCCAAGGTCCATGCTACACTGCCTCCCATTGTAGAACCCATCACACTGTAATAGTATGGTAAATAGTAATAACTGTTTACTTGTCAGCCTCTCCCTCTAGACTGGATGTTTCACGAGGGTCACTGCCATCACACCAGTCCAGAGACACAGTTGAGACCCTAGTTACATGAATTAATGATGCTGAACAGCTCAGACAAGCTATTCAGAAGATGGAGGTGGCGGTCATAACACCCTAGCTTCCCCTGCGGTGTGCTTGGGAAAATGTCTCAGTGACTTCCTAGGATTAGTCTCTTAGCAGACAAATATTTATTGGTCCAGAAACCGGAGGTGCTCTTAAATGGGAAAAATCACATTAGGAATAGCAGGCAGGATACCCCCAGATAAGCATTCCCCTAAGTAAGCCCTGTCCTTGGCTAGGCAACCTCTTCTAGTCTTACAAAATGCCTCCCCTCATCATCAGCTGCCCCTGGTATTGAGGTACCCACCTGCCAGCTCCCTGTTTCAAGGAAATAGAGCATCAAAGACCTTAGTGGCTTCAATATGAGCATAAACATTACCAGCTGCCAGAGAGGATGACGTCAAATCCAGGCCTGGCTGGCCATGGCCTTGGAGAGGCTCCCTGCATGGAGAGGCCTGGTACCCTGGGGATCACTGTGAGAGGCAGCACAGGCTGGGAACTGCCAGTTCAGTACCCCGAGGACACATTTGATGGTTCTGTCCATTCTCAAGGACCCCACGACTTGAAATATTTTTCTTTCCCAACCCACTGATGTCAGAAATCAAATAGCTATTCCTTTTCTTGCTGATCCCTTTTTAGGAGCATCAGATCAGCATGAACTTGACAGGGTGACCTCTTGGACTTGATATCATTATACCTAAAGCAAAGCCTGTATGGCTTTGAGGTTAAAAGAGCTGGCTTGAGTCCCAGACTGCCTGGTTCCACCACTTGCCTAAAGATTTCTGACTTTGGACAATTTCCTGGGGTCATGGTTTACTTATATGAGAAGTGGGTAAAATAGTATCTAATTCACAGGATCTTGGTTGGGATTAACGTATACTCAGTGAGTGCCTATCATGTACCAAGTGCTGGGGTCATACTGGTGAACAAAACATAGTCCCTGCCCCGTGGTGTTTGGTGCAGGAAAGCAGACAATAAATTAATAAATATTTAATATATCAGATGGTGGTGAGTGCCATGCAGATAGGTAAGGTACAGTAAGGAGGATAGAGTGTCAGGGTGGGAAGGAGTTCTTTCACTTCAGGGTTGTCTGGAGAGGCCTTTCTGATAAGCTGACTTCTGAGCACATCCTTGAGTGAAATAAGGAAGCAATTCATGGGGCCACCTAGGAGAAAACTCTTCCAGGCAGAAGAAATGAGCATGTGCAAAAGTCCTGAAGAAGGAGCATGCGTGGCGTGTCCAAGGGGAAGGCAAGAAGGCCAATGTAACTGGAGTGAAATGGGCAAAGGGGCAAATAGAAAGGATGATGTGAGAGAGGTGGCCAGGGGCAGGGTGTATAGGACCTGGTATCTTACTCTAAGGATTTTGGTATTTACTCTGAGTGAGATGGGAGTCATGGGAGGATTCTGAGCCAAGGAGGAAGATGAACTGTTTTAAAGGATCCTCTGACTGCCATGTAGCAAATAGACTGTATGAGGACTAGGTAGCAGGGAGACCAGCTAGGAGGCTGTTGCAGTTGTCCAGGTGAGGGATGAGAACATCTTTCATCACACTGGTAGCGGCGGGTGGTAGGAATTGGTCAGATTCTGGATACACCTGAAGGAAGAGCTGGTAGGATTTGCTGATGAATTGGATATAAAGTGTGTGTGTGTGTGTGTGTGTGTGTGTGTGTGTGTGTGTGTGTGAGAGAGAGAGAGAGAGAGAGAGAGAGAGAGAGAGAGAGAGAGAGAAGAGTTAAAGATGAGGGGCACCTGGGTGGCTTAGTCGAGTATCCGACTTTGGCTCAGGTCACAATCTCACGGTTCATGAGTTTGAACCTTGCATCTGGCTCTCTGCTGTCAGTGCAGAGCCTGCTTTGGATCCTCTGTCCCCCCCTCTGGCTGCCCCTCCCCCATTCATGCTTGTGTGTGTGCTCTCTCTCCCTCCAAAAATAAACATTAAAAAAAGTGACTCCAAAGTGTTCACTAAGTGAGGCGAGGAAGACAACTTGCGTAAAGTGTTTATCAATCATGATATGGGCACAAAATAAATGTCCCAAAAATATTAGCTATTCTTTGTATTGATGATTTGCATTTCCTGGACTGTCTAAACTGTCACCTGAGGCTTTTGAAATGTTGAGCTTACCTGGCAATAAGATCATAAGCATCATGCCTAACTCTGTGCTGTGAGCCAAGCCCATGATGGAATCTTTACGTAGCAGTACCACCGTGCAAAGTGTATGAAAGCCCTATGAGAAAATGAATACTTGTTGAATTTTTAATGTATTTCAGACATTTTTCATTTAATCCTTTCTCCATCACCAGAATGTAAGTTACATGAGAGATCTTATACCTGGTTTGTACTGCTACACATGCCTGGCACATAGTAGTTCCTTAGTTAATATTTATTAGATGAAATCTCATTGTTATAGTTGGAAGTTGAGTAACTTCCCGAGGTGGAGCTGGGTTCTGATAAATATTTATTGGATAAAGGGTTGAATACATGGGTATTACATTACCATTTTAGAAAAGAGGAAACAGCTAGTGGCAGGCCAAAGATTTCCTGACCCTTGAGCATGGACGCTTTCCATGGCCACACTTTGGGGCCTCATATACTCTTTGGCTGTGTTTGAGGATACCTAGGAATTTGATGATCCTGACATTACCATATGGTGTACCATAATTTGTAAAAACGCTGGATTGCTCAAAGATCTAATGGTAGATCAGACTGTGATGCTGTAGTAACACAATTCTAAATTTTTGTCTTGATGAAACTGCATAGACTTACAGCATTCATTTTTTAAAAAATCTTTATTTTTGAGAGAGAGAGAGAGTATGTGTGAGCAGGGGAGGAACAGAGAGAGAAGGAGACACAGAATTCGAAGCAGGCTCCAGGCTCTGAGCTGTCAGCACAGAGCCTGATGTGGGGCTCGAACCCATGAACCATGAGATCATGACCTGAGCCGAAGTCAGACACTTAACTGAGCCACCCAGGCACCCCTCATTTTATCTCATTTGCCCAAGGTCACATGGCTGTAAGGGATGGAAACAAAATGTGAATTCAGTCTTCCCACACCAGAGCCCCTGTTTGTTCCCCCTATTCAGGGGTTTTTAACCTGGGGCACAAGTTCTGTTAGGGGGGTCTCCAGATGTACTTTATGCTACCTTCTTCCCCCAACACCGTGTGCTTACCAGCAGGTGCATTTTTTGGGAGAAAGTGTTCATAGCTTTCTTTACATTCTCCAAGGGGCCTATGATCCAAAGGTTTACTTTCACTTTGTCTTAGTATCTTTTTCTGTTTTTTGTTTTGTTGTTGTTGTTTTTAAACCCCAAATTTATCCTCTCACAGTTCTGGAGGCTAGAAGTCCAAAATCAAGGTGTTAGCAGGGCCATGATCCCTTTGAACTGCCTCTATAGGGAAAAATCCATTCCATGTCTCTTCTAGCTTCTGGTGGTTGCCAGCTTCTCTTTTTTTGTGGCCACATGACTCCAATCTCTGCCTCAGTCTTCACACTGCCTTCTCCTCTATTATTGTTATTTTAACTTTTATTTTTAAAACTGCTTTTAGATGAGAAGGAAGAAAAAGGAAGGAAGAAGTGGGGGAAGGGGGTTGTAGAGACAAAACAGATGCCAATTTTTGTTTCCAGAGTTTCAAGGGAGAGAAGGCTAACATGACTAAAGAAGCCAAAATTAAGGATGTTGAGGCAGGATCAGAATCCAATCTTCTGGCACCAATTCCAGGGCTCCTTCTGGTTCCCGTTACTATTCATTCATTCATTCATTCATTCATTCACTCGTTCATTCAACAAATTTGTATTGAGCACCTGCTACGTTCCAGGTACCATGCCAGGCTCTGGGAATGCTGCTGTGGCAAACTCTGGCATCACAGAGTTCATATTCTAGTAGGGAAGACAGATAAAGTAATAATGATGACGACTATTATGTCAAGTGCGATTAAAAATGACGTCACAGGACGGGGAGGAATGGGGACGGCATTTGAGATGGGATGTTCTGAGCTCAGAACTTCCAGTTGCTGTCTACGGACTCCAACGAAGACAGCGCTCCCGGATGCCAGAGCGCGCTTCATAAACCTCTCCCACTTCGCCTCGCTTAGCCTCACCAGGGTGGGGACTGTCGGGAGAGGGGCGTGCACACGGAAGGGTCAGAGCGCATGCTCTCTCAAGATCGGTGGCCCTGAGGATTTTGATAGTACGCAGGCTCCTCCAGTTAAGGCGAGAAGGCTCCGCCCAATAGGTGTTTGCTTTTGAGGTTGTGGTCCCGCCCTCCGGCCCATTTTCTACTTCCGCTTCCGGCTCTGAGGCTGTGCAGGTCGAAAATGGCGGTGGCGGCTGCGTCCCGGTTTTCGCGGCTGCTAGGTCGGTCCGGGGCACAGCTGGGGCGGTCCATGTCGAGTGGCGCCCACGGCGAGGAGGGCTCAGGTACTGGAGTTGCGGTCGGCGTGGGGGGCCTCAGCCCCACTCGAGCGAGGCGGGGCCGGACTGTGACCTTGGCCTGGGGCCTTGGGGGAGGGGGGTGAGAACGGGGGCGGGCGCCACACCAGGCCTGAGCCGTCGTACCCCCTTCTGCAGCTCGCATGTGGAAGGCCCTCACCTACTTCGTAGCTCTTCCTGGCGTGGGAGTGAGCATGCTGAACGTCTTCCTGAAGTCGCATCACGGAGAGCACGAGAGACCCGAGTTCGTCGCCTACCCCCATCTCCGCATCAGGTCCAAGGTACGCTCTTGTAGGCTCTTCGAGTGTCCGTTCTCCTTTTATTATAAATGCCTAGTGCAGGTTCTTCATTCTCTAAAATCCTGTGTGCCTGGCGTGTACAACAATTTCTCATTTAATGCTCACAAATAAATTTGTATTTTCTCTGGTTTTATGTAAGGGTAACTGAGACTAGGGGGGGCCACATCTGTTTTTCTTCAAGGTCATACAAAAGTGCCCTTAAGTTTTCTTTTTTTTTTTTTTTTTTTTTTCTGATTCATCCCACCTCTGTTTTCTATACTGTTCTGAAACTGTGGGTTGTATAAGACTTGGAGGTTTGGGAATCTCCCTTACGGAGGCAAAGTCAGGAGGTGATTCACCTTTGTAGGACCTGGGCATTTGGCAGGGTACTAGCTGCATAATGAAGAGACTAACAGCTTCTCTTATTCTTATTTCTGCTAGTTATCTTCTCAACTGTTTTGTCCTTTGCTATTGATGTAGATGTCATCATTTGTTTTCCATTGTTTGTTGTAAATATTCTTAACAAAGGACCCTTCTGGCACTTTAATAACTGTTACATCACTTAGCCCAGGTAGGGCTGGCTTTATAGAAACTTAAGCTAGAGTCTTACATTCAGAATTTTTGAGTCTGAGCCCTACTCCCACCCGTGTACAGTAGAAGCCATATAGCAGGATTTCTCAACCTCAGTACTGTTGACATTTGGGGCTGGTTAGTTCTTGTTGGGGCAAGGGGCTATCCTATGAGACTTAGGATGTTTAACAGCATCCTTGACCTCTACCCACTAGATGCCCTACCCCAGATGTCTCCAGATATTGCCCAATGTCCCTGGAGGGGCAAAATCATCCAGGGTTGGAAACCATGCTTTTCAAAGGGAGCATGCAAAATAATTGAGGAAGGTAGGTTGCAGTTTCCAGTCCAGGGATTTGTTTTATATCTGGAATAAAGCCCAGAAGCCTGCATTTAAATAAGCATCTCCTCCCCCATACTCCTCTTCCATTCTGATACAGGTGATGTGATTCGTAAAGACAGCACTGATAGACTAGTTGCCAGGTATTGTCTGTCACATACCCTGTATCTTAAGCAGTTCATGGCAGTCTCAACTCTTCTCTGGAATTGCCTAATTGACATCTTCACTCCACAGCCCTTTCCCTGGGGAGATGGTAATCATACTCTATTCCATAACTCTCACGTGAATCCACTTCCGACCGGCTATGAAGATGAATAAAGAGAACCTGGACCATAACCCATTGGGGACCACGGCACTGGTTTGGACCATGACTCTGCACACGGACCAGAAAAGTATATGGGACCTTAAGCTCACCTTCCTTACTTGTATCAAATGATGACCAGTATACTGATCTTCCATCCCTTTGCTATGGCAGGAGATGGCTTAAATAAATAACTTAGATTGGTCCATGAGCTGGAGTTGCATTCTTTGGTGGTGTTTTTCCCTCGGAAATCAGCATTAATGTTATTTGTTTCTGCCGTGAAGGTTTATGGCCACCATTTATAGGCCTGTAGAAAGTGTTTATATCAGACGTGTCCTTGGTTTCTTATGCCTGGGGTGGGTAGAGCAAAGGGACCATGAATGGAGCTGATTTAAGAATTGAGATTGGGTCCTGACAGATTTTGGGTGGCAAAGATACTGAGTGGCCAGTAGAATACCTGCAATTAATATCTGAGAGCAGTATCTTTGATTCTCTAGAGAAAGTGCTTCCTGTGTCCTAGCCTTCTCTTGTCCCATTCCACCAGCATTTGTTGAAGAATACTCCTAATAGATAATTTTCTCCAAAGGTGTCAAGTTCTCATCTTGGGGTCATCTCTCAGCACCCTGAAGGCTGAAATGGTCAAACTTTTGGAGAAATGAAGGCAGTATGACACATTTCTGCATATGCCATTGGCTTTATTTGTTTCTGGAATTAAAACCTTCCTATGGCACTAAGAATTAAGGAGAAACAATAGTAATAGTAACAAAGTCACCCTTAAAGAGCCATTCATTCTTCCTCAAAATTTAAAGTCTTTGAAGTAGCTGAGATAGTTGGAGTCACTTTATGGGGAGGATGAAGTCAAAAAAGAATGAAGAACAATCAGAAAAAAATATTCCCTCAGTAGCAATTACAGTGGAAGAACATGGTTGGCTTGGAGCTGGTTTTATTCTTGAGGCTCAATCAGGTAGTAAAGAGCAAGAGGCTACCAGGTTTTGGTATTGCATAGTACACATAGTAAACTAGTACTGCAGAGGTGAGGCAAATGGAAACACAAGGCATGAAAGCCATTTACAGTAAGGAAAAAAAGGATCCCTGCTGTCTTTACCATTTTGTGATCTAACTGCAGCCTGTGCTTGTGCTTCCAAGTCACTATGGAACTGTTGTACTTGTGGCCAGTCTGAGGTCAGAACAGATGTACTTAACTTTGGCTTGCTGCCTGGCATCCCTCAACTGGGTTTCAATGATCTCTTCTAATCCTTGTATAATGGACTGTAACCAGTCAAAAATATAAATGTAGAATGTCTTGAAATGACATTAAGGACTGGCCATGTTAAATATGAAGTAGTCATTGGTAAATTGGAGAGGATAATAGAATTTTTGCCTTCTGTAAACTGTTTCATACTATATTGGGTATATATGTGTGAACCAAATTACTCAATATATGCAGTTTTGGTGATTACCTGACATTCCAAAGTGTGTAAGTGCTCACCTGATCCTGGCATTTTTTTTGTGCAGTTATAGAAGCATATTATTTGTGTAGCTTACTGTGGGAATAAACTTCAGAAATCAGTGAGATTTCTAATTGTTATAGCACACTATTTCACTTAGATAAATCTTCACTTTTCACCTTTAAGTTATAAAACAAAACTCTCCCTTAGTGTCTATATGGGATATGTGGGGTTACAGTGTAATAGCTGTTCCATAAAGTGCACTGAGTTCTCCAGGGGCAAATAATGAAACTAGATGTTACAATTTATTCCATCTTCATGATTACAGACATTCCAGGGCAGGGTGGATACATGAGGCAAATAAAGCAAACTCTTTAACCTTTTAACCAGATGCAGCATTTTGGCAGTTTTAAGATAATACGGGTTGGCTTAATTGACTTGGGTTGAAAACTGGCAACAGCAGATCTTTGCAATTTAGGTTGTTCCTCCATAGTTACTCCATGAATCTTAATTCCTAAACTACACTGTGAGCTCTGAAATGGTTTTTACTGCAATATTCTTCAAGCTTTCACATCTTAATCTGAAATCTGACACCTCTTCTTAAGGCAGGGAACTCTGTTAAAGCTGTTTTCCTGTTGGCTAACCCAGTCCACCAGCAATCTTAACAGTTCTATAGAAATAAAGCCATGCTCCCAAGCATTGATTAAAACTTGTGCTGGGATCCCTTTTCCAGAGCATTAGCTCCCTGAGAGAAGAGATCCTAACCAATCGCTTCCATGAATAATCCCAGTACAATGTACCTCATGTCCTTCAGAGCAAAACTTAAGAGGTTAGGCAACCCTGATCATCCTGACAAGTCTATCAGTGTTCACATACAAAGGATACTTAAAGCTTATCCCAGATCATAATCCTAAGAAATCATTCAGTTTTAGCACATGGAGTTCCTGCAAGATGCCAGAGTAAGAAATCCTCTCAAAGCAAAGAGTGATGGTTCATCCTCTTATACAATTGAGAGGAAATTAAGGAGGAAAGAAAACTCCCTCCTAAACTCATCAAATCGATGGCTATTTTAACAGCCTTAACTGACGAAATCCAGTGTCCTCTATTTCCTGATTCGAGGAGTCCATTTTCAAGGAGACTGTCAAGGTCAAGAAGAGCTTTCAGGCTTTTCTTTGCCATGGCCCATGAATTCCAGTCCTTCAATGGGGATCTCCTTCTCCTTTATTGCTTTCTGATGGAAGGAAAAACACATGAAACAGATCTATATGAAGCTTGAGGACCAAACTTTGTAAATACGATGGCACAAAACTAATAAATCAGATTGGACAAAAAAAAAAAAAAACCATGATTCAAGACCTGTACTTTTTAAAACCTGAGTACCATTACGAAGAAATTAAATGTAAGACCAGAGACAGATTGGAAAGGTGGTGTGAGGAATCGTCAAAATTCAAACGTGGAATTTAAACAGTTATCTCCACTCTACTGTGATGGCCACAAACTCAAATCTGCGTTCCAGGACTTATTGGCTATGTGACCTTAAGGAAGCCTCACTTTCCCATCTGTAAACAGGACAAAGATAGCAACTTGGAATTACCCTGTGGACGTTTTAAATTAACTGGGAGTGCTGTGCCCAGTGCTGTGCTTACAATCTAATTCATTGAACTGGAATGAACATTTCCTAGCTGGCTGGCAGTTCAGAAATCAAACAGGCCAATGAAGGAATTAGAACAACAAAATCAGTCCAGAGACTGACGTCTAACAGGCCAGAAATACTTAACACCGCGCTTCCCCCTCCAAAGTAATAGTGGAATAGTGCACTACCGCAAAAATCAGGGAAACGATTCTGGTGAACTTGCACTGATCGCTTCCTGTTTGGCGGCGTAAGTGTTCCATGTATAAAATAAGAACTATGCCCACTTTGCAAGTTTAGGATGAGGACCAAATGAACCAAAGGGTGCTACTGTGCTCCGTAAGATGTAAAGCACTGCAAAAATATTTAACTTTGTCATTCAGAGAGATACCAGGCAGCCTGGTAGTGATGATGGGAAGACAGCTCCTGCCACTGCCCTCACTGCGGCTTTTCTTCACCCTCCCAATTCCAACTCCCGCAAGATACTACGCGTGTGGCCCGGGACACGGCAGAGAAGACGAGAGGGCCCTGGCCAACTGAGCGCTCACCTGAACACACTGCTGGTAGCGCTTGAAGAGGTCGGTGCACGGGTCCCCGGAGCCGTCCCCCTTGAGGAACTTCTCGGCAAACCAGCGATTAAAGCACTGGTCGTACTCGCGCTTCATGTCAGTGCAGGCCTCCCCTACGCTGTTCATGGCGGCGGCAGCAGTGGCGGCGCGCTCTGATGGCGTCACTCTTAAGCGCGTCGCTCGACTTTACGTGTGGACGCATTACGGCGGCCGAGGAGAGAAATGTGGGCGCGGGCGGTGTTGCTGGGCCATCGGTCCTGGATGGGCCGGCACCGGGGCTTCACCTCCAAGACGGATCCTCAGGTAAAGGCCGGGGGTGTCTAGGCGGGTGGTGAAGCAGGTCGGGACACGGAGCAGGTCCCACCCATGACCCCCATTCTCCGCCTCATCCGCCCAGGGTAGTGGCCGTGTCACGGCTGAGGTGATCGAGCACCTGGAGCGTCTAGCGCTTGTGGACTTCGGCAGCCAAGAGGCCGTGGCACGACTGGAGAAAGCCATCGCCTTTGCCGACCGGCTCCGCGCCGTGGACACGGACGGGGTGGAGCCCATGGAATCAGTATTGGAGGACAGGTAAACACTCGAGGCCGCGTACCCCGAAGCCTTCCTTGTCTGTTGCGCCTTCGCAGCCATTTGAGGTGGCGATTAGTGTGTCCTTTCACGGAAGGGAAAAAGGCCTTAAGCGAGGTGCAAGAACTTTCCCACGGTCACCCCGCGGGGTAAGTGGTTTCATTCCTTCCCTTGTTCGTTATGGATCCTATCACTCGTTTAAAATCCTCCAGGCCTCCCAGTGTAACAAGAACAGTGTTCGAATTGATAACCACCTTCAAGGCCCTACTTGGACATACTGCTCTACTCCAGCTATATTACCTTTCTTACTATTCCTCCAACATCACAAATTCGTTCCTTGTGTAGGATCTTTGCGTTTGCTGTTATCTTTTTCTTGGATAGCCTGTCTCCTTGGCATCTCTCCTCTGTAAGTCCTCTCCTTCTCCAAATGTCCTCTCCCTTTCCAATCACTGACTTCCTTGTTGGATTTTCTTCTCTTTCTTGATTATTTTTGTTGATCTGTCCCTTGTTAATAGAATGTGAGCTCATATTTGACTTGCTTACTTATTGGATCCCTGTCTCAAAATATGTCCTGTACATATTTTCTGGCCTAGTGATCCCTATGGACATATCTGTAAAAGTGCATCCAGTGTTCAGGGTGTCCAGATCTGTTTATAATACAAAACAACAACAACAACAAAAGCCAAGAAGAGGCCCCTGGCTGGCTCAATCGGTAGAGTATATGACTCTTGATCTCTGGGGTCATCAGTTCCAGCCCTATGCTGGGGGTAGAGTTTACTTAAAATAGATAAATGAATTTTTAAAAAATGTGAGGAGTTCTTGGGTAGCTCAGTTGTTTGGGCATCCGACTTCATCTCAGGTCATGATCTTGTAGTTCATGAGTTCAAGCCCCACACTGGGTTCTCTGCTGTCAGCACAGAGCCCACTTCAGATCCTCTGTCTCCCTTTCTCTCTGCCCCTCCCCCCCTCTCAAAAATAAACATTTTTTAAAAAGTATAAGTTTTTTTTTAAGTTCAAGAAACAAAAAGACAGTCTCTAAGTGTACTTCATGGCTAAATACATCATCATACAATGGAATATTTGACAGTGAAACAGCTATATATACTGACATGGAAAGGTCCCAAGATAGATTTAATAAAAAAGGCAAAATTCAGAACATTGTGTTTGGGATTATCAATACTTTAATGTGTAATCTATTTGGTATGTTCTGGTATATGCATTAAGTCATGTTTTGTTCCCTCAAAGAGCATGCAAGAAACTTAACAATGATTAGTTTTAAAGAAGGTGGAAATGCAGAGGGAAGTTTTAACTTTTCATTTTATACTGAGGGCCAGGACGTTTACAAATGCATAAAGAAATGGGATAATAACACAAATAGTGAGGTAGTATAGTGTAATGCAATACAGGGGCAGGTCTTTGACAAAGTAGTTTTTATTATATAAAAGGGTGCAGCCTCTCTCCACTTCTACCAGTTGTTACCAAATCTCAATATATTTTAAAGATTTAAAAATACATTTAAAAGAAACTGCTCTTTTTTGAAAAGCAGACTTGTTTTGCTGTTTGGGACTACAGTTTCTTGGGAAGGGTGGGTATGTAGCTCATAAAAAGCAGGGAAGTCTACAGTTCTGCCCTCCCCACCCCCCTTTTTTAAGTTTATTTATTTTAAGGGAGAGAGAGAGAATCCCAAGGAGGCTCCGCACTGTCAACACAGAGCCCAACAAAAGGCTTGAACTCATGAGCCATGAGATCATGACCTGAGCCAAAACCACGAGTCGGACCCTTAACTGACTGAGCCACCCAGGTGTCCCTGTCTTACCCTTTTCTTGATGTGATTAAAAAAAATACATTCCTAGTATAGGTGAGAGCAAAAAATGATTAGCTGCCATTAGTGCCAATAGAGAGAGACAGACCTTTTTGTAACCATAACCTCTGTGTAAAGTGCTTGCTAGGCTCCTGTTTTCTCCTCCCACCTTTGTTTCTTTCACATCCTTTCTCTTATTTTGTCATCTGATGATCAGGTCTACAGAAGTCAAACAATTTGCCCAAAATTACATAACACTTCAAAATAGAAATCTGATGTCATTCTCTTACCCAAGATTTCAGGCTCTCCAGTGTTCTTTAGGATAAAGACAAAGCTTCACCAGAGCCTACAATGCATCATTTAACCTAGCCCCTGCCTACCTCCAGACAGGGCTGTCACCTTCAGTTCCTTGAGCTCTCCATTCTTTTTCCTTCTTGGAATTCTGGGCCCTTGCCTTTATCCTTACCTCATCCCTCCTATGACTTTCTTTTGCTTAACTTCATTTCCTTTCTTCTTCAGATTTCAACTGCCTCTTCCTCAGGGAGATTTTTCATTTTTCTCTATCAAGTCAGGTTCCCTTTCAGCACCTCTCATGGTATTCAGTACAGCTATAATTTTACATGTGTTTATACATCCGTTTGAGTAATATTTACTTACTTTAATCTCTACACCCAACATAGGATTTGAACTCATGACACTGAGATCAAGAGTCACGTGCTCTACCAACTGGTCCAGTCAGACACCCGTATTTGTAATATTTCATTCTCTGCCCCTCTCCTATTGCTTATCCATGTTCCAGGGAGCTTATCTATTATTGCTCATCATACTCTCAGTGTCTAGCACCAAGCACTCAGTAAATATTTGTTGAATGTTCTTTATTAGTATCTTTAGGAAAGGAGCAAATAGAAGAACAAAGAGGAGTCAGAATTTCCCCAATCATCTAAAGGGGAGCTATAGAGAAGTGCAACTATTACTCAGGGAAGAATTGTGAAAAGGGGATTTGGATCTGGTAGGTGGAATAGTGACCTGGTATTCAGTGGTCTGCAGTCTTGCCATAACCTTGGAAACCAGTTTGGGTTTGTGATTCCATTTTAGAGATGTAGCACTTGTAAGACTTTCATGTTTTTGAACATACTGCCTCACTGATGTTTGAAATGGAACCCAGTTAAGGCAAGTATTAAACCATTTTAGGCCACAGTAGGTGTAAAAGCACTGAGGCTATTAGGAATCTCTTGGCACATTAATACCTTACCCGATCATTCGGATTGAGCTAAAAAGCATTAGCACGCTTACATGCCAGGTGCCAAGATTTTTTATGTGTTATCTCAGTTGTCACATACAAACCTGGAAGGTAAATACTAGTATATGCTTTATAGATGAAGAAACCAAGGCTCAGAAAGCTTATGTAATATGCCCCAGAGTTTCACAGGTTTAGTAAGAGAATCCAGGACTTGGAACTCAGAGCCTCAGCTCTCAAATACTGTTCTAGATATGCCGTCTAGGGGTGCCTGGGTGGCTCAGTCAGTTAAGCAGCCGACTTCAGCTCAGGTCATGATCTTTCAGTCTGTGAGTTCGAGCCCCACGTCGGACTCTGGTGCTGACAGCTCAGAGCCTGGAGCCTGTTTCAGATTCTGTGTCTCCCTCTCTCTGACCCTCCCCCATTCATGCTCAGTCTCTGTCTCAAAAATAAATAAACGTTAAAAAAAAATTAAAAAAAAAATAGATATGCCATCTAAAGTCAGCCTCTAGAACCTTAATTCTCTCTTATCTCAAGAGGGACTCAGATGATGACAGCTCTGACTGCAGCCAAATACTTCAGTACTTAGGCTGTCCCTCAGAGTCTTATTCGAACGGAAAATTCTTAGCCAAATTGATTAACTCTCATTCCAGTCTGCATCAAATTAGAAATTGATTAGGCAGGAAGGAAAAGGCTTATTATAGATGGAAATAGAGTGATGCCCAGAAAAATGACTTGTGGCAGCCCAACACCAGCAGCAGAACTCTTATCTGGTCAGTCCAAGGGCCGATAGAGGTACTTCTTCCTTAGTGCTGCCATAGTGCTTTCCATTAAACTGCTTTTTATTAGCATCTTCGTTACTGGTTAATGTGCCATGTCTATAAACTTTAGAGGGCAAGGATTTCTAGTTCACAGAAGCCTTTCTCAACCAGGATTTTTCATCTGAACCAGAACGCATAAAGATTCAAGTGGCCTTTTTTCAGTGCTTCCAAGGAGTACATAATTCATACTAGCCCAGAGACATAGTTGATTTATTATCACATTGGGTGCCCTATAGCATTTGGGCTTAATCCTCTTGTCAAACCCTGAGAAATGAGGTCAGGTAGACATTTAGTCAATCAGTAATTTAGAGGCACCTAAAAATTTCATTGGGTCCCATTTGGATTTTGTGTGTGATTCTGAGATCAAGAAAAGTTAGGTGACTTGCCAAGTGAACTACTGAGGTGCCACCCTCACAGAGACCCTGGTTTCAGTAGTCTAGGATTATGGAAATAGGAAGGTGTGGATTTCTTCTGGAAACAACTCCATCATAATCAGTATTTAGGTAAAAATGTGTATTTAAAGGAGTGAATTTTTTCTGGAAACATCACTTACATAGGAAACTGGATTACCAAATGAGTGAATAAATCCACTGCTATTACATCTACTGTGGGGAAGCAGTAGCTTTTCACCAACTGTTGGTGGTACCAGAGGCTTACTTCATCAGACTCTTCAAGTGCCCCGGGACAATTCAGTCTTCAGTCTGTAGGGACTAGGCAGGCAATGCATGATTACAGCAGGTTAAGTGCATAGGTGTACTGAGTAGTGGGGACTGAGGTGTGCCTGTGTGCACTAACTCTTTCTGAAAGGAGCAGGTGCTATTCGGCACCCACCTCTTACCGTGGTGAAAATGCAGGCCCAGCATTATCAGATCTTCTTTAATATTTAATCTTCCCAGCAATTCTATGAAGTATTCCACAAATAAGGAAACAGGTACATGGAGAGGGTTAAGTAACTTGCCCATGTGCCATGTGTGGCACTAAGATTTGAATTCAGCTGACTCAGGAGCCCTGAGTCATTTTGTTCTACCACCCAACAGAAATATAAACTCCAGAGGGTCCAGTGGTTACCTTTACAGATAATTTTTATTTTGTTCTCCAAGTTTTCTTAAGCCCCTGTATGGTTTGAAAAAAAAAATCAAGTGCAACCTTCATTTTTCTGGCAAGAGAGTGAAGGTCTGGAAAGATCATTCTTATTCAAGGCCACACAGTTAAGATAGTGCCAGATCCTGGAACAGACTCCAGCTCTGTCCCGTCCATACCATGTTTATTGTGTCTAGCCCTAGGGTAAGTGCCACAAAAGAAAAGGAACTAGGCCTTTCCTAGAAGAACCTTATCATGACAACTCGGCCCTCTGCAGCCTTTCCCTGGATGTTCATGTAATGTCCTTGCCCTTTTGTCCTGTTAGGCTTAGCCCTCAGTCTATGTCTGGCTCTAAGTGGAACGAGTTTGCCTGCTCCCCTATCAGTGATTGAGCAGAGAGACTGCTTATTTTTCAGCTCAAGTATCTAGAAGCAGACTCAGACTATATTTTGCCATGCACTTGTAAACCTTCAAACGGCAGTGAAGCCCCAGTTTGGTTTCACTAGCTTGCCATTTGGATACTTTAATGAAGCCATGAGGCCCAGAGAACAGTGGGAGATTCTTGAGCTATGTAAGGGCAGATACTTTCATATTCATAAAGGTGGCTACAGTGAAAAAACAACTCATCTTATGGGTACAAGGGGTACAGAACTGTGCTCAGACTCCATCCTGTCACTTAGGAGCTAATATCCTTAAACCACTAATAACCACTCTTGAGCAAGTTTCTTCACCTGCCTGGAAGCCCATTTCCCATCCCAACAATCCAGTGGTTTCTTGCCCATCCTTTAGCAGTGACATCACCTATTCTGAACGTCTGTTCCTCACCCAGGCTAGATTAGGTGCCCCTTTCTATTCCCTTGGCAAGCCTTGCTTACCTGTTAGATTTAACACATTTTATTGTAATTGCCTTACCTGTCTTCACCAAAAGCAACTTACCCATGGTTGAACATATCAGTCCTGAGGAATAATTATCACTTACCTCACTGAGTAGTTGAGAGAATCTATCAACTGCAGATTGTTATTTGGTCTACTGTTGACAAGTCCTCTATCTTTGAACAGTAACCACAACTCAAGAATATGCTGCTCCATTTTTTCCATTCTTGACCCTCTCCACCCATGCTCTAGAAGCCTATTCTCTGAGAAGGTAACCTTGAGCTTCTGGTTTTGTAGATGTCTGTACTTGAGATCTGACAATGTGGTAGAAGGCAACTGTGTTGAAGAACTACTACAAAATGCCCATCGAGTTGTGGAGGAGTATTTTGTGGCTCCCCCAGGTACGTTTTGCCCCAAGTGGTTTAACTGTCCCTCAGTGAACTAAGAACATAGTGGTAGCTGTGAGGCCCAAATTTTGCTACATGAAAGTATTTTGAGAAGTATAAAGTAGGAACTAGGTGAAGGTGGTCAAAAGGTACAAACTTCACTGTAGAACAGAATGACTATAGTTTACAGTACTGTACTCTGTATTTGAAAGTTGCTAGAGAGTAGATCTTAAAAGTTCTCACCACAAGAAAAAAATCAGAACTATGTGAGATATTAACTAATCTTGTGGTAATCATTCTGCAGTATATACATATATTAAATCATTGTGTTGTACACCTTAAACTTACACAGTGTTATGTCAATTATTTCTCAATAAAACTGGAACTAATGAAAAAAAACCCGTATTTATTAATAGTGAAAAAAAAAAAGCATAAATCAAATACAGGTGGTGGCATTAAGGTGGCAGTAGAGTCCAGGGGTCATGTTTCCTTCTAGGGACCAGTCTGTAATAGGAATGAACAAAACAGCCCTGTGGCGGGGAGAGGTGTATACAGTGGCACATCTGGAGCTCAAGCTCTGCCTAAAAGGGCATTCACTGCTCCTCATTCAGTGCCAGGCAGTAATGTGAGCCCATATTCGCAGAGAACCCAGACATCTGGCATTTTCGTTGGGGCACCGGGGGTTATTTCCCAAATTTTAAGTACGGGAGCTAATTCAAAGATTTAAAAAACAAACAAACAAACAAACAAAAAAAAAAAAACACATAAAACATACCTGCAAGCCAGATGCATCCTGGGAGCCATCAGTTTGCAACCCTGGTGTTGAGATTTGCATCTTTAAAATTTGCTGTGACTATTATAAATGAAAACTTAAAAATAACTCTGGGCCAATAATAAAATCCAGAATCCTGGGTGGGTTGAACTTTTTAGCTCCTCTACAGATGGGTGGGTCTTCAGAATGCAGAACTGCCGCACCCATCTGGACATGTGGGAATGTGAGCTTGAGCACTCAGGTAGATGGTTTTCCAAATGCCAGCTTCAGTCAGGAGATCACCTCAGAGGAGAACCATTCTAAGTAGTCTCAGAGACAAACATCAGTCCCCCAGTGCAAGGATTACCTCTTTGATCAAGACTAGTCAGTCGAGACCAGTCAGTTAAAGGAAAGCGCTGCTTGAAGCCAGTATGGGAAAGAAAGCTTAAAAACTTGTGGGCTTGGGCTTGGAGTGCCTGGCTGGCTCAGTTAGTAGAGCATGTGGTTTTGTTTTGTTTTTGTTTTTTTTTTTTTTTGAGAGGGAGAGTATCTTAAGCAGGCTCCACGCCCAGTGTGGAGCCCAACATAGGGCCTGATCTCATGACCATGAGATCATGACCTGAGCCAAAATTAAGAGTTGGACACTCAACTGACTGAGCCACTCAGGCACCCTGAGCACATGTGACTCTTGATCTCAGGGTCTTGAGTTCAAACCTCTCATCCAGCGCGGAGCCTACTTAAAAATAATAAAAATTAAAAAAAAAAAAAAAAAAAAAGGTGTGGGCTCAACTCTTAATCAGGCCCCTGGTTCACTAAACTACCTCAGATTAACTGTGAAGAGAAAAAAGATTTTATAATTTATCTCAGAGCCTGATAGTTGTCACTATTTTAACAGACATAGCCATTGATCACATATGTTATTTCTCAAATAGAACTTTGTGTCAGACTTTGCTTTTTGGGAAAGTGAATTTACAATTATTAATGTCCTTCCTTCCACTCCTGTGTGCATATTAACTGGCTAACCTGTCTCTGCTCCTTATTGAAAAGTGTGCATTTATTAGGATTCACTTGTAACTGTTATTCTTTCAGACACTCAGAAATAACAGGGTAGTAGCTACACTTATTTGCATTGCTTACTTTTCGTGACAAACCAAGTGATAAGTTAGCTCAGTTGAGTCAGTTGGGAAACAGGCTCAGCTATAACATCCTTTTTTGTTATTGTTTTCAAACAGGTAATATCTCTTTGCCAAAGCAGGATGAACAACAGCCCTTTTCACACAACTGACTAGCTATTCGTGGAGGCCCAAAGATAGTATTTTGTTACCACGAACACAAATATTTCCACTTTCTTCGGTTACCTGAAAAAAACTGATGTTTAAGTGATTTTTAGTAACTAACTCTCTGAAGACAACATTGGGAGTTACCTAGCCAAAACAAGGCAATGAGTTCCTGCTTCTACTGGAAGTAAAAGGTACTGTCACTTTCTGAGGAAATGAATCAAATATTTATTCACACAGTGTTCAGTATAGGTTATTCTCCTTTATCTCCTCCCAAAACGGTGGTCTACCAAGCTGTACGTAAATCGGTTTTTCTATTTACGTAACTATTAGACAGTGTATCTGATCGCTATATGACAACCTGTGTTGTACTTTTCAGTTGCTGTTTCTGTCATCTAAGAAACTTTGTATCTTTACCAAACAAACTCAGATTTGTTCCTGGGTACTCCCTTTATTCAGAGCAGAAGGCTAACTTTCTCCTAATGTCTGAAGAGTGTTCAAAGTAGACTCTACAGCTTGGGAGCTCCTAACCTACAATCATCCACCATCCCACAAAGTCATTACACTCAAAATGGATACTAGCCATAGCTATAGTTTTTCTGAAAAGAACTTACAATAAAAATAGCCCTGGAATAGCTAACAGTACTATATCGAACACTAAAAATTTGCTAAGAGGGTAGATACTATATTAAATGTTCTTACCACAAATAAATCTTAAAGAAGTAGGAAGGAGACTTGGGAGGTGATGGATATGGTTATAGCTTTGACAGGGTGATCGGTATACACTTAACCCCAAACTCATTGATTCGTATACATTAAATAAGTACAGCCTTTTACATATCAATCATAGTTCAATAAAGTGGCTTTTTAACAAAAAGACCCAGGTCTGGAACAAAGTAGCCTCCCTGTCCCCACCACGATTACTGAATCGAGTAGAATCCAAGATACTGGAGTTTTTTGATTTTGTGTTTTAAGAAGGCTCAGATACCAAAGTTAAGTAAAACAGATTGAGGGGTAAAAGTGATAGAAGCAAAAATTAAAGAGATTTTTTCCCCCCTCCAAACCGCCAGAGTTGGTTTTAAGAATTTTCCAGTGATCTTTATGCTGCTTCCAACTTTAAAAGGTCTGTTTTATTCTTCTCATTCCTTTGCCCTATCTTAAATGCTCCTTTTTTCTTTAAAGTGGCTTCATTTAGGGGCACCTAAGTGGCTCAGTTGGCTAAGCATCCGATTCTTGGTTTCGGCTCAGGTCGTGATCTCACAGCTTTGTGGTTCAAGCCCCGCATCGGGCTCTGCACTGGCAGCACAGAGCCTGCTTGGGATTCTCTCTCCCTCTTCCACTCACGCTGTGTGCCTCTCTCTCAAAATAAATAAACTTAAAAAAAATTTTTTTTAAATAATAAAGCACCTTCATTTATAAACTTGGCCTTCAATTATAAGCCTGAACCAACTCTTGGGATTGAAATTTTCAAAACCACCATCATAGCAACTATCTTTGTCCCCAAATAAAGTTATCCACTCCTGCTCCTTACCAACTGGGTGCAGCTGCCACTACAACTCAATGACTTTTTTTTTTTTTAATCAGTGTGCCTATTTGGTGAAATCTATTAACTTAATCAAGGACAACCACACATGTCAATTACTAAACGTTTAAAATATATTTCTAAACAGAATGGGCCGACTCAGTCACAGTAACTGCTGATCTCCATAGTAGAGCAACCCACAAAGACACAGCACTGATTTTTTTCCCATAATCAGGGGTGAAAAATATACAACTTATTTCTGAACCAAAACCACAATTTCTGCAGTTTATAATGTTTCACTGCCAATATGGCCCTGGTAGAAATTATGTATTTTATTTCCTTAAAAAAAAAATTAAAAAAATTTCCTAAGACACTAAATCATCAATCTGGAATGTAGATTCTGAGCACAAAGAGCTCAGTTCACCTAAAAAATAAAGAAAAATTTCCCATCACCTGTCTCAGTAGGGCCTGAAAGGAGAGAAGTAGTGTGGGGAACCCCTGCTTTGGTATGGAGAGTCACGGCCCCTTGACCCAGAACGAGACCGTGAGTAGCCATAGCTGGTGCTTCTCTCTGGATAAACTCGGATGTAGGAAGTTTCACCCTGAAATTCAAACAAAAAGAGTGAAGGAAAAAATAAGACTCAGAGAAATACAGCACACTAAAACTTAACATGGCTGCCTAACAATAATAGTTAAGTACCGAGCACTTACTGTTTGTCTGGCATGATGTCATCTCATTAAACCCTCACAACAATGCTATGCCCTAGGTAGGTTTACCAGCACATTTTAACAATGAGGAAAACAATGTTATAATCTATTCCAGGGTGACACATACAATAAATGACAACTTCACATGTTGTAAATGAGCTGAAATACTAGCTACTACGATTAACATATCTGAATTACTACCACTGACTCCTGAATCTTAAGAACTGGAAAGGATCTCAGAGGTCATTCAGTTCAATCCCCTGCCACCTCATATATGCGTTTGAGGATGGGTTCCTATGGAAGAAGCTAACCAGTATTCAACACCTCTCAGGTGTCAGGACCTGGGTTAGATACTCGTAAGTTAGCTTCCTGGCAAGTCTTATGAGACAGTGCTATTATTGTTCCTGTTTTGCATATCGAGGGACCAAAGTTCAGAGAATAACTCTGCTAAGAAATAAATGAGTGAGTGGCAGAGGAGTCATGTCTAGGCTGGCCTGTGTTCAGGCCCTTTGCCCTCAGCCAACACTCTCAAAGGATCTAAAGATGCTAAGATGAAAGAAGTCAGATGTGGAATTCCCTAGGTAAAGTCAGTAATTGGATTTATCCTTACTGAGACCCTGCTTTGCAGTGTAACTAAGGACCAGATGTTTTGTTTCTGCTCCAAATTCAGTCTGAGTAAAAGCAATGTTAAGCTGTGTACTTTCCAAGCCATAAAATTAGGGAATTATATGAATCCTTAGAAAAAGAAATAGATCCTTGGGGCTCCTGGGTGACTCAGTCAGTTGAGCGGCCAACTCTTGATTTCAGCTTAGGTCATGATGCCAGGGTTGTGGGCTCAAGCCCCAAGTCCATGCTCAGTTTGGAGCCTGCTTAAGATTCTCTCCCTCTGCCCCTCTCCCTCACTCGTACTCACTCGCTCTCTCTAAAAAAAGGAAGGAAGGAAGAAAGGAAAGAAAGAAGGAAGGAAAAGGAAATGGACCCAGAAATTCCTATCTCCAGACATCTAAACCCATAAGTCAGGACAATATAAACAGTAAAAAAAGAATGTCCAGTTGTTCTGCTCTCTGGTCTCAATGGTATCAAAAGGACAGTCAACATGTGAATCAGATAGAAAGATCCAAAGTAGCAGCTGCCTTCTTGAAAGACATAAAGAACTAAGTCTTGAGGGTAAGGTCATTATAAGAAAATGCCAAGATGGCTAAGGTTTCAAAGAGGATCCTGCACTACTTTGGGAAAGGAAAAATTAAGTGTACAACTTGGCCCAACAGCAGTACCTAGAAAAGCTGAGATGCTGAGGCTGGCTTGCAGAACCCAGACTAGACCCAGAGGAGGGACAACCATAATGATCAGGTTCACAGAGGTACACTGCAGATTAAACCAGCTGTGAAGGGAATGGTATCACAGAATAGCTCACCACATTATGACAGACTGCACCAGTATTCTCTCCGGGTTAAAAATACTATGACTGCAGATTTCTCTGTTATGACCCTGCAGGACTCAGGCATGATGAATTCCTTGGCTTTTCCACTTAAGACAGATCTTTAATGGTACTGTGAGGTCCTCAAATGGCAAATGCATGGCCTGTTGCTACTTCTCTAGATCAGCTTCAGGTGGAGTGGCCTGGGTGCAAGCTCAACAGAAGGTGGGAACCCACCTCATGAGAGCGGAATTTGGTGTCATCCAGTTTACGGAGGGCATATTCCATGTCTTCTTTTCGGAGATATTCCACCATCCCCATTCCATCCTTCTGCACATCTGCATAACAGACGTCCCCAGCTTCTCTCATGTGATCCTTCAGATCCTGCCAGCTGCCTGATGGAGGAAGTCCTAGGCATGGACAACATAAGAGGCCATATCCTTCAGCCATGTTAACTGACCTGTTAAGAGCCAGCAATACCTAGGGTCCCTTTTCCATCAATCACTCACTACTTTTAAATCCTGAGGATCCCCAAATCATAAACCGTAGGGACATAAATCCAGAAAAGAGCACTAAAGTATGTGTAGTAAACCACTGTAAGAAGCTGGTCCTAGGCTAATTTTCCAGAGACCAAGCCTTTCCAATGGAGCAATAAGTCTACCCTATTATAGGTTTGATATCTCTGAGATTCACAGCCTGCCTTTCTTTATCCTTCATATTTAATATCAAACTCCCAAGACTTTTGAGTTCTAATTTTTTTCCATTATGAAATTTATCAGTACCAACTGTTTCTTGCTTACTGGGTTCTCAGAACATAGGAATTTTGAAAGTATCCAATGAAGTAATAACCAAGGTGTAGCCGAAGGTAACAACACACCAAAAAATCTAAAGTTTTTCTTGTAGTAGTGAATGACTGACAAATTAAACAAAGTACCTTTTAAAAGATCACCAACATTCTTCAATACAGTGGGGGAAAAGGTAAGACTCAGACGCTAAAACTAGTCGGGAATTATACAACCCTACCTGATGTCATGAAAGGGAAATGTGCTCCTGCTCTCAAAGGCTGTGTTTACCGCTCACAGCTCAGGACTGCAGCCATTTCCTAATAGTTTTCTAAGCAGGATTTCAGAGCAGCATGGAGAGAAAAAAAGATATGTATGACATCCTGAAGGAGGGAATAGAGTTCTGGGGTTAAAAAAATTACAAAGGGACACAAGATAGGCAGATACTGAGAGGATCACTGTTAAGCACCACAGGAGTCTGTTGTGACAGTGTGAAATTCCTATCTAAGAAAGTGCCAAGTTCTTCAATACATTTCACTCCACCATGGTCTTAAAATGCCCCTGTAATGTGCAGAGGGCCCCAGGTCTTCACCACTGTATTAATATTTTGAAAAGATGCGTACACCTCTGAGCTTGCCGTTTCATCACTTGTGAACATTTCATTTAGACATTTCATTCTATATCATTCTATATTCTGCAAAACAATCCCTAAAACTTAAAGTTGTTTTGTTTTCTCTTTTGTATAATTCCAAAGCCACCACCAAAATCTGGTGTTTTTCACGATCCAAGGCCGAACAGTTATTCAATTCTGGCTCCTGGAATGTCTAGCAAATCTGAAACCTAGTACATTCCAAAAGAAAACATCTATAGAATTCTAGCTCCGGGGTTTTGCCATCATCTTCCCTCTCAACAGTAGGAAACTCCTTTATAAAAAGCAAATTTATGGGGACGCCTGGGTGCTTCAGTCAGTTGAGTGTCTGACTTCAGCTCAGGCCACGATCTCACAGTTCATGACTTCAAGCCCCGCATCAGGCTTTGTACTGAGAGCACAGAGCCTGGAGCTTGCTTTGAGTTCTGTGTCTCCCTCTCTCTCCGCCCCTCCCCTTCATGCTCTGTCTCTCTCTTAAAAATAAAAATGAACATTAAAAAAAAAAAAAAAGGCAAATTTATGTTCTACCAAGGCTGTACTACCAATGCAGTTTCATTTGCAAGATACCTGCCTGCCTCACTGGCAAGACTGCGGGGCTTCAGACTGTGCACAGTCTACTGAAAAGAAAGCCTGTGTTCCATGCAAAGTAACAGCTAACATTTCTTGGAGGCCAGACTGTGTGCTAAGTATTTTACATGCATCACCTTATTCGGTTTGAAAAGAACATACCTGAAACAAGAACTCGGAAATCAGATCTTCTTGTAGGAGGCCCATTCCTCCCACCGCGGGGCCACCCACCCCGACTGCCATAAGTCCTGGGGAACTCCACACGAAGCCGACACTGGCCATAATCATAACCATTCCTTCCATAAATTGCATCCTCAGCATCTCTGCAAAGAAAAGTTTGTGGAGTTAGTGCTGCTCAGGAGGCTGACTGACTTCCCAGTGAGGGGCATGAGTAACAAGTATAAAAGGGAAACCTAGAATTGAGAAAAACAATCTTGATGCACTACTGCTTTGAAGATACTTCATGGTATTAGATTTAAACTTTACAGCTGTCCCACACAGGGTTTTCTAGATATGAAATGATAATGAAACAGTAAAGAGATTACTTATAAGAGGATTCATTCAGAAAAAAGAATTGGCAGATAAGTGATTTCATCAGTATATTTCTCTAACCCTGTTAGCAGTTTCTTAAAATGCCCTCCACACACTAGTCCTTTAATAATTAACAAGGATTGGTACCATCAAATCTATAGAAAGAAAAATCATTTAGGGGCGCCTGGGTGGCTCAGTCGGTTGAGCATCCGACTTCGGCTCAGGTCATGATCTCAAGGTCTGTGGGTTCGAGCCCCGCGTCGGGCTCTGTGCTGACAGCTCAGAGCCTTGGAGCCTGCTTCAGATCCTGTGTCTCCCCCTCTCTCTGCCCCTCCCCCGCTCTCACTTTGTCTTACTCTGTCTCTCAAAAATAAATAAATGTAAAAAAAAAAGAAAGAAAAATCATTTAAAAAGAAATCAGGCTCTGGGGAGGAGCCTGGGTGGCTCAGTTAAGTGTCTGATTCTTGATTTCGGCTCAGGTCATGATCTCACAGTTGTGGGATTGAGCCCTATATCCAGCTCTGTCATGAGCGTGGAGCCTGCTTGAGATTCTCTCTCTGCCCCTCTATCCCACTCGGACTCTCTCCCTCTCACAAAAATAAATTCATAAACTTAAAAAATCAGACTGAAAGTAGTATTTTGTGAGGAATGTGGAACTCTCTCATGTGTACTTTTTCAGCATGGTTTGGAAAACTAAGTTGTGGAGACCGCTCTCTGGGTACAGTTCTGCCAGAGAGGTAAATATTCAATGAAGTCACTTCCAGTCTTCCCTAGGGCTCTAGTAGAACCAAGCTGGTTCTCCAGCACTGGATTGGAGAAAGAATGGCCTCCGTGCTTGGATGGACAAGCAGAGCCGAAGATGTACTAATGAAGGCATCATTCAGTTGTCACAGCACATAATTGCTTACCACAGTTCTAGTCCCCGGGTTAAAAGCAAGGACCACAACCAGTGCAAACCTGGCTATATTTATAATGAAGTGAAGGAGAGGCAGAACTGCTAGGGTTGAAGAGCGGATTTCAAAGCAGACTGACCAGTTCCAATCATTACCCTACTTACTAGTAGCCGTCTTTGGGTAAGTGCTTTTATCAAGTTTTCACGTCTCTTAAATGTGAACAACATGCCTCCCTCACAGAGTTGTCATAAGGATTAAAGAAGGTACTACGTGTGCAGTGCTCTAATGATATCAAAAGATAGCTTTTCTATTATGAAAGGAGGGAAGAGATGACAATGCAGCACATCACACAGGAAGTTTGTGTTCTAAAGGGCAGCACAGGGGGGGTTCAAATCCTACCTTATCCCTTACTAGCATTCTCTTTTATCAGCAACTCTAAATCCCCAGTTTCTTCATTCGTAAGATGTGGCTAACACTACCTCTTTTATAGGTTGTTGAAAACGCTAAAGTGGTACTTGACACACAGTGACTTCAAAAAACACACCGGAACAGTCACAGAGGTGCAACCTCCAGTTTCAGTGTGAAAATGCCCAGTTCCGTTTTTGAGGCAAATGGCAGCTCTGTGGGGATCATCAAAGCCTCAGAGTGCTTCCTACCTCCTCCACAGAGGCCCTCCTGGCCCTATGCCACTACACCAGGTAGGCAAGACACCCGAAAGACAGTCCTTGCAGCAGAGCCCGCCCGGCGCACACTAGGTGAAGCATTCCCTGGGTCAATGCTGGGAAACACTGGGCTCTCACGGACCCCGGGTGGAGTGACCAGTCCAATGCGGCGGCTTCTGGGAACCACCAACCGCAGTTTTGAAAGTTCCCAGACCTTTTCTGGCCATCAGGCCTACAAAGTTTGCAAAAATCAAAAAGACCCCTTCGAGCCAGTTTAGGGATCAAATGCTTGGGGCCCTAAGCGTCTAGCGGTGTCTCCCTCAGAGGAGTGGAGTGAAATCAGACACCCCCCACCCCCGACCATTTTGGAAGTTCTTCCAAAGCCCTGGTGCTTTTAGAAGGACAAGGCCGGGACCTTGTGAGGAGGGGCGCGCGCAGATGGAGATCTGGGCCATCACAGAGACCCCCTTTCACCCTCCAAAGGCAACCACATCCCCGCAGTCTGTTCCCCGCTAACGGCGAGTTCTGGCTGGGGGGAGGGGTGGGCAGGGAGGGGGCCTGGCCACTTCTGCTCTTCACCGAGTCCGAGTCCTCTCCCGGCTGGTTCCGGGCCCAAGGTGCCCTGGGCCGCTTCCCCTGAAGGCTGCCCCTCCAGCCATGAGGGAGAGAACGGTCGCGTGTACCATCCCCGAGGCCAGTCTGGGCGGGCCGGGGCCCTCCACAGGCCCAGCTTTTGTTTTTTAAATAAAGTAAAAAAATAGTCCTAGAGGAAGTGACGACGGAGCAAAGGACGGCCAGAGCGGGCGGTGAGAGGCCTCATCCTCCACCCGGGGGCGCCGTGAGGGGTCTGCGCTGAGGGGGGAGGGGAGGCCCCACAGGGGAGGAGGGAAGGCGGGGGCCCGGGGGCCCGGGGTCTCGGGCGGGCGGAGCGGGGCCTCACCGGGGTCCTCGAAGCGCACGAAGGCGAAGGGCACGAGGCCGTGCCGGTTCTTGAGCTCGATCTCGCGGATGCGGCCGTACTTGTAGAACAGGTCCTCCAGGTCCTTCTCGCGCACGTCGGTCGGAAGGTTCCCCACGTAGATGCGCCCGTCTCCCTCGCCGCCGCGCTCGTCCGCCCAGCCCGACATCCGCACCGCCCGACGCCGCGGGCCCGCCGCAGCCCACGTCGCCGCCGCCGCCTCAGCCGGGGTCCCCCCGCAGCGTCCCCGCGGGCTCGGAGGCGCTCAGCCGCACTGCATTGTGGGAACGGCGGAGCGGAAGCGAAGGGGTCGACGGAGGCAAAAAGAATCGTCTTAAAGGGGACGCGCTGCGATGACCGCGCGTGCGCGCAGGCCGGCGCCCCCTGTAGGCGCGTGTGGGCTCGAGGGCGACTAGAGAGAGAGATTGGAGTCCCGTGAATTGGGTTCGATTCCCAGAATTCCTTGAAAGCAATTCACTCGCCTAATTAGTGCGCTTGGGCGAGTGACTCAGGCTTCCTAGGCCTCAGTTTTCTGCCTCTGTAGCGCCGCCTGCCTCACAGGCTTTTGTGAGCATTCCCTGTGGCGACGCGGGCGGCGGGCGGCGGGCGGAAGGGACCCCGCGGACTGTCACTCTGCTTGCGGGGCGCCGGAGGGAGGGAGCCAGGTCCGGGCCGCAGGCCGACCACGCTGCGGTCTGAAGGAGTCCCGGACGGTGGGCTGGGTGGGGCTGTCGCGGCCCTCAGACTCAGGTCAGTAGCCCTCTGGGTGACCCTGCCCCCATTTAACACTTGCTTAGAACTGAGGTCTAAGAACTGACGGGGAACTAAAGTGGGTGTGACAGCTGAGATGGCCTCCGGAGCTTGGGCTGTGACATTCAAGGGAGACACGGAGGGAGTAAAAGAGTCTTAAGCATCTCGGCTGTCGTTATAGAGTGCTTTAATCCTCACCGGGGATGGAGGGATTCCAGTGTTACAGGTGAGAAAACTGAGGGGATCAGGATTAGAAGCCGAAGCCGTGCCCCCGACCTGTGGGCCGAGCCTTTCAGGAGCTCGGGTAGACACTCACCTCGGCACTTTTTCACATTTACTTCCCATAGTTCAGGGCACTGAACGTGGGGACGCTCCAGAAATAGAGGCCTTGCATCACAAGAGTCTTGATCGAAAAAGAGCTTTCCTATTAAAAACGAAACCTCTGTGGATTGATGCATAATGGGCAGATAGGCAAAAGCAAACACAGCGGAATGTTAACTGTGGAATCTAGACGGTGGGTGCGTTCAGTCTGTTCAGTGCACCATTCTTTAAACCTTTTTGTATGTCTAGAAATTTGCATAATAAATGGGGCAGGTATGAAACTTGTTAAAAACAAACTCTGGTGTTCGTGTTCTGCCCCGGTCGCCAAAAAAAACCAAAACCAAAAAAACCCAACTCTGTTAATGTTAGCAATGAATAGCAACGGAATAAAACCAAACATTTAGGGGCGCCTGGGTGGCTTAGGTGATTAAGTGTCCGTCTTTGGCTCAGGTCATGATCTCACAGTTGGTGAGTTCCTGCAAGCATCAGGCTATTTGCTTTCAGCACAGAGCCTGCTTAAGATCCTCTATCCTCCGACTTTCTCTCTGCCCTTACCCCACTCTCTCTCAAAAATAAACATTAAAAAAAATTTAATATGAAGGTACAGTAGTTGATTTGTGCTTATACCACCTCTGAGCCTTTTAAAATCAAAACAGAAATTAGGCACTCACGCATAACTACTGAGTGTACATCCTTTTTGAAAGGCAGATTGTGATGGTATACATCAGTCCCTGATAATATACACATACCTTTTGGTCCAGTAATTTCACTTGTAGGATTTTATCATCAGGAAATATGAAAATGTTACAGTAAATTATGTTCATTGCATTTTGTGCAGTTAAAAAAATGGAATGCTTGATAATAAGGGAGTGGTCCAACATAATAATATTGAATGTTACACAATTTTTAAATGATATTTTGAAGGATGCTAAGGTCATGCTAATTTAGTTATAATTAAAACGAATTTAAAATGGTGTTTAGGGGCATCTGGGTGGCTCAGTCAGTTAAGCACCCAACTCTTGATTTTGGCTCAGGTCATGATCTCATAGTTCAGGAGTTTGAGCCCCACATCAGGCTCTGCACTGACGTTGCAGAGCCTGCTTGGGATTCTCTCTCTCTTTCTCTCTCTGCCCCTCCCCTACTTGCACTCTCTCTCTCAAAATAAATAAATAAATTTTATTTTAAAAATAGGGGCGCCTGGGTGGCGCAGTCGGTTAAGCGTCCGACTTCAGCCAGGTCACGATCTCGCGGTCTGTGAGTTCGAGCCCCGCGTCAGGCTCTGGGCTGATGGCTCGGAGCCTGGAGCCTGTTTCCGATTCTGTGTCTCCCTCTCTCTCTGCCCCTCCCCCGTTCATGCTCTGTCTCTCTCTGTCCCAAAAATAAATAAAAAACGTTGAAAAAAAAAATTAAAAATAAATAAATAAATAAATAAATAAATAAATAAATAAAATGGTGTTTAATATGTACGTTATACACATGTAAATATATATTCTCAAGGAATCTATTAAACTGGTTGACACCAGTTGTTTCTAAAGAATGCAATTGTGGGCATTTTCACTTTAGACCTTACACATTTCTGTAAAGCTGAATATAGTTACTGCAACTCTGTTTCATTTTTATATTCTGGGAAAAAAAAGTAAACAAAAATTTAAGCAGTGTTACCCAGTTCTGTTCAAGGGAATACACACACACACACACACACACACACACACACACACTGGAGAGGGGAAAAAAATATATATATATATGTGTGTGTGCGTGTGCGTGTGTGTATACACACACGCACACGCACACACACACACACATATATACATTACTTGTAACAAAAAAGCATAGAAGAAAATAACTCCAAATGTTTGTGGAGATACCTTCTTGTTGGAAATGATTTCTATATTTTTATTTATGCTTTTCCGTATTTATCAAATTTGTATTTGGCATGTACTACTTTTATAATTGGAACAAAGCACAATAAATTATTTCTAAAATAAAACAGAACCATCTGTTGTATTCTGGATTATGTAAAGCTTCTAGTTGTTCTTTGCTAGCCTTCAGAAGTCAAGCAGGAAAGAGCCCTGGCCAAATATGATCTTGAGTCTAAGTACAAAGCCTTACTTATAGGAGCTTACATATCCTAAAGGCATCCAAAAGTCCAGATGCCTTCCCATTTTGGGGGTATGTTTAGGTGTGTTAATACCTCTTTCTGAGTCCTGCCACTCCTACATGGTTGTTGCCTGGAAAGACCAAACCAAAAAAAAAAAAAAAAAGCTATTGGAGTCAGCTAAGTAGCCTACTAGTACTCTAGGTGGAAGATTGCTTATAAATAGTAATGATTCAGCATATATTGTACAAAGTCCTAAGGCATGCAATCCCCAGAGGGATTCATACCTAGCCTAGAAAATGTGCCCTTATGTGGAGATATGGCAACTACAGCCTTCCTAGATTAGAAGGAACACAGCTAAATTTCTAGGGGTCGTTTATGATCATCCATGGAACCCCAAAGGGTAGAGTTTTTTTTTCTGTGAATTCAGGTACTAACCTTTGCAGTTTAGAACACAAACGAGGCCAGAATTATAGCTTAATGCTTAAAGGGCTCATGGGTTCCATTCTCTACTAAGGACACAGACCCTAGGCAGGGATGCGCTTTTGAGCTTTTGCTTATTTAGTTATTCAGCACCATTGAGTCCATTGCTATAGTTTAGGCCCTGTAGGAGGCCCATGGCATGTGGTAATACAATTCTGTCCTCAAAGTATATTTCAAGTTGTTATTCAAACAGCCATTGAGAGCCCAGTTGCAATAAAGGTAAACTGCTGTGAGACCGCCTAACACAGTCTTCAAGATTATAAGAAAGGCTTGCAGGAGATGTTTAGGTTGAGCCCTGAAAGACAGTAGGAGTTAATTGTAGGGGAAAAGGGGTGGATTTTTCAGGAAAAAAGGACAGCATGACAGATCACCTCCATAGAAGAGAGAACACAACAGGAGTGCCTGTGTGGCTCAGTTGGTTAAGCATGCAACCTAGGCTCAGGTCATGATCTCACATTTCTTCGGTTCAAGCCCTGCATCAGCCTCTGCACTGACAGCACAGAGCCTGTTTCAGATCCTCAATCTCCCTCTTTCTCTGCCCCTCCTCTGCTCGCTCTCTCTCTCTCAAAAATAAGTAAACATTAAGAACAGAGCACATCAGACCAGGGGCAATCCCCACTGCCCTACGGTATAGCTGAGCAGAGGGTTCAAGTGGAGAAGATGGGGACAAGGAGCTGGCTGGGGCTTGCAAAGCCTAGTAGACCATGTTATAGAGTGTGGACTCTACTGAAAACAGTGAGTAGCCATGAAGGGTTTTAAGGAGTTATGCTGGGATGAGATCTTTTCAGAAGGAAGTGGCAGTTGAGCAGATTAGAGATATGGAGTAGGAGTTACAGAGTCTCTGGGAGGAGACCAAGAGCTAATTTGACTAGAGGGCAGCTGCAGGATAGTAGGGAAAGGAAAGGGAGTGAAGGAGAGGTGTGGCAATAGCTGCCATAATGGGGGTTGGGGGGAGGAGGAGAATCTTGGGCAGAGATGAGAGACCAGAAGTCTCTGGTAGGAAGTATTGCTATGTAATTGCAGTGTAAGCCCCCTCCTGTGACTTCATAGATTCCTTCATTTAAAGCTACATTGTCCACTAATGACTTTGGAGTTGGGTTTTTATTGTTCTGGGAAGATATGACAATGTAGTCAGGTTAGCCTAAAGGTGAGTATAGGCAAGAACAGGGATAGCCCCAAATGGCCCATTGACTAGCAGGTTACACAGAGAAGTAACATGGGAGCTGGCACAGGGAGACACCAGTTGGAAGACTGTGGCAGTCCTCCAAGCAAGAGATGTCAGTGGCCTGATGTAAGGTGATAGATACTAAGGAGATGGGTTATCTCAAGGAAAAGATATCATAAGGACATGGGAGATGAGATAGGTTGGGTGTGGGGCCTGAGAGAAGAGGAGTCCAGGTTGATTTCCAAGTCTCTGGCTTAGAGAACTGGTTATGCAATAGTAGCATTCTAAAATGGGAATAAAGCAGGAGGTGATCTATAGGGGATGGACGATGATGATGAGTTCAGATGTGTATGGAAAACATAAAGAAGGATAAGAAATGTGATGGCTCTAGGCTCTATGTGTCCACTGAAAACAGAATTCCAGGTGCATGACCTAATGATGGTGGATGGGCATCAGAGTCCTCAGATACATGGGATAGGACTGCTGTTCCCACAGGGATAAGCTTTCACCTAAAATACATAGGAGCTCAATAATGTCAATCATTCGTACCATGAAGATAAGAATGGCACCAATGGAATTATCTTCATCTTGAAGACTTTCATCTTGGCAGACTATGAAGAGTTAATGTATTTCCCACAGCAAGCCGTTCACCCCAAAAAATAATAAAACAATTATCAGTAGGGATAAAACATTCTGCGAACCAGCCCATCTGGTTTTCTCCCTTTCCCTATGACATCAGTTCCCTCTGGCATGCCAACAAAATGTTTTCTTCTGTGTCAGGCTCAGTCATGAGTTTCTCCCAGACTCCGGTCCTTGGGAGCAGCGGACTGAAGAAGTGATGGGGGAGTAGACCATTGGTGGGAAAATGAGTCATCTGAGAAAAACTGGTCCAGGCTGCCAGGGAGAGCTGTGGGTTGTGTCACTGTGGAACATGTGCCTAGTCACATCACCCAGGGAGCCTTCTCTTTGTTATTCTTTGCCACTGTATTTGTGTGATGGAGTAAAAAAAAACATATTCTGCAGAGGTCCCTAATAGAGAAATTTGCTGTGCAGGGGAGGAAGGGGAGAAGCAGCAGCAGACTAGGTTTGGAGAGGGTTTGGATGGGGGTGCAGAGAGCTTTCAGGAAGCAAGTGCCACGTGTGGGAGGATGAGAAGAGGAAAAAGATAGGAAAGATAATTCAAGAAGATTTGCAGTGTGTTGTGAATATTATTCCCCTTTGTTGTCTCCTTAAGAGACTGCAGAAAATCCTTAGTATTTGTTTTTCAATTATTTTTGGATAAGCTGATGTTTCTTTGAATGTGACCATCCAGGTAGGAACCCTGGTTTTACATGAGGAGGTACATTTAAAGCAGTGAGCATACTGAATTTGTAACAGCTTTGTTGCTTTATTTTTGTCAGCTTGCTCTATTCTGAGATGGAGTGTTCAAATAGCTTGTCATATCAGGGCTTCTTTGTCTTGGATTCAGGGGCATCAGGGACCAGTCAATGACGACTGCCCCCCCGCCACACACACACACACACACACACACTCAACTCCCACCCCAATCTTTCAACATTGTAAAAGTTGTAAAGTCAGATGTAAAGGATTGCACATTGAAAGAAGAGTCTTTTTTTCTGGGGAGAATAGCCATGTGATGCTGTCCAATCGAACTTTGTATGATGATGGGAACATTTGATATCTAAGTTCTGTGTGGTAGCCATTAGCCACATTTGGCTATTGAGCACTTGAAATGTAAGAACTCCAACTAAGATGCTGAACTTTTCATTGTGTTTAATTGTAATTAGTTAATATGACTTTAAATAGCCAAATGTGGCCAGTGGCTACCATATAGGATGGTGCAGTTCATCATTCTCAAAGGTCACACCCCCCAGAAAAGGTTAAGAACCACTGAGACCAATCACTTCCCTTTACAGCCATGTTATGTTGGCACATAGTAGGTGCTGTTAAATAACAACAACAAAAACAAATTTTAAAGATCTAAATGACTTTATTTTTTTTTAATTTTTGGTTTTTTTAATTTTATTTTTGAGGGGGGGAGAGAGAGAGAGACAGAGAGAGAGAGAGAGACAGAGGGAGAGGGAATGAGTGGGGAAGGGGCAGAGAGAGAGGGAGACACAGAATCCGAAGCAGACTCCAGGCTCTGAGCTATCCACACAGAGCCTGACACAGGGCTTGAACCCATGAACTGTGAAATCATGACCAGAGCTGAAGTTGGATGCTTAACCAGCTGAGCCACCCAGGTGCCCCTGACTTTAGTTTTTTAACTTTATTTATTTTTTAGTAATCTCTGCACCCAACGTGGGTCAAACTCAAGACCCCACAATCAAGAGTCACATGCCACTCTGAGGCAGCCAGGCACCTCTCTAATTGGCTTTATTTATCAATTCATGAATCAGGCAGCATCTAGTCTAGCTAGTAAACAAGAATTCCAAAGGGCTATAGAAGAGGAAACATTTTTAAAGGTAGAGAGGGAGTGGAAAAAAGCAAATTATTAGCAAAGAATCCATTGTTTTAAGCAAAGTCATCCTCCTGAGGGGAACTGAAGGGAGCCTATCAGTAAATTTCCTTGTGTTAACCAGAAAATTCCCATGTTGACTGGTTAAAGGTTCCATTTCTGGGGGGTTGAAACCGCAGTTAGGTTAGGTGTTAAGTCTTGGTTTACTGACTTGGAGCCTTAACCTCAGTGACACTATTTTGGGCCTGTGGTTTTCTTTTTGACAGTGCTTAATAAACACCTGTTGACTTTATTAACTAGTACTTCAAAAAGATTTATTCTAGCTCCAGAAAAGGGGAACTAAGGTACAAAATGACAGACGGACTCTTCAAGTTCACCAAGTTTTGTTTTCTCAGCCCCAAATTCCTTACCCTCAACCCAGAAATTTTCCCTAAACATTCTCCACCCTATCACGTACCTTTGAAACTTATTTCACAGCCGAATTAAACCAGAAACACAAGCAAAGGGTTGAAGGGGTGTGAAATGATTAATGAGAGTGCTAATGATTTTTTTTTTTTTGATGCAGCAAGAAGATACATTTATTTAATAGAATCTTAATGTTTTTGGACTCAAATCAATTTTTTACTAAGCAGATTTCTAATGAGCTGTGTCAATATAATTTGGTAATGGCACCTCAAAAATAAAAACACTCCTTAAAGCTAAACAACCAACCAACCAAACAAACAAACAAATATGGGAAATATCTGGAGATTTTATTTAATTTCTATTTATTTATTTTCAGTATATGAAATTTATTGTCAAATTGGTTTCCATACAACACCCAGTGCTCATCCCAAAAGGTGCCCTCCTCAATATCCATCACCCACCCTCCCCTCCCTCCCACCCCCCATCAACCCTCAGTTTGTTCTCAGTTTTTAAGAGTCTCTTATGCTGGAGATTTTATTTAAGTAAAAAAAAAGAAGAAGAAGAAGAAGAAGAAGAAGGAAGAGCCGAGAAGCTTCTAAGCCACACATCCCTCAGTGCTAACACATGCACAGTAGCTGAACCTGCTTCTGTCTGGCTGAGGCTGGCTCTCCCCCTCAGTCAGCACATGTGCAGGGCTTCTGTCAATGTCACACTGACAAACATTCCCTGAAGCTAGGCAGCTGGGGACCAGTTTCTTTTGTTATTCCATCCTTTCTCTTGGGTTGCCAGACACACTCCTTGAAGGTACCTGCAGGAAACCAGATTTTTGTCCCATTTTGTCCAGATTTTTGCTTCTTCCCCAGCTCTAAGAGCCTACAGTGGTGCATGTAGCATCTGGGACATTGGTGGCTTCCCCACTGCTTGCCCACTTGACATTTGTTCATTCATTCAACTGATACTTATTGAGCCACAGAACCGCCTGGTGCTGTCATGGGCGCCAGGGACAAAACAGTGAACAAGACCCAAACTTGGGGCGCTTGGCTGGCTCAGTCAGTAGAGCGTGCGACTCTTGATCCAGGGGTTGTAAATTCAAGCCCTGCGTTGGGTATAGAGATTACTTACAAATAAAATCTTGGGGCACCTGGGTGGTTCGGTCAGTTAAGCTTCTGACTTCGGCTCAGGTCATAATCCTGCGGTTCATGACTTCGAGCCCCGTGTCAGGCTCTGTGCTAACAGCTTGGAGCCTGGAGCCTGCTTCAGATTCTGTGTCTCCTTCACTCCCTGCCCTTCCCCCGCTCTCTCTGTCTCTCTGCTGTCTCTCTGTCTTTCTCTCTCAAAAATAAACAAACAATGGGGTGCCTGGGTGGCTCTGTCGGTTGAGCCTCCGACTTCGGCTCAGGTCATGATATCGAGGTCCGTGAGTTTGAGCCCTGCGTCGGGCTCTGTGCTGACAGCTTAGAGCCTGGAGTCTGCTTCGGATTCTGTCTCTCTCTCTCTCTCTCTCTCTGCCCCTCCCCACTCATGCTGTCTCTCTCTCTCTCTCTCTCTCTGTCAAAAATAAATAAACTTTAAATAAATAAATAAATAAACAAACAAACATTAAAAATAGTAAAAAATAAAATAAAATCTTAAAAAACAAAATAAAACAAAACCAACCAAAAACCGCCAAACTTTGCCCTCACACTGTTCACAAACTACTAAAAACGAAATTGCAGTGAAGTGGGATATGTGCTACAAGAAGTACAGGGTGCTTCTGTCGCTCTTAACCCAGACTGGAGTGGGGTGTTCAGGGAAGGCTTCCGGTGGGGGCAAGGGGCTTGGGAATGGCTTCTAGGACCTGAAGAAGAAGCTGGTGTTACCCAGACACGAGAGGAGAGGAAAAGGAAAAGCATGTGCAAAGAAAGCTGGGAGGGTCGGAAGAGAGCTGGGTGCTCTGGGGGAAACTAGTTCAGCACAATAAGGCCAAGGGTTGAGGGTGAGGGGTGTTCTTTCTCCTTCTAGAACCACAGGTGACTTAGGGTGAGAAGCCCTAATGTAAATCAGAACCAAGCTGGGTTAGAGTATACATTAAGTCCTAAGTATTTCAGCGCTCAATGGAAATCAGTGTGAGTTGCCTTTACCGTACAAATGTTTATTGTATATCCCTGAATAGCATGATTGTAAAGGGGAGTTGATGTGCGGGCTGGGGGGAGGAGAAGGCCTGAGGGGAATATAGTCTCACAGTCTCAGAGGGGACCATGAATAGCAAAAGGGTGCTTGTTTGGGAACCAGAAGGAGAGCAGAACAGGACCAAGCAAAAAAAAAAAAATCCAATGATCCCTCTTGGCCCTGGGGAGGAAAGGCCACAGGAGGAATCACTGAATACAGGGATCCTGAGTACAGGAGAGCTGTATTCAAAATGCTAGGATATTTCTTAATAATAACTATGATTCCCAGGGCGCCTGGGTGGCTCAGTCGGTTAAGTGTCCAACTTCGGCTCAGGTCATGATCTCATGGTTTGTGAGTTCAAGCTCTGGGCTCTGGGCCGAGAGCTTGGAGCCTGGATCCTGCTTCAGATTCTGTGTCTCCCTCTCTCTCCGTGCCCCTCCCCCACTCACACTCTGTTTCTCTCTCTCTCTCTGTCTCTCTCTCTTTCTCTCAAAAATAATAATAATAATAATAATAATAATATGATTCCCTAATAATAACTGGAAGCAATCTCAAGGTCTATCCAGAGGGGACCTGTCACATGGGAAATGTGGAAGCCTGAACACTATGCAGAAGTTACAAAAAACAAGTCCGTTTATACAGGTATGAAGAGATCTCCAAGATATTTGTAGAACACCTACTGTGTGCACTGGGTTAGTTGCTAGGGACTCAGCAGTGGAGGAGACAAAGTGACTGCCCCCTGGAGAGATACCCTATTTCCACATCCTTATCTTGGCTCTTCATGATGTGCCTCCCCCAGCTTCTCTTCACCTCCCACTGCTCCTCAGCCAGCTTCTCTAGGATCTGCTGTGTCTGAAAGCATACACTTGTTCTTTGTAGGGGCTACCTCTTGAAACACTGATTTCTCCACCTCTGCCTCCCCAGTCTTTTGCCTGGCCAAACCCTCCGCGGCCTCCAGGTCCCTGATTTGGTGACTTGGTATTCAGTGGTGGCAAGAACAGTGTGACCCCAGTCTAGAACTTTCCTCCTAATTTGTACCTCTGGAAGGCTTAGTTCTGTTGCCAATCTGTCTAAGCATAATCTAGCATCTTTCTATCAAGTTCTGTACATCTTATTGGTATTTTAATTGGAACGGTGTTAAATCTACAAATTTACACGTGGAAAATTTTTTCATTCACGCTATATTTGGCCTTCCCATCTAGAACCTTGATGTTACTTTCCATTTATTCACATCCTTTTTTTTTAATTCTCTCCTATTTGTGGCTTATAATTTTTATATCAGTTGAAGTCTGTGTATCTAACACTGTGCTAATACTCAGTGATTTTCTCTGGTGTCTTTTTTTTTTTTTTTTTTGATACGTAATGTGTCATTTTTCCATATCAATTCTCCAATTCTCCCACACCAACTCTGTGTCCAACAATTCAATTCAATTCTGATACTACCCAGAGTTAGTGCAGAACCCCACAGACTAAGGGCTCAGCCCTGTAAGACTTATCTTTACTTTAGGAGAGGGCTGCAAATGGGGTTCTCAGTTTACCCACAATTTTTTTTCTGGCTGACTACAAATTTGAAGGCTCCAGCAGACTGAATGTTTATGTACCCCCCAAATTCATATGTTGAAACCTGTCCCCCAGTGTGATAGGATTAGGAGGTGGGGCTTTGGAGAAATATTAGGTCATAAGGGTAGAACTCTCATGAATAGGAATATTCTCATGAATAGGCCCTTATAAGAGAGACCTCAGGAAGATCCCCCTACTCCTTCCACCATGTGAGGACACAGGGACAGCCGGCTATAAACCAGGAAGTGGGCTCTCACCAGAACCCAACTGTGTCAGCATCCTGATCTTGGACTTCCAGTCTCCAGAACTGTGAGAAATGAATTTTGGTTGTTTAGAAGCCATCCAGGTTCTGGTGTTCTGTTATGGCAGCCCAAGCAGACTGAAACAGGAGTCCCAGACATGGAGATGGTTTTTAGAGCCAGGAAAATAGAGACTATGAGAAGTGGCCCAAAGAGTGAGACCCAAAGAGTGAGACTCCTTCCTTCAGAGGTCAGGGACAAGGGGTGGAACAAATAGATGAAGCTGAGGAGGAGCACCCAGGGAGATAAGAGAACTGTCAGAGTCCTGGAACCTAAGCAAAGAATGAACTTCAGAAAGAAAGAAAGCAGGAGTGCCTGGGTGGCTCAGTCGGTTGAGCCTCTGACTTCGGCTCAGGTCATGATCTCGTGGTCTGTGGGTTTGAGCCCCGCGTCGGGCTCCGTGCTGACAGCTCAGAGCCTGGAGCCTGCTTCAGATTCTGTGTCTCCCTCGCTCTCTGCCCCTCCCCCGCTCATGCTCTGTCTCTGTCAAAAAAAAAAAAAAAATTAAAATTAAAAAAAAAAAGAAAGGAAGAAAGCAACTGTGACGAATACATCAATGAAAATGGTAAGAACGAGTCACCAGATTTAGCACATGGCAGTCACTGGGCACCTTGATGAGCCGTTTTGGTGCAATGAATGGAGGAGACAATGGACAATGGCAGATGGCTCAGTCCTTTCAGGTTGCTATAACAAAATACCACTCACTGGGTGGCATGTAAACAACCAAAATTCATTTCTCATAGTTCCGAATAGGAGATATTGAGAGAATAATCCTCCAGCCTTATCCGCGGTTTCACTTTCCACCATCTCTGTTACCCGCGGTCTCAGTTACCCACGGTTAACTGAGGTCTGGAAGCAGATGATCCTCCTTCTAACTATACTCAGAAGGTCACTAGTAGCCTAACACTGTGTCACAATGCCTGTGCCATCACCTCAATTCATCCCATCACGTAGGCACTTTATCATATTATCCTCTCACATCGTCACAAGAAGGGGAGTCCAGTACAATAAGGTATTTTGAGAGAGATCATATTGACACAACTTTTACTACAGTATATTGCTATAATTGTTCTATTTTATTATTGTTGTTAATTGTTAGCAGAGTCATTGTTGTTAATCTCTTACTCTGCCTGATTAAGAAATTAAACTTTATCATAGGCATGTCCGTATAGTAAAAACATAGTATATATCTAGGATTCTGTAGCATCTGCAGTTTCAGGCATCCACTGGGGTCTTGGAATGCATCCCCCACAGATAAGGGGGGACTAATTATATAGGTAACTCTTTGGAGCTGAATGGGGTGGTAGCTAGAGGAGAATGTATCGTTAAGAGAAAGGCATTTATGAAAGATGGAGAATGCTGCAGGATGTGTGTACACTAATAGGAATAATCTAGTAGATGGGAGAAATTAAATGATGCAGAATTTGACCAACTAGCAATCACAGGAGTGAGAGAAGATGGGCTCAGTACCAGGGAGATGACTTTAGATAGGAGCACTCATGGTTCATGCCTGGTACCTGGAGGGGAGGCAGTACGTGCATACACCTGAGCGTGGGCAGGTGGAAATGGTGGGAATGTAGGGAAGTTAATTAAAAGAATGAAGCAGATTTATACGTCATGACATGGAAAACTCAGAAGCACCCCATTTTGGTAAAAAGAAGAAAAAAGGCTATTAAATACGTTTTTAAAAATCTAACTTTAACAGCTGTTATCTTTGAATTGCAAGATTACCAGGAATGTTCTTTTCCAGATTCTAAATTGCTGCAGTGTTTGACTTTCATACAATGAGTACCTATTGCTTCTGAAAGTAGAATAAAACAAAGATTATTTTTAACTTTGAAGGATGTTCATCAGAACAAAGCGTTGTTACAATGCTGAGGAATTGAAACAACCCGAGTGTTCAATGATAAGAGCTTGTTTCAAAAAGTTATGGATGGAAAATAGTTATGGATGGATTATTGAGGATCTATGAAAAGTTATGTTGTAGAAGTCTTCCAAGGGCATAAATAGCCTTTCAGAGTGAATGGTGGCCTCAGGACAGTCCATGTGTCTTCACCAGGCTCACAAGATGCCAAAGGTCTGGCTGCTGCCCCCTCTTCCAGCTTCATGTCTCCCACTCCCCAGATCGCTGCTCTGTAGCCATGTTGGCCTTCCTTCAGTTGCCAGTCTCCTTCGAGCCTTCAGGCCTTTGACTGTGCTATTCCTTCCACCCGAGAAGCTTCTGTACATCCCCTTCTGCACGTTCCTGTTCCTTTAGATTGCTCCTCAACTGTGACTTCCCAGGAAAGCCTTCCTTGCCTCCCAGGCTTGGTCACAGCCCTCATTAACAGAACTCATACTAGCCTACCTTCTCCGTCTTTGCATTTGTCACAACTACACTCACATTATCACACGCATCTTGTTCAACGCCCGCCTCCTCCACGTATAAAATGTGAACACCATTAGGATGGAGTGATATCTGACTTACTTCCTTTCATGTCCCTAGTGCCTAGATGGGAAACTTGTACAAATAGGTATTTAATAAGTATCTGTTGAAAAAAGTGAATAAATGACTAAGGGCACGACAGGAACTCTCAATGTTTATCCTTTAAATGGCCAAAGCACTTAGGAAAAATTAATAGAGCGTCTCTTGGGCAGGTGCCTAGGGATATACATCTTTATACCTAGCACCTACCTTAGGGCCTGGCCCATGTTAAAAGCTCAGATAATGTGGCTAGCTGAATAAGCATAACCTCTTCCATCTTCAAGTACTTCTCCCTCAGTGGTGATCTCATCCAGTCCCATGGTTTTAAATGTCATCTATAAGCTGATGACTCCCCAAATTATAGCACCAGCCTGGACCTCTTCCCAGAACTTATATATCCAACTACTTATTTATCCAACTCTCCACTTATATATCCAACTACTTACTTATCCAACTCTCCACTTGGAATGTCTAATAGGCATCTCAAACTTAACATGGCCAAAACAACTTTTTGTTCCTGATTTGGCCAGCCTTCCCCAACCCAATCTATTCTTCTGGTTGCTTAAGCCACAAGTCTTAGAGTCATGCTTGACTCCTCTCTTCCCTCACACCTTGCATTCAATTAATCAGCAAATCTGTCAGCTCCACCCTCAGAATACATCCAGAAGTCAACCACCTCTCATCCTAACTCCTGCCTTGTTCAAGCCATCTGATGCCTGGCCTCTCTGCCTCCACTGGCTTCTGTACACTCTATCCTCCACCCAGTAGCCAGGTCATCAAATCTTGCCTCAAATTGCACCTTATCAGAGAGTCCTTCCCAGAAACCTCTATTTAAAATAAGACTCCTGGGGCGCCTGGGTGGCTTAGTCGGTTGAGCATCCGACTTTGGCTGAGGTCATGATCTCACTGTTCCCTAGTTCGAGCCCCGCGTCGGGCTCTGTGCTGACAGCTCAGAGCCTGGAGCCTGCTTTGGATTCTGTGTCTCCCTCTCTCTCTCTGCCCCTCCCCCACTCATGCTCTGTCTCTGTCTCAGAAATAAATAAACATTTAAAAAAATAAATATAAAAAAAAATAATAAAAAAAATATAAAAAAAAATAAAAAAAATAAAAAATAAAAAAATAAATAAAATAAGATTCCTCATCCTGTCACCCTTGGTTCTCTTGTTCTACTATATTATCATCCATTGCACTTATCAGGGTATGACGTATTTTTGCTTGTTTATTATCTTTATTCTCCTGTTAGAATATAAGTTCCATGAAGAAGGGACTTTGTCCATTTTGTTCTCTTGTACATTCCTAATAGGGTTCTGGTCACCAATCACTATATATGGGGAGGATGTTTTCCCTCACACCAACAAGCAATTCTCTGGACACCAGCTGGATGTTCTGTAGTTCAACTCAATTCTGACACTATCTACTTGGAGATAGCATTAGAACCCACAGGTTAAGGGCTCAGTCCTCTTAAGACTGCCGCACCCGCCCCACTTCAGAAGCCAGTCTCAAGCCCAGGTTGTTACCTGTACTTCTGACTAACTGGCTGTAAATCAGAGATTTCCACGCCCCTCTCCTTGGGTTTGATTAATTTGCTCAAGCAACTCGCAGAAACCAGAGAAACATTTTATTTACTAGGTCACCAGTTTATTATGAAAGGATATAACTCAGGAACAGCCAGGTGGATGAGACACATAGGGCAAGGTATGGGGAGAGGGCTCAGAGCTTCCATGCCCTCTCCCGGCATGCCATTCTCCCTGCATCTCCACGTGTTCACCAACCCAGAAACTCTCCAAACCCTGCCCTTCTAGGGTTTTATGGAGGCTTCATAACATAGGCATGATTGACTAAATCACTGCCCATTAGTGATTGAACTCAATTTCCAGCCCCTCACCCCTCCCCTGGAGGTCAGAGTGGAGCTGAAAGTTCCAACCTTGTGATCACGTGGTTGGCTCCACTGGCAATCAACTCTCCTTAAGTACTTTCCAAAAGTCACTTTATTAACATAAACAGTAGAGAAGGACTTATTATGATAACAAGACACCCATTTCACCCATTTCAGGAACTGAGACTAGAGACCAAATGTCATGACAAAAATGCTGCCATAGAGATGCAAACTGATTATTTACAAATAAAATGACAGAATAGCTGAGATTTGTTTAAAAAGAAAAAAAAGCTACTGCCATTTCTGTAACTGCTCAGGAAATTCCAAGATTTTGGGAGCTGTGAGCCAGGAACCTGGTTGAAATATATACTTATATATTATTTATTTATATATATATAAAAATATACATATATAATTTATATATTATATATATATATATATTTCTCATTATAAATCACAATATCATAATCCTCAGCACCCTGAACAATGACTGACATCTAGTTCTCTCAAAAATCTCTCAGCAGTCAGGAATGAAGGTCTGAATGAACTCTTGAGTTCTGGAGAATCAACTTTTCTCCCAGTCAGTGAAAAAGAATGCAGATGCCAGAAATCAGATACCAGCTACCTGTCCCTTTGTCTGGGCCCTAGAATAATTGAGATTTAACTCAGGCCACTTTGCATAGAATTAAAGAGTAACACTGAGGTCACTAGTGAGTCAGAGGGGGCTGTTAGCTCCTAGAGTAAACCTAGGTCCAGCTTCTTAGTGTTCTCTGGAGGGAACCTGTTCTGTAATTGTTGGATGTCTCATCCTTTCATCAGTAGTAGGCCTACCTGCCTTGTCTTTACACGGGGCTGTGAGTTTGGGATTTGTGACATTTGGACTCAGTCTAGGTTGTTTAGAACAATAGTTCTCAACTGGGGCCGTGTCACCCACCAGGGGACTTTTGGTGCTGTCTACAGACATTTTTGGTTGACAGTGGGTATGAAGTGCACTTGGCATCCAGTAGGTAGAGGCTATGGATGCTGATAACATCCTCCAATGCACAGGATGGCCCCCTAACAAAAAACTTTCTGGTCCAAAATGTTAGTGGAAAAATCCTGGTTTAGGGTAACAATGATAATTGGTAGCTGGCATTGTTGACTTCTGCCGTGTGCCAAGTCTTGCACTGTATACTTTACACACACCATCTCAATCTCCAAATTGTTCCTAAGAAACAAGGACTATTGCAATCCCCATTTTACAAATGAGAAAACTGAAGCTCAGAGAGGTGGACTTACCTAAGATTACACACCTTAGAAAGGGTAGAGGAAGTTGAGGTGGGCTACTAGGCTTCTCTGGCTGGATGTTCCTGAATTTATCTGCTGCCACCATGGACAGGAGACTGAACAGTAAGCCTTCAGAGGGGTCTGTCCACTCAGTCAAGGCTTGGCTATTGGCCAGAGAGGAGATTTTTCTTCCCTGAGTTGTCCTAGCCTGCATGGCCTCACTCTCCCTGCACTGCAGTACAGTACTTGGCTCTAAAGCTCAGTTCCCCTGCCAGCCCCAGGCTAGTGCCAGCCCTTCTCCATGGGGAAGAAGCTTCTGGATTCAAACCTAGGCCTTATCCACTCTCCCATGAAGCCCATCCTTTCTGGGCAGGAGTCCTTGAATCAACTCTGGGGGCTGCAAGGCCATATCTCACATGTCCTTTCAGGTAGGGAGGGCTAGGGCTGCTAGGTTGGTGACAGAACTGATCCAAGAAAGGGCTTGAGGTCCCAGAAAACCTCAGAAAGTAATCGCTGCACAGGACTGGGGACGGCGTAATCCTGGACCAGTGGCGAGTGGAGGTGGAGCAGGTAGTCACCCTTTCTAGCCTGTTTGTGTGAGGGTAGAGCTCCAAGCCCTGCAAGGAATCCCCCAACCTGCTTATGAACAATCCCAAAGGGCTTTCTGAAGGCCCTGGGAAAGTGTGGTGGCTAAAATACAAAGGTAGTTTTTCCAGAGAAGATCAAGACAGTCAAGGATCAATCTAGGGTCAAGTGTGAGAGGAAGCAATGCTGAATCAGTTTGAAATATCCATCCCTTCCATCCATCCATCCAACATATACGTAGGGGACTTCTGCCAGGAGCCAGGGATGCTTAAAAGTCTCCAGGAACACCCATCAGCTCATTTTGTCTGGGGAGGTGGGACAGCTCAGAGGTTCCATCTACCATATGTGACTGTGGAGTCAGACCCAGCTCTTCTATTTCTGAGCAGGGTGACTTCTGGCAAGGGACCTCACCTCTCTGACCCTCTTTCCTCCTATGTGTAATGGAGAGACCAGCAGTTCTTGACATCCTTGTCATAGAGTTGTGAAAACTCAGTGAGACAATGTGTCCCAAATGCCTGGCATATAGTAGGGTCTCAATACACAACAGCAATAGCTACCTGTTTTTGTTTTTGTTTTTTTTTTGGACCTTGGTTAGGTCTTTAGACACTTTATTTATTTATTTATTTATTTATTTAAATGTTTATTTAGAGGGGGAGAGAGAGCAAGCAAGCATGAGCAGGGAAGGGGAAGGGAGAGAGGGAGAGAATCACAAGCAGGCTCCACGCTGTCTGCAGAGCCTGACTAGGGGCTTGATCTCACCAACCATGAGATCATGACCTGAAATCAAGAGTCAAGAGTTGAACACTTAACTGACTGAGCTACCTCTGTATGAATTATTTAACACAATCCTTACCACCACCTTATCATGAAGGTATTAACTCCATTTAAAAATCAGGAACGTGCCCCTCTAGAGGTTAACTAACTTGCAGGAGGATGCACAACTTAGGTTTTTCCTAGGCAGATCTGTCGGATCCCAAAGCCTATGTTTGTAGAAATTTTGCCTCCTGCTAATTGTGATTTCCCATGGTAGGAATATAAAATGCATGTTTTCAGGTTTAGAAGGTTTTTCAAGCAAATTTAGCACCTAGAAGTGGAGTAGAGTGAGTTGCCCAGACTGGTGAAGCTCTGGAACGCCAGGTGGGCCAATTCAGTGGGATCTGGTGAGGGAATTGTGACATTCATTCCAGGAGTTTGGGTTATTCTAGGGCAATTGTTCTTTATCTTCCGTGGGTTCTAAATCCCTTCATGCATCTGATGGAAACTATAGATCCTCTCGCTGGAAAATGCCTGTGAGCACAACACACATTTTGTGCATAATTCTAGGGGGATTGTAAAACCCAACCATGGACCCCTTCTAAGAACCCTCCTCCACTAGGGCAGCACGTCCCAAGTGTGGGACCATATCACTAGTGGTCTCCAAGATCAGTTAAGCAATATGAGGACAAAATGTTTTATATTCAAATATTTATTTTATAGTTACTTACCTTACATTTATAACAAATGAGACTGGTTTTCCATTTATGGTCATAACATACATTTGCCTTTTAAAACATACTTATTTAAGAAAATAAAAGTTTAATTAAAGAAAAATATGGAATAAATAGTAGTAGAGGTAGGGTGCAGGTTTGGCAAAAATCATGAAGGATGATTTCGGAAACTTCTCTGAGGTTTCTATTTGGTGGCGTCATAGTGGTTTTACTCTGGTGTCATCTGAACTTCCAGAGGACCCTGGAAATGACCTATTCTCAGGCTTTCTAAATCTGATCAGATGGTTCTGATCAAACAAGAATGTGGTTTGTTGAGTCTCTGCTATAATGAGTTGTCCCCTTCCTGCTGCCAATCAAAACTACACCAGATATCATCTCTGTGGGGCTCTACGTGTAGGCATTTTGGTGCTATATCCATTCATTTATTCAGCATTCATTTAGCAAACATTATGTGCCAATTAGCAAGCATACACCACACTCCACTCACTCCCAGAAAATATAAAATCCTCAGCACCCAAGGACAAGCCAGTCTGTATGATGTGACAGAATACCAGATTTGGAGTCAGACCAGGTTCCATAAGTAGCTCGCTATGTAATCATGAGCAGGTCCCTTTACTTCTGTAGTATCTTTTTTCCTGACACAGTTTTTCCCCTCACCCCCAACACTAAGTACTTATTTTTCCATACCAATTCTTCAATTCTCCAACATCAACTGGGTGTCCAACAATTCAATTCTGACACTGACTTCCAGAGTTAGCACAGACCCCACAGGCTAAGGGCTCAGTCCCATAAGACTGCCCCCACTTCAGATGTCCCTGCCCATGGGCTTCCCAGGCTACCTTCACTTCACCCAGGAGACTAAAAATTTGGGGATTCCCATGACAGCTTCTTCAGGTGTGACAATTCTCTAGAACAACTCACAAAATTCAAGAAAGCACTCTACTTACAGGAACAGCCAAATGGAGGAGAAGTATATTGGGGGTGGGGGTATTGCAGATTTCCACGCCCTCTCCAGGGGCACCACCCTCACAGCACTTCAAGGTTTTGGAGCTTTTATGGAGATCTCATTATATAACATGGACACTGGAGATTCAATGTAATCTCCAGCCCCTCTCCCTTCCCAGGTGAGGAGATGGGGAGGGTCAGGGAAGGGGACATGACTGGGGTGGGAACAGAAAGTTTCAAACCTCTAATAACAGGGTTGGTTCCTCTTGTGACTAGCTATCTAGATATTTGAAGCTATCCAGCACCCTCCTCACAAAGAGTCACCTCATTGGCATCAACTCAGGTATCAGTAGTTAATAGGGGCTCGTTATGAATAACAAAAGATGCTCTTATCACTCAGAAAATTCTAAGGGTATTTAGAGCTCTGTGTCAGGAATTCTAGACAAAGACTATATGTTTATATATTATACCTTCTCTGAGTCTCCTGAATACAAAAAGAGAGTATTCAACTAGATGAGAGGACCATAGGCCATATCTAGCCTGCACTGTATTTTATTTTATTTTTTAATGTATATTTTAAGAGAGAGTGAGCAGGGAATGGGCAGAGTGAGAGAATGAATCCCAAGCAGGCTCCATGCTGTCAGTATAGAGCCCAAAAAATATTAAAAAATTTTTTTAAAAATATTTTTTAAAATTTTATTTTAGGGAGAAAGAGCACAAGTGAGGGAAAGGGGGAGGGGGAGAGAGAGAGAGAGAGAGAGAGAGAGAGACTGACTCCTAAGCAGGCTCATGCTGAGCCTGGAGCCCAAAGTGGAGCTCGATCCCATGACCCTGGGATTATGACCTGAGCCAAAATCAAGAGTGGGACGTTCAACTGACTGAGCCACCCAGGTACACTAAAAACAATATTTATCACAAAAATAATCCAGGTCTCTGATCTCTCTTGAAAATCAGAAGATTTAGCATCACTGGGGCAGCATTCCCAAATGGCAGTATCTGCCTCACACCTTTGAAAGGGTTTTTCTATTTGTCATAGTTCCTACCACTCCCACCTACCTCACCTCACTAAGAGTTAGTGGCTGGGCCCCTGCATTCTGAAGTCCCTTCAAACCCCAAACCTATGATACTAGAAGGTTTAGGTTACTATTGACTAGAAGCTCCTTGAGGATGGGAGTGTAACTGATTCTAGGCATATATTTGAAGCATCCTTACTGCACAGTACATTTCTCTGATAATTAGGGGATACCTCACTGTGGAATGAATAGATAGGAAATAAGAAATAACTCTGCAAAAGTAAGTGCTAAAGGAATGAAAAAGGCAGCAAGGTTTTTGGTTCCTAGAAACCTAGGAGTTTCTAGGGGTTAAGCATAGCCCAGGAAGGCAAGGGTCTCTGGTAATACCCTACTTTCCAATTTAAAATAATTAGAGTCAAGAGCTGGTTGAGATGAGTGGTACAAACACAGGAGATGCTAGGGAAGGCAGGTGCTACAAATGGAGGGAAAGTTATAGGCATTTATTAAAGAAAATCCTACTCTCTGTTAGAAAACTTTAGGAACACCTGTGTGACTCAGTCGGCTAAGTGTCCGGCTCTTGATTTAGGCTCAGGTCATGATCTTATGGTTTGTGGGATTGAGCCCCTAGTCAGACTCCTTGCTGACAGTGTGGAGCCTGCTTGGGATTCTCTCTCTTCCTCTCTCTTTCTCAAAATAAAAAAATAAACTTAAAAAAAATAAAATTTTAACATTATCCCATTTCAAACTCCTTATCTTCAAAGTTATAAATAAGAAAAAGGCAGATTGTCTAGTCAGCTAACTATAATAACACTGAAGTTAAGAGAATGGATTTTAGGCCATCCAGACCTAGAACTTATTAACAATGTGACCTTGAGAAAATCAACTTCCTAATCTATTAAATGGGGATATAAGACCTGGTAATTTTAATTCCACACATATTTAATTCAATGCATATTATATATTCAATGCAGACATTGAATTAGATGCTGAAGATACAGCAGTGAACAAGACAGGGATGGAGAGACAATAACCAAGCAAATAAATACATGAGATAATTCTTCTGAAGGAATAAATGCAACAAGTACAATGGAGTAAAAATAAGCGTTGTAGAAAGTCACTGAAGCGTGGTGGTAGAGGGCAGGTAGAGATGGGATGTCAGGGAAGGTGGCATTTGGGCTGTAATCTAAATGAGCAAAGAGGGGGGTGCCTGGGTGGCTCAGTCAGCGAAGCGTCCGACTTCGGCTCAGGTCATGATCTCACGGTCCGTGGGTTTGAGCCCCGCATGGGGCTCCTGTGCTGACAGCTCAGAGCCCGGAGCCTGTTTCAGATTCTGTGTCTCCCTATCTCTCTGCCCCTCCCCAGCTTGTGCTCTCTCTCGCTTTCAAAAATAAATATTAAAAAAAAAAAAAAAAAAGCAAAGAGGAAAACAGGAGGAAAGGGGTCCTAGGTCCAGCTGTTGTGAGGAATAACTGAGTGAATGAAAGCACTTGGTGGTAAACAACCACTCAATAAACAGTTGCTATTCTTATTATGGCATATACTTTACTCTCAGCTCCTTCTGTTCAAACAGAAGCTGGCCAAGCCATAGATCAGAGAGATAAATACATATATTTGAAAAAATATATAAGAAAAGTGTGTGTGTGTGTATATATATACATATATATACACACACACACACATATATATATGTATGTATATATATATATATATATATATATATATATATATATATATATATATATATATATATACAGGCCCCCAAGACAGATACAGGCTCTGGAATCATGAGATTCCACAGCTCTGAATCATGCACCCAAGTCAGGTAGAAGCAGCAACCCAGCCTCACCCCTATTTCCAGCCCAACTTCTTCCTCAGGAGCAACACCATACAGAATTATTTTAACTCCTGAGACTCATAATCCCTCCATTGGAAACCTGGAACTTGGAAAAGCCTCTTAATTTTACTTAATTGATACGCACATGTGATGCCTGAGGCGCTCATTATTCCCATCTGTTTCTCTTTGGAGTTATGTGCCTGTCTGGTCCAATTGTTTTAAGGGGTTCTGGGTTAATGAAAGTGAGTGGTCAAGAAGAAAAATGCAGAAATGTAAACAGAAAGCTTCTGGTTGCATGATGAGTCTGGTAACTTGCTTATCGAAGTTCAAAAACACATCATAGGCATTTAAGGGTTGGTCAAAATCTTGCTGGACTCTTGGGACAGTTCCATCAGCTGATAGTCTTTGATAAGATTCACTGAGCACCTAGTACATGTCACACATTGTGTTGAAGAACTTCAAAGGCATTATTCCTTCAATATTCCCAACATGCCTATGAAGTGGTTTCCTTTTATATTTAGTCCCCCTTCACAGATAAGAAAACTGACATTCAAACAGCTAGTAAATAACAATGCTGGGATATAAATCCAGATCTGACCCTGCTCCCCGACCCCCCAAGACCTAGCTTTTTTAACCACATAGTGGTTGGTCTCCCAAAGCCAGAGGAAAATACCTCTGAGGGATGCCTTTCTATCCATTTGGGCACCTCCGCCCTGGAGAAAATCCTCAACCAAGAAATTCCCACACAGGAAAGACTGCCTCATCAAAGCAAGAAGCCCCACCCTAGACACACACACCTGGGATCAGCACTCCCAAATCCACCCAGATGGCCCCCTAGCCCCTTAAAGGAAGTCTCCATTGCCCAGCAGGATAAAGAAACCCTCTCCCATTCCTGAAGACCTCCCCACCTCCCTTGGCCCACTACCCCAAATTTCAGAAGAGGAACGGCTATAGAATTTGCAGGACCTACTGCAAAATGAAAATGTGGGATCCCTTGTTAAAAAAACAAACAAACAAAAAATCAATAATTTCAAGAATTCGAGAGTAGAGCATTAAACCAAACCCTGGGGCCCCTCTTCTCCGACTGCACTGGTCACTTGCTCATAAAGCCGGCCCTGCTTCAGAGATACACTTTCAATGAAGGGACTGGCTACCTCAGTCAGAATCCCCAAATCCTTGGGACCTGGGGTGGAGGTGAGACGTACGTAGGACACCCAACTTCCCAAGATATTCGAGAACACCTTCGCAAATTTGGGACAAACTTCGAAAATTTGAAGGCACTTCTCCCGGCTTGGGCACAAAGTCTCCTCGCACCCCTCTGGTCTCTGGGTGGTCCTTACGACCCCGCCCCAGCTCCACCTTCGGGGTGTGTGGGCCTCACCGCGTGCAGCCCATTGCCGGGGCAACCGACGCCGCGAGAGATGCATTGTGGTCCGCAACAAAATGCAGGAGAAAGATCCTGAGGGAACCATTGAGGTCATGGGCCAATGGGAGAGTCCTGGGGGCTGCGTCAAGCCAATGGGGACGTTCGATGGGGGGCGGGGCCGGCGGGAGCAGGGCGGGGCCTAGGCACTAGGCGGCGGCGGCTGGCGTGGGGCTCCTTAGATGCGCCACGGCTTCGGTAGCGACGGTAGCTTCAGCCGGCTGTGAGCGTCGCCAGCCCCTCCCCCAGGAGACCGTTGCAGTTGGCCACCCCCTGCTCCTCGGTGAGGGACTCGGGGGCTGCGGTCGGCTTCATCGCCTGGTTACATCCCCCGACAGACTCCTCCCGCCGTTCGGTCCGCGCGGCCCGCGCTTTCTGAGAAGTGGGGTGGGGGGCGGGAGGAGCGGGCTGGGGGAGCTGGCGCCTCAGGCACAACCTGCACCCCAACTTCTTACCCCTTGCCGGGGCCTCGCCCCCCCCAGGTAACCATGTGTGACCGAAAGGCCGTGATCAAAAACGCCGACATGTCGGAGGAGATGCAACAGGACTCGGTGGAGTGTGCGACCCAGGCATTGGAGAAATACAACATAGAGAAGGACATTGCGGCCCATATTAAGAAGGTGAGGACGGAGTGCGGGCGGGGGGCTCGAGCCGTTTGCGCACAGCTGGGGCGAATCACAACTTAGTCCTTCTCCCCGATGCTGCGTCCCCAGGGCGCTTGGCAGAGGTCCTTGGAGGCACGCAGGGCAGCTCGGGTGTAGAGGATTCCAGAAAGGACGCAGATGAATTTTGCGCTCCTGATGAGAAGACCAGACCCTCGGCTCCTGAAGTTTTTTTATTACCCAGCTCCGCGGGGGGAAAGCGCCACCTAGCAACGGTTTCTAGGATCATGGAGCAGCGATTCCCCCTTCTGCAGGATTCCTGCGCGGAGGATCCATCTGGGTGTTCCGGAGGGGCGGGTGGGGTGCTGCGTGGGTGTTTCCAGCCGGGCCGGAGGGGGATGTTGCCAGCCTTTCAGTGGGGAGTTTAGTCGGCAGTTGAGGGAAAGTGGGTGGTGGTGGTGGTGGTTAGGGGGCTGGGGTGAGGGCTTGGTAAACAGCATTCTGTAGAAAGCTGGCAGGACTGCCAATTTCTCCGAGCTGTGTTTTCTGGAAGGGAAGGAAGCTGGCAGCCTAAGCCGTGGGAGGGTTCCCAGTTGAGAATAGGGAGATGAAAGACTTCAGATGGAACAGAAATACCTTTTTTGACCAACGCAGCAGTGCGTTCATCTAGCTTGTAAGAATGTTATACCAATAAGTCTGAAAGATGTTCATGCTGCATACACTGTATAAGAGCCGGCTTTTGTGTAACTTATCACAGAGACTTGTAAGAATTTTATAGAGAAAGGTTAGCTTTGGTCCCTGCCCTACAGTCGCCTAAGTGAAGAAATCATCACGGGCGTTTTGGTCCTCAGAGCCCCTTTGGGTGAGGAAAACAGGGAAAGTTGTTTCTGCAATTTGCTGTCCTTGTGTACCAGGTGGTAGATGGGCACCATCAGGATAGATGTGGCAGAGAGGGCTACTGAAATTACAATTAAGGATAAAATCTGACCAGGTGGCTGTCGGATTCTGCTTCTAGCATTCTTTCTGTAGGAACAGTGGATTGCTGTGCCCCTTTCAAATTTTCACACAGTGGTTTAGATGTTAATTGAGGCTTTGCCCTTTTGGACATATTTTTGTTTTCATTGATAACTGGAGCGCGCTAAGGAATGGGGTATTTTCGGCTAAATAGTGACCATTTTGGATTTTGTGGTGCATGACCTACAGTAGGATAATTTTGACTTGTTCTGTTTACACATGACTTGATAGACTGAAACTGTTATCACCTGCTGTTAATTAACAATATCACAAAAGATACGGAGGTGAAATTACCATGATAACAAAGCGCCCTTTGAGGCTGCCCTTTCTGCCTTTTACCTCCTCAACCCCCATTCTCAGCTTAGCTCAGACTGCAAGTATGTTTGCATTAATGCACTATGTAGGCGACTTGGAGCTGGGGAACATTCTTTCATGCTAAGAATTTGCAGATGCTAACGTTCCTCCTTTCTGCCCCTACAGGCTCTACTTATCTAGGAGGCAAACTGACCTCTGGTTTAGCACTGAAATTCTAGTGTTCTCTTTTTCTTCCTCCCTCTCCCCCCACCAGGAGTTTGACAAGAAGTACAACCCCACCTGGCACTGCATCGTGGGGAGGAACTTCGGTAGTTATGTGACACATGAAACCAAACACTTCATCTACTTCTACCTGGGCCAAGTGGCCATTCTTCTGTTCAAATCTGGTTAATCGCATGGACTGTGTCACACACCCAGTGATCCATCCAAAAACAAGGACTGCAGCCTAAATTCCAAATACCAGAGACTGAAATCTTCAGCCTTGCCTAGGGGAACACCTCGATCTTTGAACCTTTATTGTGTTGTTTTGTACAGGGCATTCTCTGTACGAATTTGTTGTGGTTATAAAACAATTAGCAAAACAGCTTACATTTGTATTTATTTTCTATTCCATATCTCTACCCCATGTTTTTCCTCCTCAAAATCCATTCCTTTCAAAAATAAATCTGTTGGAGAAGTGTGTGTTAGTTACGATTTGTTCAAATCTAGGTTTGAAGATGGCCCATCACTTGATCTTGACTAGGTTAGTGGGAGTCAGTCTTCGAAGTTGGTTTCTGTGGGATTTAATAGACTGGCCTGTGCCTCGTGCTCTTGAGTCTTTCATCTCTCCCATCCTGCAGCTGTTCTGCATGGAAGACCTACTACTCAGAAGTGCATGTTGAGAAATACATGGCAGAGAAACTTTCGGATTAAATATTATGGCTAATCTGATAAATATTATCCTTAAGTGCTCATTTTGTTAAAAGATGTAGAATGTTCTGGACCTTGGGCCTTGGGAGGTGATGAATGAATGTGTAGAACTTCACCAAAGCTTTCTATGGCTGTAAAATAAGCCAATTACAAAGTTGAGCTAATGAGAAATTTTCTGGGGTGTGGGCTATCCGCGCCCCCCCCCCCTTTTCCTGCCTTGTCCCAAAAGGACACTCAAGATTAAAAGTGGTCTTAAAAAGGAAAATGAAAGTTTCTGAGCAGCAGCCGTCCATGTGATTCTAATAAAGTCTTTGCAGGAATTTAAACGTGTAAGCCTGCTGTGCTGTGCTTTAACTAGCTGTACTTCGAAACCCCATTAACAATTAAATGTGAATTGAGGCTTTCATTAAAAGACCCAATTAAAGCTGTGGATAAGTAACTTTCATTAAAGGTTTCCTGCTATCAATTTTAAGAAGACTTAAGTCGTTTCTATGAAGAAAAACAAATATAGCAGACTTGACTTTTGTAGGTATAAAGGAAATATGCTGGAGGCTGAAACAACCCACGCTCATCTTGGGAAGCTGCAAGGAAGGTCCTGGCTTTCTGGTTTCCCTATATTTTCAGTGTTCACGTGAAGTCAGGCTTTTTATTTTACTTTGGATCTGTGAGATGCAATTAGGATTTCTGAGCAGCTGAGCTATTGCTAGCACAGAAGGGGAGGATAGAGTTGAGAGGACTCCAGCTTAAGAACAGCATTAGGTTGTAATATCTTTGGGAGATTATTATTACCAGAACTTGGCGTTTTAGGAATCGTAGTGAAATTGAGCTGTGTTAGGATTGGGAAAGTTTCAGGGTAAAGAGGCAAACCATTGTTTTTCCTGTTTATTACAGTAGTTAAAATGGGAGGATTTCCCCCCTGCTTGCTGCAGGGAAGAAGGATGAGGTTCTGTGGAACAATACAACTGAGTTGATTTAGGTTTGTATTTATATAAACAGACTGAAGATGTTCCCATAGTTCATTTTTCTTTTTCTCCTCTTTCTATATTTCCTCTTTTTTCTCCTCTTTCTATATTTCGATTTGAAGCTTTTAAAGATGTATCAGTCCTGTTCAGTTATCTCTACTTCCAAATAGTCTGCCAGCAATAGATCCTAGAGCTGGTAGAAGTCCACAAATGGCTGGACATTGGGGAGTTCTAATTTGATCAGGCCCATATCTACTGCCTGAAAGTGGCAGTTTTTAATTATTTTATTTTTAAATGTTTGAGAGAGAGTATGCAGGTTCAGGGGAGGGGCAGAGAGAGAATCTTAAGCAGGCTCTGGGCTGTCAGCACAGAGCTGCCCAATGCAGGGCTTGATCCCATCAATGGAAAGATCATGACCCAAGCCAAAAATCACGAGTCATGCTTAACTGACTGAGCCACCCAGGTACCCCTATGTTTTTGATTCAGATGTGAGAAAACCACTTTGCCAGGGAGATAGAACTGGGCTGATGGTTTATGAAATTCCTTCCAGTGTCTGCTGCTTGTTAATTGTAATTTCAAAGGCCAGCTGGCTAAGAAAATGTAAGCTAAAAGTTTATCTAAGGGTTAAGGCTTGTCAAATGTTCTTTTGCTATTCTTTGAGATAGTTGTATATAGATAGCTGTGTGTCTGAAAACTTTATTTATTTTTAATATTAGAGAATGTATACTTGTGAGCTGGGAAGGGGAAGAGAGAGAGAATCGCAAGCAGGCTCCACACTGTCAGCTTGGAATCCAACGTGGGGCTTGATCTCACGAACCATGAGATCATGACCTGAGCCGAAATGCTGAACTGATTGAGCCACCCAGGTGCCCCTGAAAGCTTTTCAATGACAGGGCAAGATCTTGTGAGTGAAGGTACATAAATGACCCCCACTGTGCTGGACCAAGACGCAGCATATACCTGAAGGCTTCTGAAATACCGTTGAACTAAGTTCACCACAATTAATACATGGCCAGCCAAGTCACAGGTTGCTTTCTGCAGTTTCTTACTAAAATCCCTTAAAAACCATAAGCTTCATTCACTTCGCAATATTTATGGCCTCGCTTTAACATCAAACAGTAGACTGTACTGAGGAGATGAGTGCTCTGCCCAGCTCTGCCCCTTAGTACTGGGGCGGAGAGGGTGGGTAGGCTAGATAGTTTTCAAACTTTTATAATTTTTTTGGCTATAGAACCCTTCAAACGTATTCTGATAAAGAAGCTCTCGAGGGGTGCCTGGGTGGCTCAGTTAAGTGTCCAACTCTTGATTTTGGCTCTGGTCAAGATCTCAAGGTTGTGAGATTGAGCCCCATGTTGGGCTTGATGCCGGGAGTGGAACCTGCTTGGGATTTTCTCCCTGCTCCTCCCCTTCCTGGTCTCCTGCTTGTGCGCGCGCCCTCTCTCTCTCAAAAAAAAAAAAAAGCTCTCCATATAAAACACAAAAGCAGGAGTTGGCTGGTACATTTATTCTTTCAACAAGGATTTATTGTTTTCTTCATGACAGGCACTGAGGATACAGTAGTCGTTTTTGGTGGAAGAGGAATGAGTGAGTGTTGACAAAAATGTATTTCCCTCACTGATCCCTCCCCAAGAAGAAATAACAAATAGTGCACAAATTGTAAACTCCTTTAGTGGTTCAGTTCATAATTCTAGTTGTGATTGTTAGCCCTCTGACTTGGGCCCTGGTTTTTGGCCCCAGACTTAGTCCTAGGCTGGAAGGCTGACTCAGGTACAGCTAGGACATTTTCTAGTTCACATAATCATTGGATTCAAATGATTCATTATCCCTCTGGAAGGCAGCACCAGCAGAGAAGCTACAAATACACTTAAAAAATGAGAAGTTTTACCTCAACTACACACTGCACGGCCAAGAAAAATTAGCAGGAGTTGAGCACAAAATATAGACCAAATACCTCTGGGAGAAGGCCTGAAGCAGCTCCCAATGAAAGTTGCAACAAAGTGACAGGAATCTGGTTCTTCCACTTGGAGATTGGTCACATCAGAACATGAGTCCAAGGCCCACCTCCTTAAGAGGAGATGTTCTGCTACTGGTCTCACTTCCTTTACTTCCAAGCTTTCGACAGGATGTGACGGGTACACACTCCAGAACAGCAAAGGAGTTACAGTTTGAAGCCAGAATGAATGGCCACAATGCCTGACGTGAGACTTTCGTAAGTCACTTTCTCAAAACCCGCATCCTCTATCATCTCTTTGAACTCCTCCTAAAACACAAAGAAAGATACAGCAAGGATCACCTGGATTTAAACTCCAGGCCCTTTGTTGTAAAATTATGGTTTTGTACCTGAGGTGGGAACTGTCGGATACTCTCTACAAGGTATTGGTAGGACTTCCAATCTCCTGCGATGACTTCTCCCAGGACAGGAATGACCTGGAAGCTATACAGATCATAAAGCCTAAAGAAAAGGATGAAAGATTAAGATTAGAACATGACCCCTGATAAGCAAGAAGTTTTAGGCCTGGAGTCATAAATCCAAATGCCTTGTAGGGTCAGTACCTGAAATAAGCGATGCGGGCCAGGTGCAAGACCAATAGGGAGTAACAAGGTACAATTAGGAAGTAGCATAAAAGTGGAGAAGGCATGGGGCGCCTGGGTGGCTCAGTTGGTCGAGTGTCTGACTTCGGCTCAGGTCATGATCTCGCAGGTTCATGGGTTCGAGCCCCTGCATTGGGCTCTCTGCTATCAGCGTGGAGCCCACTTTGGATCCTCTGTCCCCATCTCTCTCTGCCCTTTCCCCACTTGTGCTCTGTCTCTCTCAAAATAAGTAAATCTAAAAAAAAGTGGAGAAGGGACAAGCACTACTCAGCTCTGACTACTGCCATGTGGGAATAAGTGCTTTCTCAGTGTTGCCATACATCTGATTTCTCAATTGAAGCTGGAAATTTTCATGTAAAACTTCCTGATTTTTAAATATGAACATCTAAGTCAATTTCTTAAAAACTGATGAGTCAAAATACATCTGTGGGCCAACTTGAGCCTTTGAAATTCTTCTGGCTTAGGTGTTGTCGTTAGAACTGGCTGACCTGAGGTGGCACTGTGTCCCCTAGAGACTCTGAACTATGAGGTTCATGCTTCTAGCTTACTGGCTATTTTCTGTCCATTTGGGGATGGGAAGCCCTTGGCTAGACAATGAGAATAAAGCCCTGTTAACAGTGCCAACCTGGAAATGAGGGGATTGTTCACTTGGCTAAACTCCAGACAGAGAAACCGTCCTCCTGGCTTCAGGACTCGATGGGCTTCCTGGAGTGCCTGAGCAAGACAAGGAACAAGAGAACATACTCCTCAGCAGAACTCACTCAATTCCATGAGGCCAAGACAGCTCGAGCTTCGGTGGGCATTATAAAAGTTAGCATTTCCCATAGCTCCCTTGTGCATTCTTAGCTGGAAAGCTGTAGTAGCAGAGATAACCCTACACTATTCTAAATTTTATAGGCACGAAAAGAAGGTTACTTGGAGCATTCAGACTGGTATAACCACATGGTGGCCAATTTCACAATTATTATTTATTAAAAGCTTATTTCAGGATTTTTTTTCTTTATTTTTTAATGTTTGTTTATTTTTGAGAGAGACAGAGTATGAGCAGGGGAGGGGCAGAAAGAGAGGGAGACACAGAATCCGAAGCAGGCTCCAGCCTCTGAGCTGTCGGCACACAGCCCGACATGGGGCTCGAACTCACGGACCTTGAGATTATGACCTCAGCCAAAGTCAGATGCTGAACTGACTGAGCCACCCAGGCGCCCCTTTTTTCTTTATTTTTAAAAGTAAACTCTTGGGCACCTGGGTGGTTCGGGTGGTTCAGTTGGTTCAGTGTCCTACTTCAGCTCGGGTCATGATCTCATGGTTCATGGGTTTAAGTCTTGAATCGGGCTTGGTGCTGTCAGCACAGAGCCTGCTTTGGATCCTCTGTATCTCCCCACCCCTCCTCTGCTGCGCTCTCTGTCTCAAAAATAAACATTAAAAAAAAAAAAAAGTAAACTCTGCCCAACGTGGGGTTCAAACTTACAACCCCGAGATCAAGGGTTACATGCTCTACCAACAGAGCCAGCCAGGCATCCCTACAATTACTTATTTAAATCACAGTGCATATCCTTTTTGATCTAGCAATTTTATTTCAAGGAACCTATCTTATAGAAATGCATCTATTGGGATATGCATAAAATAAATGTTTATTTTTAAGAGAGAGAGAGAGAGAGAAAGAGAGAGAATGTGTGTATGTGAGCAGGGGAGGAGGAGAGGGTGAGAGAGGGGGTCAGAGGATCCGAAGTGGGCTCTGTGCTGATATCAGCTAGCCCAATGCGGGGCTTGAACTCCTGAACCACGAGATCATGACCACGAGTTGAAGTAGGACACTCAACTGACTGAACCACCCAGGTGCCCCTCCAAGATACATATTTAATGGAAAAAAAGCAATGAGCAAAATGTTTCACATGCTAATATTTGTATAGAAAAAGAAAAAACCAATAAAGACATTGACACAAGAAATTGGTGATTGTCTGGAGGGAGAGGATGCACTGAATGGTTGGGACACATGGATAGGAGGCATACTTTCACTGATACACCTTTTTGTACTTTGAACCTATTCAAAAACATTTTTTTTAATTAAAATAATAAACTGGCTACATACACAAGCAGGTCATAAAAACCAAGCTGAAGTGCATCATAAAGATGTCCCACCAAGGTGGCTGAGTGGCTCAGTCGGTTAAGAGTCCAACTTCAGCTCAGGTCATGATCTTATGGTTCGGGAGTTCAAGCCCCGTGTCAGGCTCTGTGCTGACAGGTGAGAGCCTGTGTCTTCCTCTCTCTCTGCCCTTCCCCCACCCACACTGTCTCTCTCTCTCAAAAATAAATAAACATTAAAAAAAAAAAAAGGTCCCACCGAAAGCAGAGAAACCAGATAACTAGAGCCCCCATTATAGAACCAAAACGTGGCACCTTGCCTATTACCTTCAAATGCTTTGGGATAGAATGTTGAAGTAGAAATAAAGAAGAACTGCATCAGGTGGTGCCTGGCTGGCTCAGTCAGTGGAGCATGGGACTCTTGATCTCAGGGTTTTGAGTTTGAGCCCCAAGTTGGGTGCAGAAATTACTTAAATATAGGGGCGCCTGGGTGGCTCAGTCAGTTAAGCGTCTGACTTCAGCTCAGGTGATGATCTCATGGTTTGTGGGTTTGAGCCCAGCATCAGGCTCTGCGCTGGCAGTATGGAGGCTACTTGGGATTCTCTTCTTCCTCTCTGCCCCTCCCCAACTCATGCTGTCTCTCCCTCTCTCAAAATAAATAAACAAACAAATTACTTAAAAATAAAATCTTAAAAAGAAGAACAAAAAGCTGTGTCAGATTACAAGCTGAATGTTCCCTTCTCCCTATAGAGGAACCCATTACTCTAGCTACCTTCTGCCAAAATAGTGTTTGCCTTTTTCTGTGTTGGCCTTGGAAATGCCACTGATCTGCAAACTCAGAGTCAGACAACTTCACAAATGAGAGGAAACAGACGGAATGCCAGAGCAAGACAGACAGCTCAAAGATGTGAATACCAACCCAAGCAACAAAGGCTTCTATGAGGATCTGCTCTGTGGTCTTGGTCTTTTTCAATTTTGTGAGTAGGAAAATTGGCAACTTCAAGGATTGAAGCCCCTAAGCCTGACATGGTCATTCCACTCAAGAGCCGGTTCGAGTGAAGAATCTCTCCCTCCTTCCTCCTTTTCCGTGGGGCCATTCCAGGAGATCTAATATCGTGAGAGTCACTCAAGCTGAGGATGCAGCCATTCATACCTGATCAATGTGTGTGACATTCCGGATCCCAAAGGCAATAGTGTAAACATCAAACTTGTCATCATCAAAGGGCAGTTCTTCAGCATCTCCCAATACCCAAGCAAGTCCTGAAAGAGAAAATCATTTCTGGTCTCAGTCTGGGTAGCTGTCTCTTCTGCACCCAGTGAATTGTCAAACCTGAGGAGGGCATCATGGGAACCCCCCAATTTGTGTAGTCGGCCAGGCAGAATCATGGGCAGCCTGGACACCCCCTAGATGGCTGACTTCTCAAGTGGGGGGAGTCTTATAGTACGGAGCCTCTAAATCTGTGGAATCTGAGACTAACTCTGGATTAGTCTCAGAATTGAACTGAATCATTGGACACCTACCTAGTTGGTGTGGGAGAAATGGAGAACAGTTTGGTGCTGGGCAAATACCATACATGTGGTATCAGCAACCATCACACGCCTGCCTTCATCACTGGGTTCCTGGCCACTGTCTTCAAGGTGTCCTGTCCCCCTGAGGATTTCTTGAAGTCAGCAGGAAGTTCTTTCCCCAAGGGTCTCAGAGTAAAACCTGATGAATACTTAGTTATGCCCACCCTCAAGCAACCTTTACCCAACTAAATGTTTTGTGTAAAGCACCGTGGTTAAGATCCCGGGTCCTGGGGTTAGACTGCCCGGGTTCTAACTCCAGCTTCACCATTTATTAGCTATATAATCTTGAATAAACTACTTTGACTTGGTTTCCTCATCTGTAAAGTGGAGTTAATAAGAGTATCAGAGGAAATGAAACATTAAAAAAAAATGTTTTTAAAGGGCACCTGGGTGGCTTAGTCGGTTAAGTGTCTGACTTTGGCTCAAGCCATGATCTCATAGTTCATGGGTTCGGGCCCCAGGTTGGGCTCTGTGCTGACAGCTCAGAGCCTGGAGCCTGCTTCGTGGATTCTGTCTCCCTCTCTCTCTGCCCCTCCCCCACTCACATTCTGTCTCTCTCTTGAAAATAAATAAAATGTTAAAAATAATTTTAAAAAATAAAAAAATAAGAGTATCAGAGTGTCATTGGAAGTATTCTAAGTACACAATTTAGCCTAGTTATATTGGTTCTATTGGAGAATTAAAGGGTCAAGACCCAAGTCTGGTCACAAATTCAGAAAACACCCAAGGGAACCCTATAACGGTGGCTATGTCCTCTAAGGATACTGATTTGGCTTTAGTATTACCCAACTTGCAGTGAATTAGACATAAAATGCAATATAGAAGGAAAGCTCTGTAGAGGACAGTAAATGAAAATAACCTCCCTGGAAAGCAAACTAGCAGTAGTTAACAAGCATAAATAAAATAAAATAAAAATAAAATAAAAATAAGCATACCCTTTGACCCAGCTATTTGATTTTTAGGAGGAGGACATTGATGACATCATCATCATCATCATCATTGCAACTGCTCCGACCCCTTGGTGGCAGGGTCTGTATTATCACTTTAAATACATTATCTTATCACATTCTCATACCAACTCCATGGGATAGCTCTTATTATCATCCTCACGTTTTAGATGAGCAAAGCTGAGTATCAGAAAGGTTAAAGCAGCTTACCCAAGGTCATATGGAGGGACTGGAACTCAGGTTGTTTTATCCCAGAGACTGTGTTTTTCAATAGCTATGGTATATTACCTCCTTCTATAAGGTGGTTTTTATTCTCTTTATTTAAAAATTTTTTTTAAGTTTATTTATTTTTGAGAGAGACAGAGACACAGTGTGAGTGAATGAGAGGGTGAGAGAGAGGGAGACACAGAATCCAAAGCAGGCTCCAGGCTCTAAGCTGTTAGCACAGTGCTCGATGCAGGGCTTGAACTTACGAACCGCGAGATCATGACCTGGGCTGAAGTCGGCCGCTTAACTGACTGAGCCACCCAGGCGTCCCTATTCTCTCCATTTTATAGATAAAGTAATTGAAATGTAAAGAGTTTAAACAATTGTCCAAGGTTATATAGAAGGTAAAAAAATTAACAAACGCATGCAAAAATTTACAAATATGGATGTTACAATGCTGTGCAATGTGCAAAAACACTAGAAAAAAAATGAAAGATCAGTTGGTTATTGGTTATGTAAATTGGTTATGTGAAATCTTCATGATTCACATCCATACAGGAGAATATAATAAATAATGATTTTAAGGAATTTTTAATGACATAGAAAAATCTCATGATACAATGCTGAATTAGGGCAGGATACTAAATTTGTATATACAGGAAGGCTTTAATTTCATAAAAAGGAAATGAAAATGATTTGCAATTATAGGTAACATTTACTTTCTTCTTAATACTTTTCCAAAATCCAAAAGTTCTCCTAAATATACCACTTTTATAACCTATGAAATAATTTGTTTAAAGCTCCAGCCCACAGAGCTTACATTTGGGGAAGAAGTGCTCCACATAAAATACAAATAAACAGCGCTACACATAAATATGCCTTTCACATTAACTTTTACTATTACAAAATAATTTCTAGGATCCTCCTTAGTTTCAACTCTTTTTGCATGAGAGTTTTTACAAAGACATCATTATCGGAGACTGACAAAGCCAGGAGGAAAGATAAAAAACTGTCCTATGCAGCACTTGGTAATTCCTATGCCAGTGGATTTGTCTTGGCAGTTGGGAGAGGCTGAAGGGCAAGCTATGGTATGGAAGAGGTGAATCCAGAAATGGAACACTGCCTATCATTTCTTTCGTTGTTCTCCATTCTTTACGGCTAAGCACCAGAGGGAAGGGAAACACGTTTTTCAGTAGGAGTAAGGAAACATAGTGCCTTTGTCTAAAAACACTAGGGACTGTCTGCTTTCTGATCAGCGTTGATGGTTAACAAAAGAGCCCTTCATCTTGTAGGCCAAGTGGGTTGTTCGTCTAGGCAGCTTGTTCTGGGGGTGGGAGGAGGAGGAGGAGGAAGAATTGAACTAAAATAACCATAGACACTCCTGGTGGGGGAAGGGGAGGCCAGGAACGCTGATGGTGACCTGAGGGACTTTATTTTCTTTGTCCTATCCCACTGTCTCACACAGTGGCTGCCTGCAGTGCTTGGCGAGCTGGGAAGAGGGCAGTGCAGCAGCTGTGAAAAGTGAGCTAAACGGTGGTGTGGCTGCCGGATCCTTACTTCTACTTGGAAAAAACTGGGGGAAAGTATTTTAAAATATGAAAACAAACAGAAAGCGAAATGTGAAATCTAGGTCTTTAAGCCAGGGCACAAACTGTCCATTTTCAGGTTGCAGTGGGTTCCCAGAGATGCGCAGTCACTCTCCTGTCTGCTGCTGAGAGTACTGTTTACGGGTGTTTCTTTAACTCTATCAGCTGGGTTCTCTGAAAAAGAGATGCTGATAAAATAATTAAAAAAAAAAAAAAAAAAGCAAGAAACATGCTGAGATGATGGAGGAGTGCAAATGTTTTGTTTGTTTGTTTGTTTTGGAGGGGGAGTGCAGGGGAGAACACCCAGGGAAGATAAAAGGAAGAGGAAGCAAGACTGAGCAGAGAAAGCCTACAGATCAGTGCAGATCTGATAAAGCCTTAGCCAAGCCAATAGGGAGCTCTGGAACCCTGCCAGAAAAGAGCCCAACTTGGAAGCTGAGGCAGAGCCTAAAAGTTGTAAGAGCTGGAGGCTGTCAGCTGCTTGCACTCCTTGTGTCTGAAGGACATGTTTCTGCTTTAGGGGCAAAGCACCTTCTCAGCTACCACATCTGTCAACCCCTTTGAGTACTGATGGGATATGATATGGCTCAAAAACAGGACACTGGGGTCAGCAGGGAGTTGCCGGGAATTGAAAGCAAAACTGTCTCAGGGCCTAAGGGCTAAGATCAGAAGATTCAGCTCCAAATTGGGGTCTGCCTATTTAAGAGTTGTGTGACTTGAGTAGGACACTTCAACCTTTTGGGCTTTGGTTATCCGCTCAGTCACATGGGGCTGATAATCTAACTCCCTGGGTTGCTGAAATAATGTACATAACAGCATACAAACTGGATTCATGCAAATTATCATTGATTCCTGCCTATCTGTACGTTTTTGGAAGCTGAAAAATAAAGCTCTTCAACATTTTATATATCTCATTTCATAAACATACAAAAATGGGGCGCCTGGTTGACTCAGTTGGTTAAGTGTCTGACTTCAGCTCAGGTCATAATCTCCTGCTTTGTGGGTTCCAGCCCTGCGTTGGGCTCTGTGCTGACAGCTCAGAGCCTGGAGCTTACCTTGGTTTCTGTGTCTCCCTCTCTGTCTGCCCCTCCTCTGCTCGTGCTCTGTCTCTTTCTGTCTCTCAAAAATAAATGTTTTTTTTTAAATTTTTTTAATGTTTATTTATTTTTGAGACAGAGAGAGACAGAGTATGAACGGGGGAGGGGCAGAGAGAGAGGGAGACACAGAATCGGAAGCAGGCTCCAGGCTCTAAGCCATCAGCCCAGAGCCTGACGCGGGGCTCGAACTCACGGACTGCGAGATCGTGACCTGAGCTGAAGTTAGACGCTTAACCGACTGAGCCACCCAGGCGCCCCTCAAAAATAAATGTTAAAAAAAACCCAAAAAACAAAAAGGACACAAATATTTCTGTAGTGTCTACTTTCTGTAGGACTGACTTACCAGCTTTGTATCCCCGAGCATGGGCTTTCTGCTTTCCAATCTTTAGCATCTCCTTGTTGATGTCACAGACCACAACCCGGGAACCGCCCAAGGGGTCCTCTTCATTTTGGTACTTTTTGGCAATTTCTTCCCAGGATAAATTTTGCTGGGCCCGTAACTGCCTCTTCTGCTTTCCCTTATGCTGTGCCTGAACATAATTAAGGAACCGGAATGCAATGTCACCTGTGGAAAGCCAACAGGAGGAAAGATGCAAACACAAATACAAACAAAACCCCAGCATTTCCAAAACCCAAACAGAGATACAAAGGGACAAGATTTGAGGAGTGTACAAAAATTGAAATTTCTCTTCATTTATATAGTAACTACTAACATCAATTTTTAAAAACTTCATATATATATATATATATATATATATTTAAAGCTTATTTAATTTTGAGAGAGAGAAAAAGCAAGCACAAACAGGGGAGGGGGGAGAGAGAGGATCCCAAGCAGGCTCTGTGCTGCCAGCGCAGAGCCTGACATGGGGCTCGAACCCACAAACTGTGAGAACTTGACCTGAACTGGAACCAAGAGTTAGCTGGATGCTTAACCAACTGAGCCACCCAGGTGTCCCTTCTAATATATTTTTTAAGATTTCATTTTATTTTTTAATGTTTATTTTATTTATTTTGAGAGAGAGAGCACACACATACGCAGGAGTGGCAGAGGGGCAGAGAGAGAGAGAGAGAGAGAGAGAGAGAGAGAGAGAGAGACCCAAGCAGGTTCCGTGCTGTCAGCGCAAAGCTCGACATGTCCATCCCATGAACCGTGAGATCATGACCTGGGCTGAAATCAAGAGTCAGACACTTGGGACACCTGGGTGGCTCAGTTGTTGAACATCCAACTCTTGATTTTGGCTTAGGTCATGATCCCAGGGTCGTGGGATTGAGTCCCGAGTCGGGTTCTGCGCTGAGTGTGGAGGCTGCTTAGGATTCTCTCTCTCTCTCTCTCTCTCTCTCTCTCTCTCTCTCTCTCTCTCCCCCTGCCCCTCCCCTGCTTGTGCTCTCTCACTCTCTCTCTCTCTAAAATAAAAAATTGAGAAAAAAAGAGTTGCATGTTCTATCAACTGAACCAGCCAGGTTCCCTGTTAACTTCTAATATTCTTAAAAACCTTTTAAGGCGCCTGGGTGGCTCAGTTGGTTGAGCATCCAACTCTTGATTTTAGCTCAGGTCTTGATCTCAGCATCGTGAGTTCAAGCCCCCCACTGGGTTCCACGCTGGGCATCGAGCCTACTTAAAGAAAAACAAAAAACAAAACTTAAAAAAAAATAGCATAAGTAATGCATGGATACGTTCTCACTACAAAAGACTCATCTAAATATTTAGAAGAAAACATAAAAGTTCCATTCTTTCTCCATACCCTCTCCAGACACAACCAGTGTCAAGTGCTTAGTGTGAAGCCCTTCTAGTCTCTAATAATTGTTAGGAAAGCAACATAAGGGTATAGTTACCAGCAATGGTTCCCTGCCCTACCACTTCCCATGCCCAGTTCAGCTCCCTAGAGACCATCTTTCTCAACTCTTTCAGCTGTTCCTTCTGTTGGTTCCAGCTCTTTACTTACCGTGCTTATAATGATACCCCGCCCCTCTTCTCTGGTTGCCTCCATCTTCCCAATATATTTGTATCACATTTCATAGTTCCTCACAGATCCCTTTGTAAACTAGATTAACAGACTAATTAATATTTTATTTCTATCTCATCAGCTACAGATGGTACCTCTTGAACCCCTTCAGCCTTCTATTGTGTGAAGTTTAATGCCGTCATGACTGATAACATACATTGTTCTACCGCTATAATTATGTCTCCTCTGCTTTGTTGGTTAGAGTCTAAAAGCTGAAAATCAAAAGTGTTTATGTTATCGTGACCAGGTAAATACTGTTTGGGCCAAAACAGTGCTTTCTAGGATCGCATTTCCTTTGTTACAAAGTTGTCTTTGTTATCCTTACACTATTTGCAAGAAATATATCTTCTTAAGTTTTTCCAGTCTCTGCAACAAATTAGGCATTCTCTGGTCACTTTTCTATATATTTAAGTACTTTATACGTACTCCTATAAAACAACTTAAAACCTACACAGGGATATTCTACACATAGTTACACAACTTGTTTTCTTTCTCTTCCCACTGAATATGTCCTTGAGAACTTTCCACCAGTATTTATAGCATCCATTTAAATAGCTACATAATATTTCGTAGAAGGGATGTATCTTAATTTAAAACAATTTCTTTACTGAGGCAGAAATAGGTTACTTCCAATTTTTCACTACTACTAAAAATGATGCAGTGAGCATATTTGTAGCTATATATTTTTAAAATGTCTTTTTTAATATATGGGATTACCTTCTAATTACATTTTCTAAATGGGCAGTTGCCAGTATGCAGTAATGTTACGGGTTAAGCCACAGATGTAAGCAGCTCTGACTGAACCCTTTCTTTTTTAAATTTTATTTTTCAACGTTTTTTATTTATTTTTTGGGACAGAGAGAGACAGAGCATGAACGGGGGAAGGGCAGAGAGAGAGGGAGACACAGAATTGGAAACAGGCTCCAGGCTCTGAGCCATCAGCCCAGAGCCTGACGCGGGGCTCGAACTCACGGACCGCAAGATCGTGACCTGGCTGAAGTCGGACGCTTAACCGACTGCGCCACCCAGGCGCCCCTGACTGAACCCTTTCTATATCTGTATCTTTGTGCAAGTTATTTTTTTCTTTTTTTTAGACTACACATGGAGAATTGGAATTGTAGGATCCTAGACTATAAAGATTCTAGATTTTTAAAAAAGTTTTATTTATTTTTGAGAAAGAGAGCGCACAGGAGCAGGGAACAGGGGGAGAGGGAGAGAAAGAATCCCAAGTAGGCTCCGCACTATCAGCGTGGAGCCTGATGAAGAGCTGGATCTCATAAGGCTTGAGATCATGACCTGAGCTGAAACCACAAGTCAGATGCTTAACCAACTGAGCCACCCAGGAGCCCCTAAAGATTCTAAATTGTAATAGATTCTGTTAAATTGTCTTCCACTGAACAAGGTGTCTTACTGCTTTCTGAGCTTCCATTGAGGAGAGGACCAGACATAAACATGTTTCACACATGGAGACTGTTCTGTAATTTGTTATTCCATATTATTCAATTGGTATAGATTATGACATTATTACATTGTATGACACATTATTCTAATGTAATTTAACATGTAAATTAACCATTTGATAACATCCCAAGATGCATTTTAGAAACCCGTGACATTTTCTCCCCAAATGCCTAGTGTGCACCAAGTAACAAAGAACCACATATAAACAATTGAGCTTTTGGGGCATTCACTTTCAAACGTCCCCTGTCTGTAAAGAGAGTTTTCCTACAATTCTTTCTAATCTTATATTCTAATAAACTTTTGCCTGCTGCTCAAAAAAAACAAAACACAATTGAGATTTTGATTTCTGATGTGATAGTGGATTGAGCAGAAAAGGTTGTCTAGAGAGCTTATGGAATATTGTAAAAGGCATCCCCCCCAAAGAAAAAGGGAAAGTGGATTAAAGGTTAAACAGAAAATAAAATGGTCGGGTGCCTGGGTGGCTCAGTCGGTCAAGCATCCGACTTTGGCTGAGGTCGTGATCTCACAGCTTGTGAGTTCGAGCCGCACATCGGGCTCTGTGCTGACAGCTCACAGCCTGGAGCTTGCAGTCTGCTTCAGATTCTGTGTCTCCCTATCTCTATGCCACTTGCCCTGCTCGTGCTCTCTCTCTCTCAAAAATAAATAAAAAAAGAAAAGAAAATGGTCAAGTAGAGGGTGAGATGTTGCTGGAGTAAAAAGTAATCTATTTACTTTGTAACCTGTGCATTTTAGAAAAATGATAGGCATAAAGTTGATATTTTGTGCTTTTGAGTGATATTTAGTTAAACGTTTCTTAGAAGTATATTGATTTTGGGGGTGCCTAAGTGGCTCAGTGGGCTAAGCATCCAACTCTTGATCTAGACTCAATTAATGATCTCACAGTTTCATGAATTTGAGCCCCACATCAGGCTCTGTGCTGACAGTGGTGTGGATTCTCTCTCTCCTCTCTCTGTGCCCCTCCCCCACTCTCTCTCCTCTCTCTGCCCCTCCCCGATGCACACTGTCTCTCTCTCTCTCAAAATAAATAAACATTAAAAAAATTTAAAGAAAGAAGTATATTGATTTTCAATTACCATCTTCAGCCTAATGGTAGTTAAGCTAGCTCATTCCAACAAGAAACACTAACTTCCGTAAAATAATGCTCAGGATACTCAAGGATTCTCAACTGGACATTACCTGTGCCTCCAGCAACATCGAGCAGCTGGGTCCCAGGAAACGGGCGCATCTTCCAGAGCAGCAAATCCTTCCAAATACGGTGGATACCAAGGCTCATCATATCATTCATCACATCATACTTCTTGGCCACACTTTCAAACACATGATAGACTGACATAGGAGAAATACAACACAATTAATTGTGCTATTAACACGATTAACTTGGGGAAGTCCTAAATGAAAGAGGATGAAGCTTTTCTCCCCTGAAGTTGCCTGTCTTTGTTGAAATTAAGCTATAATGCTTGATGCCCAAATCTACCACCCCCCCCTTTTTTTAATGTTTATTTATTTTTGAGAGAGTGCAGCGGGTGCAGAAAGAGGGAGACAGAAAATCCGAAGTGGGCTCTGTGCTGACAGCAGCAAGCCCAATGTGGGGCTCGAACTCACAAACCGCAAGATCATCGAATCTTGAGCCGAATTCAGACGCTCAACAAACTGAGCCACCCAGGTGCCCCCCTCAATCTACCCCTTAACCTCTTTTTAAAAAGGCTTAAATTATTCTAGGTAGGAAACCAACTTCTTTTCTGCTGTCTTAGTTACCTTTATCTAGGACCAATGCCTCAATAATGCCACACACCTACTTGGTACTAAATAGGTTTCCAGTTCTTAGAGGATGGGGGGGGGGGGTATGGAATTTTTCTAATGGTTATTATAGTAGAAAAACAACAAAACCATTGGAAAGACATGGCTAATAGATGGGAAGGTCTCAGTTCATCTCTGCTGGGATCACAGAGAAAAACAACAGGTACAATTTAGGGCCAAGCCACACTGCAGAGGGCCCTCCTAAATTTTCTCATTAATCTAATAGGATCAAGGGCGAATGTGGAATCTGAGCTAACTGGAAAAGGAATTTACTATCCAAAACACTTTAAGGCACAGGCTACATTTAACTGCTTTACACCTGTTTCTCTGCCCATAAGATGAAAAACTCAGTGTCAGCTCCCTATCACCCTGCCATAAGGCTAAATTAGGTAATGAAGGAGAGACGCTTTGAGTTTCAGATGAAATGTGTGGCATAGATCCAAACCATCACTGTCCTCTGCTGAATCAGCACACTACAGAGCTCCTCCTTTAACTCCATCTTGAGTGCCTTTCTCAACCCCAGGATCTCCAAGCTTGCTTTTTTCTTTTGAACATCTTTTGGGGTATTGAGGGACACTAAGGCTCAACCCCCTGAGTATAAGCAATTTTTGCTTTGCATGGTTCTGATATACATGAATTTCAGTTATGGTGGCTTAGTTAAATAACATCAGTCCCCCAGCAACATCATTCAGTTCCAATGGTATATAAACTGTTAGTAATTGCATACAGTGCAAACTCTGCTGGTAGTTCTTCAGTTCATAAATCAATCTGTAAATAACAGACATATCACGATCAGTAACCAATCATGTCACTTCTCTAAGTTTGTGGTTGCTAGGTCACTGCACATCAGTCATTCAGTTCACACACAGACAGCAAAGCATGTAGTTGTGTTACCTCCTTATCTCTCAGTTGTAAACACATGCGGCATTTTACAAAACTAGGTAATTCAAAGAGGAAATTGGCCGGGGCGCCTGCATGGCTCAGTCAGTTAAGCGTCTGACTTCAACTCAGGTCTAATCTCACTGTTGTTGAGTCTGAGCCCCATGTTGGGCTCTGTGCTGACAGCTGGGAGCCTGGAGCCTGCTTCAGGTTCTGCGTCTCCCTCTCTCTCTGCCCCACCCCCGCTCATGCTCTGTCTCTCTCTGTCTCTCAAAAATGAATAAATGTTAAAAAGATATTAAAAAAAAAGAGGAAATTGGCCAACGAAAATGAAAGCACCGCAAAGAAGTGAAAAGTGGTAATACTGGAAGTGAAATGTCCATGGGATTATAGGAGAAACAGCTGACAACGTTGATACTCGAGAGACTCTAGCTACGCAGCTGGAAAAACTTTGTGAAGATGAACTTATGGACATAAATGAGGATGTGGTTGTGACAAAAGGTTGAAGATGTCCCAGAGGAAATGATGCCAGTGAAAAAATCTCACACTAAAGGAATTCCTGGAGATATTTCATGACCCTTGAAAGTGAAAAGATAAAATGTTACAAGCTGATTGAAACTTAGAAAGGAGTATGGCAATTTGCCAAGGCATAGAGAAGATGCTTGCTCCCTATTGTAAATACATGACCAGAAGGTAGCAAACACTGTTCAAACTACTCTTCATTCATTTTTTTATGAAGGAATAAAACAGCTTAATGTTTCTAATTTTATTAGAATTTTAACTCAATTGAAAAATTTAAAATTTGAAAATCCTAACTAATAAAGATTTTTTTATGTGTTACATCTTTATAATATTTTTAAATGTTTATTTATTTTTGAGAGAGAGAGTGTGAGCAGGGGAGGGTTAGAGAGCAAGGGAGACACAGAATGCAAAGCAGGCTCCAGGTTCTGAGCTGTCCGCACAGAGCCCGACATGACGCTCAAGTTCACAAACCGTGAGATCATGACCTGAGCCAAAGTCGGATGCTCAACCCACTGAGCCACCCAGGCGCCCCTACATTAAATAAGTTAAAATTAAACCTAATCTGGGGGCATTTGGCTGGCTCAGTCAGTAGAGCATCTGACTCTTTATCTCAGGGTTGTGTGTTCAAGCCCCAGGTTGGGTGTGTAGCCCACTTAAAAAAAAAAAAAGAATAAAAACAAATTAAACCTAATTTTAAATTATAGTGTGCTGAGTAAATATTGACTTTACTATTTGTTTCATTGGCCCTATACATTTATAATTAACAGTGAGGAAGTTTTTGATGTTCAATAATTAAAAAAAAATTTTTTTTACATATATTTATTTTTGAGAAACAGAGTGAGACAAAGCGTGAGCGGGAGAGGGGCAGAGAGAGAGAAGGAGACACAGAATCTGAAGCAGGCTCCAGGCTCTGAGCAAGCGGTCAGCACAGAGCCTGATGCGGGGCACGAACTCACGAACTGTGAGATCATGACCTGAGCTAAAGTCAGACGCTCAACAGACTCAGCCACCCAGGCGCCCCAACAATTTTTTTTTTTAAGTAAGCTCTATGCCCTCGTGACCCTGAGGTCAAGAGTCACATGCTCCACCAACTGAGCCAGCCAGGTGACCCTGATGTTCAATAATTTTTAGAGGTCATGGAACAGTTGCAATTTTTCTCATTGATAATTAAGATCATTGTACATGATTTCAGCGTGCATGGCCATTTTTATAGTCCTGCAATAGTGTGCAAGAGGAAGACTGCCTGCACTTCAATGTTGGCTCCCAAGGTGGGAGATCTAGATTTAGCTCAGTGGGTAATTTCTTCCTTGCTTGTCATTGTGTGAGATGTTGTTTATATGTTGTAAAGTACAATACAGAGGTTAGGCATTATCATTTTGGAAGCAACCCACCTGAATTCAAGTCCCCAATTTTGCCACTTATTAGCAGAACCTTGGGCAAGTGACTTAACATCTCTGTTTCATGAATGAGCCACTGTACTAGCTTTCTGGGGATTCACAGTTCTATGAAATAAATGTTAATTTAAAATAAATATTCAAAGAGTTACTACAGTAAAGCTATGTATTTAGTAAGGCGGAGGTGAGAGGTAAGACAACGAAGTGGTCTTTAGAAGGATGGGACATTCCATTGTGAATTCTTTCTCTTTATTTCCTGGGTGACCATAGGCCAAGTGAAGGAAACTCTCAGAGCCTCACCATACCCATCTGTAAAATGGGCACAATACCTTCCCCATTATAAGTGGTACAGATGGGAGTTTTAAAATAGTTCTTTTCCTTTCCCATGCCTATAGCACAATGGACACAAAGAAAGTGCTCAACAATACCTAACCTTTATCTAGCAGTTATGAAGTGCTAGGCGTTGTTCAAAATACTTTAACTTATGAAGTAATCTAATCCTTATTATAACTCTAAGAGAAAGGTTACCATTATTCCTACATATAAAACTTGGAAGCTGAGGCCCAGAGAAGTTAGTTTCCTTCTTCCTTTCCAGAAAAAATGGTCCATCCCTTTAGCAAGAGGTGAAAAACATGAGCTGTGTGGTCACACCAAACTGAGTTGTAATGCTGGTTCCACCATGTTAAATTGGGCAAATTGTTGTTTGATCTTTAAGTCTCAGTTTCCTCATGTGTAACTTGGGCATAACAATACCCACTGTCGGGAGGTTGAAATGAGAAGTGGAAATAATATCTGCATGGTGCCTGGCACATCACAAACATCCAACTGATGGGATTTAGTGAGAATTATTGTGTTCAATAAGAGGAGGCATCTAAGCTCTGAGGAGTCAGGCTGAGGTGACTCCTTGAAGGTCAGGACTGCACAGGCCACGGCATACGGGTCAACAGGACGTAAAACCAACTCCTAGCTGAGCAGAAGAAACTAGATCGCAGATAGATCCCTCCATCCGCCCTCTCGCCCCTTTCACCTTTGCCCCCCTTCTCTTCCTCCGACACAGTCTCAAATCCGAAGTGTGTTTCCGTTGCCTGCTTCTCTTGGGATAATTGCCGCGCACCCAGCGGACCCCCAGGCCAGGAGCTACGAATCCCGGGGAGCTCGCAGCACCGCATCAGCCGCGACCACCTACGACCGCAATAGCTCCAGAGAGCGCAGCTCCTGGGGGCCGCCATCTTGGCAGTAGGGTGACAGCAGCCGGACCGTACGTCATGTTGCATCACTAGAGGGTCGACGGCGGCCGGTAGGAGACAGTAGTGATCGAACGCGCCCTGAAACCCTTTACTAGAGAGCTATGCATGATCTCTGGGATCCAGAGGCTAGTCTTTGAGCACCCGAAATCCTTTTTCTTTCTTCCCACGTTGAATATAGAATTTACCAGAAATGAAGGGACCTTAGGAAGAGCCCCCAGTCGCGTCTCAGCGGCCATGTCTCTGAATCTTGTCGACCAGTAGTGTGAATGCTAACTCACAAGATACACAGTAACTCTGGTTTTCTGATGCAGAAGGAGGAAATTGAGATACGGTGTGGTTTCCAAGTAGCTTACAAGGTCAATTCTCTAAAACTTTGATGTGCCTAAGAATCACCTGGTTTGATGCTTAAAATGCAGATTCCTGGGCCCCCAATACCAGAGATTTTGAATCCGTAAATCTGGGATGGGTATTGGGAATCTTTATTGAACAAGCTTCTCTGATGATTCTGATGCAAAGAATTCGCAGACCTTTCTTGAGAAACATATGCTAGACTACTCTGAAAAATAAACATATGAAAGGCTGTTCTTTGGTCATTCCATTTTTTGAACTTAAGAAGTTCATAAATGGGAAGGAAAGCTCTGGTGACTGTTTAGCGAGGCAGACACAATCACCACTCACCCTCCCTCTTCTGCTGTCACAAAGCTACATTTTTAGCACCAACTGGCAGAGCATGGATGTTTACTTCAACCCCAGATTTTCCTGTTCTTTTTTTATGGAAAGGGTAATGTAGACCATCTTGCTCAAAAGAGGATGGAGGTGGTGAGTTTTGCTTGGATTTCTATATGTTTCTGCTTTGATTCTCTTTTTAAATGTATGTTTCCTGTAAATATTTCACAAGGAGAAAGCGCCAAGGACCCTAAGAAACTATTTTGAAAATGAAAAATCTCTTCCTGGTTTAATGTGTAGCTTGACAGATGGACACCCACTGCTTTCTTTTGGAAGAACTGCACAGGCTTTTCCTCTTTCCCTCTCTTTTATTTTTAAGAGTGATAGAAGGAATGATTCATCCATGTAATCAGAGTTCTCACATTGTTGTTAAAGGAAATAAAAATTCATCAAGGAACCGTAGTATATCTTCCTTATGTAGTCATATATAAGGATGGAGCTCAGGATTTGGGACTGTTCCTTCTAGACATCAAAGTAAGTTTTCAGACCAACATTATGTACCTGTTCTCTCATTTCAATATGATTTGTGGGGAAAAAACTGCAAAGAGTGAAGCAAGACAAGCATTTTAAGGAAATTTAAAAATATGAGATCAGTACCTAATTTTCTTAATTTCAGTTAAAACTTAATTTCAAGAAATTGATTGATTTATATATACAGTACTTACTAATGTTTTGTATCACGTGTGATGATAAATAAGGAGCCAAAAAGGATCCAATTAGGGGAATTCCAGAATTTTGTCTATTTATTTGTTCATATATGACTGCTGAAATTCCACTCATCCTTCCATGCTCAGCTCAAGTGACACCTCTCTGGGAAGCCTTCTTCTACCTGCCCTCACCTCTTTGTACTTCTCTCCTTGGAGCCTTTGCTACAGTCAGCATTTTGTATTAACTTTACTATAGCTCTTTTCTTTTTTAAAGGAATTAGAGGGTTTTTTTTTCTTCAGTTTATTTATTTATTTAGAGAGAGAGCATGTGCATGTGTGCATGTGCAATTTGGGGAGGGGCAGAGAGAGGGAGAGAGAGAATCCCAGGCAGGCACTGTTAGCCTGATGATGCGGGGCTCACAAACCATGAGATCATGACCTAAGCCAAAGTCAGACGCTTAACCCACTGAGCCACTCAGGTGCCCCTATTATAGCTCTTACTACCATTTTCCATTGTAGTTTGCTGGCTGGCTGGCTTGCTTGCTTTCTGTGAATGATATGTTTTTCAGTTAGTTTTGTTTACAAGTGAAACTCGGGGAATTCAAAATTAACATCCTTGCCAGTGAGCTTGTTATACACAGGAAAAGTTTCACCTTTGTGTTCCACATTGTTCTGCTATGCTTTATCCAAATGAACCTTTATGAGCTGGCTGCCATCCAGTTTCACGTGGACTCTCTTGTGCACAATTTTACTTGGGAAGACTAAGCTCTCCAGGATTGCATCGTGCACAGCTGCCAGAGTGTGGAACGCTTGCTTATTTTTTGTACAGCTTTTTTTGAGTTGGCTCAGGCAACTCTGGGCAATAAAGATATCGTACTTCCCACTGAACTTTTTCTCCAGTGTACTTACTAGCTGGACTTGGATTTTCTGGAAAGATTTAAGTTGAGGAATGCAAACAAAGATTATAATAGCTTTCTGACCACCACTAACTTAAGTTTTCTTGGCTGTTGTTACATTTGGCTCCCTTAGCTGGGCCTTGAACACGTGTTCATCTGCAGCTCAAACAGAGCCTCGAAGGTGCTGGACTCATCCATAGCCATTCGGCTTCATGATATTTGGGTGCGAACTGAACATGGCCTTGCCCTTGATGAGCACTGGCCTAGCCACTGTAGTTTCTTATTTGCTTAATTCACTTAGGAAACTGTGAATTATTAAAGACCTCAATATGAATATATTTTGGCATTCCTTGTGCTCAGCACAGTGCCGGGCGTATAATAGGTTTCTAACTAGTTGAGGTTATTCTGAAAAATTATTTGTTCATCTCTTTAATGATGTTTGTATGTGATCCTTCGAATCTCACTGCTATGGTTGGAAGGAATCATTTATAATTTTCCAAAGTACAGATGGATGTGACAAGATTTTCTAAGTCGCAGTGTCCATATCTGTGAAATAGAGAACCGCTTATCTCATAGGTAGTTTTGAGAACATCATTTGTTAGCCGTGTGATCGTGGGTAATCGATGGAAGCTTTTTAAGCCAGTTTCCTTGTCTTTATATTTGCGTTAATGTGAGGATTAAGTGTGATGATTCATATAACCCACAGTGCAATGCCTGTTAATGACAAGCACTCGTGTTATTAACAATGAAATGTAATATTAACAATGACTTATATTAATAAATGACTTGTTAACAATGAAATGAAATTTTGTATGAAGTGTTGTAAAATGATATTACATGTAAGGTTTTGTCATTACTATTATTATTAGGTAAGATAAGGACCATGAATAAATTGATATTAATACTAGAATAAGAACTACAAATTAAATAATGAGTAAATAAAAGGATTTCACAGGTATTCCAATGTTTGGATTCGTTATTAGTAGTGCATATTATTATACACATTCTTAGCGTTCTAAAGCTAAAACCTGAACTACAAGTCCCATCATCTTTTCGGGGGGGGGGGGCGGAGGGGAGGGGGGAGGGGGTGGAATCACTGGTCCCGGATGTAGACAGAAAACTACATTTCCCAGAGGGCTTCACTCCCACATCGCCATTATATATATAGTCCATCCGGGTTCTTCGAGATGCTGTTTGGCGACTCGTCGCCATTCCCGGAGCACCTCGGCCTCGGCCCAGAGGCGAGTGTCGGTCGCTGTGTCGGAGACACCGGTCCCCGACACCAAGACAGCCAGCCCTCTCCCCTGCCCCGCGGCGGGAGAGCGTGTCCGGCCGGCCGGCGGGGCTCGCACACCTTCCCTCGACTCCCCTTCCCCCGTAGCCTCCGCCCCGCCAGGCCCGGCCCGGACCTCCGAGCCCCGGCCTCCTCCTTCTCTGTCACCGCCGCCGCTGCCGCCGGGCTCGACAGCCCCGCCCGCTGCTTCTCTTTCCAGTTTGAGAAGCCGAGGAAGGAAACAGGGAAAAATGTCGCCATGAAGGCCGAGAACCGCTGCCGCCGCCGACCCCCGCCGGCCCCGAACGCCATGAGCCTGGGTCCCCGCCGCGCCCGCTCCACTCCGACCGCCGCCGCCGCCGAGGCCCCCGTTGATGCCGCAGAGCTCCCCCAACGCCGCCGCCACCGCTTCCGACATGGACAAGAACAGCGGCTCCAGCAGCTCCTCCGCCTCTTCGGGCAGCAGCAAAGGGCAACAGCCGCCCCGCTCCGCCTCGGCGGGGCCGGCCGGAGAGTCTAAACCCAAGAGTGGTAAGGGCGGGCTCCCAGGGCGGTGGGCGGGGGGCGGGGGTGACTGTCCCGAAGGCTGGGGAGGATCCTCGCTCTGGTGTCTGGGTCACCCAGGTACAGCTCCGCTTGCCACTGTCGTTCTTCCCTTACTCCCGTTTTCTATAGCTCCCATTATTTAAAAATTAACACTAAGAGTACTGTACAGAGTGGTTTATGTGAATCCTTGCATTATCCTTGCTTTACTACTCGGAAGAGATTGGTGAACTAAGTGCTACTTTTATCCCCATTTTGCGGATGAGGAAACTGAGGTTCACAAAAGGTAAGGTCACCCAGCTAGTATGTGCCTCACAGCAGGCCTTACTTAAGACCTGCTTTGTCTGACTCACCAGTCCACACTCCTAAACCACTAAGTTGTTTTACCCTTTAATGTTGAATTAGCATTGGATAGTGTTCAAGTTTAAACAGGGGAGGGTGGGGCCCAAGGACTTTTGAAACTCAAATTTCATGTTTAATAACCTGGCCCAAAATCCATCCCTCTGTTGAAGAGGAGTCATCCTTGAATGGTTTTGTTCAGCGCGGAGTTGTGGTTACGAGCAGTAGCTGTGATTCAGTTTTTTTAGATTTGCCAGACCTTGAGCGTCTGAATTTCCTTTTTTGTAAAGGTGGAGATAATCAGAATTAAGTAAATTATCTCAGAAAACAAATGAGCTAAGAGCTTGGAAGAGTATCTGACAGCTATTATGCACCAAACACACATCATGCCTATTTCCTTGTGTTAGTGGAGTGCTAACACTCTAGTGCTAACACTAGAGTGTGTCCTTTTACAGGGAAGATTTTGTCATTTTTGTAGTCCTGCCTCTCATTATTAAATTATGACCATCATGATAATAGTTACCATTTATTGAGGGCTCACCATGTGCCAGGTACTGGCTTAGGTTTGTACATCTCTTATCCATACTCCAGTTATTAACCTGTCCAGCAAAGTGGAATTGTTCATCTCTAAAGAAGGAAAAAGCCGAGAAGCAAGAGTTTAGGAGTTGGCAGAGTCGAGTGGAATGTTCTCCATGTTACTTCAAAGCCCGTGTACTAGTCTCTGCTATTTCATGCTATAATGTTATTAGCAGTAATAGGAAGATGTTTTCGGTGGGACTGGGGATATGTGGCAGACAGGGGAACATTTGGACTCCCAGATGTAGAGTTCCAGTTTAAAACTTTTTAAGATTAAAAAACTGTAAGGCTGACTTGAGTTCAGAGCTGATCTACTGGATAGAGCAAACTTGTTTACCTGGTATGCTGAGGACTTCTAGAAATTGCTTATAGAATTCCAGGTGGAGGCCAGGTGTCTCGATAATAAACGAATGCTTTAAATACCTAAGCAGGGATTAGTGTGGACTTTCAGGCAGTATTATGTAGATTAATTTTGGGGTTTTGTACATGTGTAGCTTTATCACAGATCCCTCTAGAGAGAGAGGGTAGCCAGGCCTCTTGGCTAGTGTTGGAACTACTGGTTTAGTGTAGTCTGAATAGTTCTCAATGTAGTTGATAAAGAACTTTACTTTTGCACTCAATTCCCAGTTGTAAAATTAAAGATTGTGATTTTCTAGCTATCTGAATTCTCAAGTAGTTTTTCTGGGGCTCCTGTTTAAGCCACTAACATGCAATCATGAGTCTGTTGCAATAAATGCCTTCAGTTTATTCTGTAATGAGGCAGTAGTGAAAGTTGGTGACAGTCCAAACAAGGAAACTGAGGTATTTAAGGCATTTACTCATTTTGTCCTTTGAGTGTTGATTAGTAGAACTAACTCTGATTATCCAACAGGATGATATAGAATTCTGTTGTAATTTGACCAAGAAAATATTTATCAGTGTTAAGGTTTCAGATAGACTTGTATAGAATAAGAAGACTTATTGTTGGGTTCATTCTGACTAAAGTGATTTTTTTAAACAGTTAAATACTATAAAATACTCTTAAAAGCATTTGTTTACCTTCTTAATTGAAAGCTTCTGAGGAAGGAAATAAAAGCTCTTATAAAGGATTTTTGCTAGGTTTTGTAAAATACACAGGGTGCCTCTGGTAACAGTAGTTTTTAATATGTTTGTTAGAAAGCTTGCCATTGCCAGTGTCTACCATTCTGGCTACTGCTATGTATGTTTCCTTAGCGAAAAGGAAGGATAGGTTTGTAGCTAAATAAAAAGTTCATTAGCCATAATCCACGGCATGAATTTAAGAACAAATCAAAGGCAGAGTGGGTAGAGATTGAAAATAGTTTAGGAAACTCTGGATATTGGCTTTTAAGGTTGAACTGAGGGTTAGCATATGCTACCTTAACATTACAGCAAAGATCAATGCTGCCATGACAGATATCATTCAGGATCTCTTATATAGTGATTCTAGATCGTTGTTCTAGCAAAACAGTGGACTCAAATTCAGCATAATTCCATAAAAGGTTTCTGTAGTATTTCAAAAGCTGACTCAATACTTCATACTTGATTTTGCTGGAAGTTGTTGAAAGGACTGAGTTGAAGAAAGGAAATGGAGGGTAAGGTGAAAAGACAACTTTCTTTTGTGAAAGTAACAAGAACAAGGGTTGCTCAGATTTTAAATACTTAATTTCCCTTTCCTCTCACGTTACCTCACATATGAAAAAATCTGTTCTATTCTCTAAAGTGCATGTCATAAATGGTCATTTGCTTCCTATCTACATGTTTAATATACTTGAGTCTTTGTTCCTGCAGTTGGCTTAAGTTTCCTCTTCATGCACACAGGAAATAGGTGAATTTGGCTCCTGGGATTTAATTGATCTTTTTGGCCAGAGTGGCATACCGCAGTTCCTTTGCCTTGGCTAATTGCTTCAGACATTCACATAACATTCCCTTCCTTGGATATTTTCCTCTAGCTTTGTTCCAGTAGGGCTAAGATGCAGTTCTAAGAACATTTACAGTGAATAGCCCAGAATATAATCCAGAGGAGAAAGGTGTGTTTGGGTTTAGGGAAAGTCATTTAGAAAGAGCAAAGAAAGTAAAAAGAGGCAAGAGAGTAGGCTGTTTATGGACAAACAATGGACCCTGGCCCAGAACCAAGGTCTTGCCCCATTCCTCTGGGTGGGGGATGGTACTACCATGGAGGTTAAGGGAAGGTCAGGTATTATGAAGCAGTTATTTTGAGGTTGGTGATATGAAGCGCTGTCCTGACACACTTCCTCTTATTCCGGTACCAGGAGCCAGGTTACTAGTGGTAATCTGCCTTGAAGAATGCTTCTGGGCTGTAAATGGACCTGGAGGTTTCGATGGCTTTGAAAATTGAGGTGACTTGAAGCCTTTAATAAAAACCACTTAGAGAAGTTGCAAGAATTTCCGGGCCTGTTAGCTGGAGTCCTTGGTTTATATGGCTTTGTTGGGAGTCTGGTGGGGGCTCTTTGACAGGAATGATTTAGATTTATTAATAATAGGCTTCCAAATAATAATGGCAGCTTTGTGCCAACCACTGTGGTAGGCATTTTACAGTTTTTTCTTAATCTTCATGACCCAATGAGGCACCCTAGAGATAAGCCCGATTTCACAGACAAGAAAACCCAGGCTTTAAAGGGGTTAGAGTGATTGGTTCAAGTGAATTCTTAAGAAGTCCTAGGCAAGGGGCACCTGGGTGGCTCAGTCGGTTGGGCGGCTGACTTCGGCTCAGGTCATGATCTCGGGGTCTGCGAGTTCGAGCCCCGCGTCGGGCTCTGTGCTGAGAGCTCAGAGCCTGGAGCCTGTTTCCGATTCTGTGTCTCCCTCTCTCTGACCCTCCCCCGTTCATGCTCTGTCTCTCTTTGTCTCAAAAAAAAAAAAAAAAAAACGTTAAAAAAAAAAGAAGTCCTAGGCAATATTTATAAGTTACGCTTTGTATAAATTAACTTAGCAGACAGGTAACTTGGCACGTGTCATTCTTGATACCACTTCCTTCTTCCTTTCACTCAGAATTACTAATTTCAGCTGAATTCAATTTGTTGTCAGTTGTTTTTATAGTAAGGCCATATGTTGCCCCTCCAGAGGTGCTTGTCAACCACTCTGAATGATGGGTAAGCAAACTTGCTTGTGATTACAGCATGAATCAGCAGCAGAAACTTCCTGGTTGGTATTCTGACCTAGGTTGTGCCACCTGTTAGAACTAGAGCTAGAAATGTTGATGATGCCAGATTATTGAAGTGGAAAATTTATGGTCTTTAATTTGGTAATGGAGGGAAGACATTGAGATATATTACTGTTATTTCGTAGAGACCTTTCTGTTAGGGAAATGTGGAAGAACTGAGACACTGGAGTAAGTTTTCAAGTCTCTTGTTGACTCTGGGATCCTGAGTTCTGGATTTGAGCCATGTAACTAGTGGTCTTGTCCATTTTGGAATGTATCTTGACAGTAGTTCTCGGGCAGTTGTTCTCAGCTCTGGCTGTGCATTAGAATCTCCTGAGGAATCTTTTTTTTTTTTTTTTTTTTTTTTTTTTTAAGTAGGCTCCACTCCCAGTGTGGAGCCCAATGCCAGGCTTGAACTCATGACCCTGAGATCAAGACCTGAGCTGAGATGGAGTCAGATGCTTAACTGACTGAGCCACCTAAGTGCCCCTCCTGAGGATCTTTTTTAAAAATGGAGATGTATGGAGCTCTTCCTTAAGGATTCTTTCTGATTCTTTCGATCTGGGTTGGGTTCTTGGGCCCTGGCATCCATAGTTTTAAAAGTCTCTGCCAGTGATTTTTTTTTGTGCAGCCAGGATTAAGAACCACCACTTGGAAACTAAAACTTGAAACCGAGAATGTTTCTCCTAGGAACTTGACTTTTTTTGTCTGCTTTTTAAAATCTGAAGCAGATCATCTTATTGCTGTCTCCTTTTAGAGAAAGGAGGACAGATTCCACCCCCATGTTATTCACATGTGTATGCTGGCAAGTTATCTACAAGCCATCCCCAAAACAGTACTCTGAATTTTATCTCTCAGTCACAGGCCTGTCTGTACTTTCAATCTTTAGTTGCCTGTTGCCTGGGTCTAGAGATAAGAGCCAGCCTCTCACTTTAAATTCTGTAACTTCATACCATTAGGCAAGTGGAAGACAAGATGAGGGAGTTGATTTAAAAAAAAATTTTGGGGGGGGGCACCTGGGTGGCTCAGTCGGTTGAGCGTCCGACTTCGGCTCAGGTCATGATCTCATGGTCTGTGGGTTCGAGCCCCGTTTCGGGCTCTGTGTTGATAGCTCAGAGCCTGGAGCTTCCTTCGGATTCTGTGCCTCCCTCTCTCTCTGCCCCTCCCCCGCTCATGCTCTGTTCTCCTTCAAAAATAAATAAACGTTAAAAAAATTTTTTTTAAATTTTTTTTTGTATTTAAAACAAAAAAAAATTTTTTTTTAATGTTTATATATTTTTGAGAGACAGAGAGAGAGACAGAGCATGAGCAGGGGAGAGGCAGAAAGAGAAGGAGACACAGAATCCGAAGTAGGCTCCAGGCTCTGAGCTGTCAGCACAGAGCCTGACATGGGGCTCGAACCCACAGAATGTGAGATCATGACCTGAGCCGAAGTCAGACGCCCAACCGACTGAGCCACCCAGGTGCCCCGAGGGGGTTGATTTTAATAACTAAAATTGTAGATCCATATGTGGTCGGTTGTTGTAATCTGTTTTAGAAATGGGTAGTTCACTGTCCATCAGAGAGCATTTCTGTAAGCATGATGAAACTGTTTCCTTGTGTGTGTGGTAATAAATGAAGAAATGAAAACTGCACCTGCTGAGGGCCAGCTTACTTTCTTGAGCCGTTGAAGTGTAGAATCTGGCTCTACCTAAATCTGTGGAATCTATTAGGTGCTTGTCTTGAAAGTATTAGAGTCAAATGCAGTATCATCTGAAACAGTCTTAGGTAATGAGGTTTGGGGAAAATGTGTTCTCCATTTATGCCTGTTTTCATAAAGCCTCCTCATTTGTTCTCATGGTAAAGTTAGCTTGGACTCTATCCGTCTGAATTTTCTGTTTATTTGAAATCTTATTATCAACTAACTCCATAGGTAAGAAAAAATTTCTAAGAGATCTGAAGCTTCACTTTCTGTTACCAGAGATGCTGTGTTTGACAATAGCTGTTGCTAACTGGATTAGTAGGTAAAAGTATAGTTCTTAAATTCTAGTTTCAGATTAAACTCCGGTCACTTTCCCTAACTGGGATTTAAAGGTAACTGGGAGGAATAAACCTAGCTTTGCAGTGTTTCTCTGACCATCTGTTCTCTGTTTGCATTGCTGCCATCTCACGTGACTTATTAGCTCGCCTCCTGGATTGTGGTTTGGTCAGTTTTGGAGAGGATGGCATACCTCTCATTTATCCCATGGTGGTGACAAATCATGGTGAAGTGGTTGCTTTCAAAATTTGGACTTTGATTTGTTAGCTCACGTTTTCTTTTTTTCTTTGAGGATACACACCACCTTGGATTTATTTAGCTTCCTATAAAATAAGCTAGTCATCTTACCAAAAAATAATTTTTTCTAGGCACTTAATAGTTTAAAAAAAATTTTTTTTTACATTTATTATTTTTGAGAAAGAGTGAGACAAAGTGTGAGCAGGAGAGGGGCAGAGAGAGAAGGAGGGGCAGAGAGAGACAGAATCTGAAGCAGGCTCCAGGCTCTGAGCAAGCTGGTCAGCCCAGAGCTTGATGCGGGGCTCTAACCCACGAACTGTGAGATCATGACCTGAGCCGAAGTTGACACTCAACTTAGTGAGCCACCCAGGCGCCCTGGCATTTAATACTTTTTAAAATTACCCAGACAATAAGTGTACAGAACTTTTTGTATACTTAAAAGTCAGAATCTTAGAGGGTGAGGCCTGAGCATAGGAATCCCTTAAAAGCTCAGTTGAGGTATTCAAACTGGCAGGATTGAGAACCACTCGATTAGGTAAAAATGAAGCTCCATTTCCCAAAGTTAATTAATGGTCATTAACAGACTGCTGTGTTGCCTTTCCAGACATGTTTCTATGAGTTTTGTTTATGTATGTGTGTTTTATGAATTTTATTGAGAATAACAGTTGTACTAATACGCTTTGTGATGGTCAGTGCTCATTGAAAGATATCTGATATAAAGAAAGCTTAATAAATGACCTTTTTTACATATCTGGGGGGACATTATGGACCTTTTTGTGACGTAGTAACAGATGTGATATCCAGTGTTTCATAAAATTTATTTCCAGGTCACCTGGGTGGCTCAGTCGGTTGAGTGTCAAGACTTCAGCTCAGGTCATGATCTCAGGTTCATGAGTTTGAGCCCTGCATCAGGCTCTCTGCTGTCAACGTGGAACCTGCTTGGGATTCTCTGTCCTCCCCTCTCTCTGCTCTCTGGCTTGCCTGCTCTCTCTCAAAAACAAATATTAAAAAAAAAAAAAAAAATTAAAATAAAAAATATTTTCATTAGGTTATGAAACCTAATAATGGAAATGTTAAAAAGTTTTAAAAACAATTCTCACATAGAAGTTTTTTTGTTTTTTTTTTTTAGTAGGCTCCACACCCAACATGGGACTGAAACTCATGACCCTGAGAACAGGACTCGCATGCTGTACTGAGTGAGCCAGCCAGGTGCCCCTCAAAAATTTTTTTTTAATTAAGTTTTTAATTTTAATTCCATATAGTTAACATACAGTGTTATAGTAGTTTCAGGTGTACAATATAGTGATTCAACAATTCTGTACATTACTTAGTGCTCATCATGATAAATGTACTCTTTAATCCTTCACTTCTTTCACCCATCTCCTCACCCACCTCCCCTCTGGTAGCTGTGAGTTTGTTCTTTATAGTTAAGAGTCTGTTTCTTGGTTTGTCTCTCTCTTTATTTTTCTGTGAATTATATATTTTTATTTATGTGTGTATTTTTTAATTTATTTTTTAAATTGTTTTTAGTGTTTATTTTTGAGAGAGAGACAGAGAGACAGCACAAGCAGGAGAGGGGCAGAGAGAGAGGGAGACACAGAATCCGAAGAATCTGAGCTGTCAGCACAGAGCCCGATGTGGGGCTCGAACTCACAGAATGTGAGATCATGACCTGAGCCGAAGTCGGATGCCCAACCGACTGAGCCACCCAGGCGCCCTGAGTTATATATTTTTAACATGCAGGATTAAGCTATATTTGGGTGGGGAAACTTTGTAGTTTCTGAGGCTCATGGTAGAATCATCTTGGCTTTGTAAACTATCACCCTCTTAAAGTAAGCCTAATCAGTTTCTTCATTAAAAGTCCCCCAACTTTCGGGGCGCCTGGGTGGCGCAGTCGGTTAAGCGTCCGACTGCAGCCAGGTCACGATCTCGCGGCCCGTGAGTTCGAGCCCCGCGTCAGGCTCTGGGCTGATGGCTCGGAGCCTGGAGCCTGTTTCCGATTCTGTGTCTCCCTCTCTCTCTGCCCCTCCCCCGTTCATGCTCTGTCTCTCTCTGTCCCAAAAATAAATAAAAAACGTTGAAAAAAAATTAAAAAAAAAAAAAAAAAAAAAAAAAAGTCCCCCAACTTTCATTCTAAGTTTCTGCTTAAATTAAAGCCATTAAATTAGTATGCAGACTTAATTTGGTCAAATTTCCATATTGAAATAAAACAACATGGAGTGAATAGACAAATCTAAAACAGGATGGAAATCTTTTTTAAATAAATTTTATTCTGAGGAAAAAAAAAAAAGACAACATGGAATGGGCAAAGGGACAAGAAAGATAAAGTAGTTTTTTTTTTTTGTCCAAAGACTAATTTGGGGACCTTTAGTTATTTAGGTGTATATGGTTCTCAGATAGGTTTCACTTTACCATTTTTTTTTTTTTTTAAGCCAGTAAACTTTGGCACATGTTAGATGTGTCTGGTCAGGAATCTTTGTTCAACTTGGGACAAAATAATCTATGTAGTTCAGCACCCGAATAGAAAAAAATGGGGCAAAGAGTACAAACAAGCGCTCTTTACACAAAATACAAATGGTTAGCAGACTGGGAAAGTATTTGTTGGTACTCACCAGAGAAAGTCAAATTTAAAACAAATAATTTTGACCCTTCAGTTTAATAAAGTGTATTCAACTCTATTTTGTCAACATTGCAGTGACCTAGATGTTCTCTGTTACAGTGTTGTTAGAATATAAATGAATAGGTATAATGGTTCTAGAAAGCACCTTGAGGATGTGTAAAAGGTAATGCTGATCATACTTAACCTGCTGATTTCACAATGAGAATTTGACATCATACAGGTGTCTGTATAAAGAGGCTAACTAGCAAAAAACTAGAAACCACCTAAATGTACAGCAGTGGAGATTGGTTATGTTATACTGTAAGTATATGATAGACAGTGCAGCCATTAATCATGCTTTTGAAGACTAGAGGTAGAAATGTGTGAAAATGCTCATGGAGTAATAGAAGATAGTATATCCTGTGTGTCTGTCATTTTGTGGGAGACGTGGCAAGTATACAAAAATAGAGAGTAAAAGGAAATTATGCACTGTTTATAAGTTGGTATTCTATGCCTAGTGGCAAATTTATTCTTCCAAATTTCATTTTAAAAAAAAAAATTTTTTTTTAACCTTTATTTATTTTTGAGACAGAGAGAGACAGAGCATGAACGGGGGAGGGTCAGAGAGAGGGAGACACAGAATCTGAAACAGGCTCCAGGTTCTGAGCTGTCAGCACAGAGCCCGACGCGGGGCTCGAATTCACAGACCGCGAGATCATGACCTGAGCCGAAGTCGGCCGCTTAACCAACTGAGCCACCCAGGCGCCCCTATTCTTCCAAATTTCAACATCGAACATACGTTCTTACAACTGGAGGAAAAAAAGCAAGAAATATTTTTTAAAAGGACATAATTTATGCTGATCTAATATGCTCTTAGAGCTCAACTTCTTTTGTCAATTTAATGGCTTCTCAGTTTGACCTCTAGAACATATGTAAATACTGCTTTGCTGTTATGCTTCTTGAATATATCTGCTAAGGCCTAGGCGTTGCACTATAGAATCTAGCTGTGTTATAGTAATTTAAGGAGAATTTTTTTTTTTAATTTCTTTAAGTTTATTTAGTTTTTTAAATTTTTTTTTTTTTTTTTTTTTTTTCAACGTTTATTTTATTTTTGGGACAGAGAGAGACAGAGCATGAATGGGGGAGGGACAGAGAGAGAGGGAGACACAGAATCGGAAACAGGCTCCAGGCTCTGAGCCATCAGCCCAGAGCCCGACGCGGGGCTCGAACTCACAGACCGTGAGATCGTGACCTGGCTGAAGTCGGACGCTTAACCGACTGCGCCACCCAGGCGCCCCAAGTTTATTTAGTTTTTTGAGAGAGTCAGAGACAGCGTCAGCAGGGGAGGGGGAGAGAGAGAATCACAAGCAGGCTCCATACTGTCAGCACAGAGCCCAGTGTGGGGGCTTGAATTCATGAAATCATGAGATAGTTACCTGAGCTGAAACCGAGAGTCGGCACGTAACTGAGCCACCCATGCGCCCGGAGAGTAATATCTTCTATCCTACTTTCAGATGAAATATTTTCCCCTAATACAGATAGGCTGTTCTTTTTTAAAAAAAATTTAAGTAGGCTCAACACCCAAGTAGGGCTCAAAATCATGACCCCCAGATCAAGAGTTGCATGCTGTACAGACAGAGCTAGCCCCAGGCTGTTCCCTTTTCTATCACTTCATCTAAATGGACTTTTATAAGAGCAGTGGTTAAGTTGCGCAAAAAAGAGAGATACTGTGAACTATTTGGGTGGTTTGACCTGCATTTGTATCCCTCCTGAAGGAGGGACTGTTTAGGCTTCATCATTTAAAAAACAAAAGTAAGGGACACCTGGTTGCCTCAGTAAGTTAAGCAGCCAGTTTCCACTCAGGTCATGATCTCGCGGTTTGTGGGTTTGAGCCCCACGTTGAGCTCGATGTGTAGCTTGAACTTAGGATCCTGAGATCAAGAGTCACATGCTCTTCTGACTGAGCCACCCAGGATCCCCTATGTTTCCTTCCTTCCTTCCTTCCTTCCTTCCTTCCTTCCTTCCTTCCTTCCTTCGAGAGGGGGGGAGGGGGAGAGGGAATCCCAAGCAGGCTCCACCCTGTTAGCACAGAGCCCGATGTGGAGCTTGGTTTCACAAATTGTGAAATCATGACCTGAGCTGAGTCGGATGCTCAACTGACTGACTGAGCCACCCAGGCACTTCTCTGGGTCATTTCTTAACTAATTCTTTACATTTCTTGCTTTCAGATGGAAAGAACTCAAGTGGATCCAAGCGTTTTAATCGCAAACGTGAACCTTCCTATCCCAAAAATGAAAATTTTAGCAACCAGTCCCGTCGCTCCAATTCACAGAAAAGCAAAACTTTTAACAAGATGCCTCCACAGAGGGGCGGCGGCAGCAGCAAAGTCTTTAGCTCTTCTTTTAATGGTGGAAGACGCGATGAGGTATGGAATTTAGGAATGTCCTTTCTAGAACACAAGAAACATGAACTCTGATTCCCCTGCCTCCCAGTTTATCAGTAGTTGGGGAGGAGGGGAGAAAGAGGTGAAAGTAAATAACCAAAGCAGTCTTGAGTAGTTGAGGATTAACTAGGTTTGGAACTTTGCCTCCTTTCTTCTCTTGAAAGTTGTGAAAATTTCTTTGGAGGAAGAAGACATCATCATCATGGGTTGTGAGAAATTATAGCAAGATACTATAAATGTACCCTAGATACTATAGATGGTACCTTTTATTATCACTCTTGAATTAGAGGTGCCTCTTGAATATTTAAGTAATACAATGACTTTAATGACATTTGCTCTGTAGTATCTATAGCAAATTGTAAGATGCTATATCCTTAGTCCTAGGTACTCTGATTTTAGGAGTTTCTTAGATATCCTTTTGGGAGTACATAAAGACTTCTGTACAAAGGAGTTCACTGTTGCATTGTTTGTAGTTGCAGAATCTAGGAAACGACCTAAATTAGCAAGGCATTGGTTAGATGAATTATCCTCCTGTTTGAATGTTCCATACTATGTAACTATTACAAAATAAAGCAGATTTAATGTACTCATGGAAGAATTCATTCACCAAAAATTTTGTCCTCTCCTGTGCATCAAATACCACATGGGAGTTTGGCATACAATACTGAGTAGAACATTGTAACTTATATTTTAGTTTACGGAGAAAATAGACCATTACACAGTTGGCCCTTGAACAATACAGGTTTGAACTGCATTGGGCCACTTATGTGGACTTTTTTTTCTTAATATAAATACAGTGTCATAAATGTGTTTTTTTTTTTGTCTTAAATAACATTTTCTTTTCTCCAGCTTTATTGTAAAAATATACTTTGTAATATATATAACATAAAATATGTGTTAACTGTTATTGGTGAGGCTTCCAGTCAACAGGTTATTAAGCAGTTAAGTGTTTTGGGGAGTCAAAAGTTATACGTGTATTTTCAGTTGCGCCAGGGATCAATGCTGCTAATGCCTGTATTGTTCAGGTGTCGATTGTATAATAAATCCAAAGGTAAGTGCTTATTGAATTAACAAAAAGTAGATTGAGAGAATTAAAGGGATAGAGAGTAACAAAGAGTACAGTTTTGGAGGGTGACGAAGGAAGGCTACTTACTCTGAGGAAGTGAATTCGGAGTAGAGTTCTGAACGAAGCAAGGGAGCACACCATACAGTTTTGAGGAGGATGTCTTGGCGAGAAGGAATAACAAGTGCACAAGTGCAAGGAACCAGAGGTGGTAATACTTTTGGTTTGTTTGAGGTCAAACATGTAGGCTACCATGAGTGGAGGAGTAGAGAATGAAGCCAAAGAATAGACAAGAAGGGTCAGATCGTGTTGGGCCTTGTGGGATTTTGGATTTTGTTGAGCGAGATGGGAAGCTATTGGGGGTTTAAGAAGGGAAGTTCTATAATCTGAGTTGGGAGTTTTAAAGGAGAGAGTGGAACCAGGAGGCTAGTTAGGAGGCTGTTAAGATATTTCTGGTGAGAGTGATGGAAGCTTTGAAACAGCGATAGTGGTGAGATGCTACACATTGGGGTGATGTTTGAAGATAGAGCCAACAGGATTGTTTAATATGTTAGTTGTGGGGTCTGAGCAGAGAAATGAATGACTTTGAAAAAAAATGTCTTCAGTGGGAGCTCAGTTCAGGTACTGTATGCTGAAGTGGGGAAGATTTCAAGAGAAGTAGAAAGTTTGGGGGTGGTGGGGAGGGAAGGAGAGTTGAGATAAAGAACTTCATTTTGGAAATATGCTATTTGTGTGGAGATGCCTACTGGATCTCTAAGAGATAGACAGTTAATGGAATCTGGAGTTCAAGGAGGAGACCCAGGCTAGAGAGCCATCTGCATACATTTGGTGTTGGCAGCTATGGAACTAAGTAAGTCCTGCAGAAAGGGAATAGATTCAAGGACTGAGGTCTGAGTCAGGATCATGAGGCACCAGCAAAAAGGGAGGAAGAGAACTGAAAGCCATTTGGAGAAAGTGGCCAGTTTTGCCCTCTACTGATAGGCTACAGAAGATTAAGACTGAAAGTGGACTAGTAGATTTGATCATGTGAATATAGGCTGTTGGCTTTGAGCTGCTTTGATGGAGTGGTGAGGACAAAAACTGGATAGGCATAGCTTCAGAGAATGGAAGGATGGGAGGAAGAAACATCAAGTTCAGACAGTACTTTTTAGGGACTTTGCTGTAAAGGGGAGTGGAGAGGTGAGGCAGTAGCTTGAGGGAATGTGAAGTCGAGGATTTTTTTTTTTTTTTTTTTTTTAAGACAGAATGGGAGTGGGTTAGGACAGAGTGATAGGGAGACACAGAATCTGAGGCAGGCCACAGGCTCTGAGCTGTCAGCACAGAGCCCGACACGGGGCTCGAACTCATAAGCCACAAGATCATGACCTGAGCCAAAGTCGGAAGCCCAACCAAGTGAGCCACCCAGGTGCCCCTGAAGTCAAGAGATTTTAAAGTTAAAGAGATTCAAAAGAAAAATACAGCATATCTCTGCTAATGGGATTGTCTTGTTAGGGGGCAGACATGCAGAGGACAGGGCGAGAATTACTGTAACAGTGTCCTTGAGTCCTTGAGGAGTTGTGATCCTACTGTACAAGTGGAGGAGTTGGCTTAAATAGGAGCTTTGCCAGTTCATCCTCAGTAACCAGAAGAAGGCAGAGTACTGGTAGGAGGACATAGGAATTCTCTTCTGATTGTTCTTATTGTCTCTGTGAAATATGGAAGGTGAGCTGAGAGGGGAGCCTTGGAAGCCTTGCAGAATGGCATTGTCTGGGTGACTGGGAGTTAAGTGGGTACAGAAAGGTAACAGGGTTGTGGTAGGGCTGCTTCAGTGAGACTGGTCAGTGTGGTGTGGTTGTGTTCTTGTGTGTAACTGTCTGGTGCTGGTGTGGAAATACATAGAGAGTCAGATTAATTAGGGGAAGGTTCTGCTAGGTGAGTACAGATGACAGAGAGAAAGAAAGGGGTTGTGGACCATAGGCTTTAGGTCAAGTAAGGAAAGAAAATGGAAGAGATGGGTTGGATCACTGATTTGGAGATCCCAGTAGGGGTAAAGAATTGTTGGAATCAGGACTGAAGGGAACAAGCTGGGAAAGGAGGGAGTTGCTGCTTGAATGTTGGGTGCTCAAAATTATGATGGTGGGAGATGTGTGGTTGTTACCCTTATGGTCTAGATTATAGAGCAGTGCTGTCCAGTAGAAATGCAGGCCACATGTATAATTTAAAATTTTCTAGGGGCGCCTGGGTGGCTCAGTTGGTTAAGCAGCTGACTTCGGCTCAGGTCACGATCTTGTGGTCCGTGAGTTCGAGCCCCGCATCGGGCTCCGTGCTTGCAGCTTGGAGCCTGGAGCCTGCGTCGGATTCTGTGTCTCCCTCTCTCTCTGCCCCTTCCCCATTCGCACTCTGTCTCTCTCTTTCAGGAGTGAATAAATGTTAAAAAAAAAAAAAAAAAAAAAAAAATTTCTAGTTGCCACATTCAAAAAGGAAAATGGTGAAATTAATTTTAATGTTTTTACCCAATATAGCTAAAATGGTATTTCATGATGTGGCATTGGCCACATTTGGCTAGTAGTGGTTGCTGTAAAGGATGGCACAGCTCCAGATGGTATGTCTATGGGGATTGGATTCCTGAAGTAGAGGACAAGCTAATTGGAGGAGAGAGGGGGGGGTCAAGGAAATGAGAGGTCAGTGTTGGAAGGATAATCAGGAGTTGTGATGGGCAGTATCAGAGAGAGTGGTAGTGGCAGCTAGGATAATAGTGGGACAATAGAAAGTTGAGGATGTGGAGGATTTTGTTGAGTGAGCACAAGCTCTTATCTAATTTGGGGGCATTGGGAGTGGAAGACTGATGAGAGGACAGCAGTCCCATGGAGATGATTTTCCAGGGGATAAGAGGCAAGGGATGACCTGGAAGTGGTGAGCTTCCTGTGGTGAGTTACATGAACAGTGTGTGGGGGGGTTGTCTCCCAGGATCTATTGTTGAAATGAAAGGAAATTGTTTAATTGTATGTTTTGCCACTGTATTTAATCATAAGGGTCATATGCTGTGGTCTATATGCATAGGGTATCGCAAGTCATATTTGTTGTCTCTGGGATGGAATGTATCTTTCACCATATCCCTTTTTGTACTCTTTAGCTTCTTTATGATGTCTGTGCGGGTGCTGCTTACTAATTTCTAAATATGACTAAGCAGCAAAAGCCTTAAATTTGTATTTCCTTTGACCCAGTAATTCCTACTATACATTCAAAAGAAACAATGATAGGTGACCAAATATTTGTGCACAAAGATCTATCCCAAAATGTGTTTATCATAACATTATTTTATTACAGTGGACAAGCTACTAACAGTCTGTGTCTGACACAAGGGCATTATAGTATACCTGTATGGCGTAATGGTATATAGCCATTTAAAGTGACTATGTGTTAATATGACTCACATGGCAAAGTGCTTATGACATTAAATTATAAATTGGGATTAGAAAATGCACTGGCTGACTTATAAGTACTTTCCACTTCAATTTGGAAATGTTAAAAAGCCCCAACGTGATTTTTTCCATCTTTATGTGCAGTGGTATTTCTCCTCTGCTGATTGGGTTTATTTCTGGACACAGAGGTAGTCTGCCTACATGTTCTAATTCTGTCAGTTTTAATTAACAATGAATAGCAGTGTGTGTCTTAGACGGGAGGTCTCTGGCAGGATTCTGAAGCCCGTGGCAGTTAGCAGCTGCTTGCAAGCCGCCTCCAGAGTATAGTTCCACAGACTTGTTTTTGCCAGAAACAAACCAGAGAACAAGTAGCTAACAAGAGTGAAGGTCTAGGAGTCCTATGGGATTGTCAAAAAATTAATCCAGTAAGTAAATCATTGTGCTTCCCAGTAGCTAGACGACTTCATGTTGGGTTTAGTCATTTAATAAATAGTTAATTGCCATTTAGCGGGGCAGGCTAAACAGTTTAATTATATGTTAAAGGCTCTTGTCCCCCTTTCTATTCCCATCCAGATCTTAGGTAGACTTTTGTATTCCCCTTTCCTAGGAAGATTGTTTACTTTAAGCTGTGTTTCGTTTAGTTAATATTTTAAACCATGTAGAAGGAGGGTTGTGCTGGTTTCTGCTATCAATCAGTGTCATTCTATTCTGAAATACTCTGATTCATTCTTATTCTCTCTAGGTAGCAGAGGCTCAACGGGCAGAGTTTAGCCCTGCCCAGTTCTCTGGTCCGAAGAAGATCAATCTGAACCACTTGTTGAATTTCACTTTTGAACCCCGTGGCCAGGCGGGTCACTTTGAAGGCAGTGGACATGGCAGCTGGGGAAAGAGGAACAAATGGGGGCATAAGCCTTTTAACAAGGAACTCTTTTTACAGGCCAAGTGAGTATGTCTACTCTTGGGAGGAAAGTGCAGTTGAGCCTCTGGGTGGTTCTTGGTGCTGAGAAGAAGCTTCTTTTAAACTGCTATGGGAGAGAGGCAGAAAGGGAGTTGATCTGGTTCTTTTCCTCCTCTCTCTTTTTGGGGGGCAGTGCAGGTGTCGAAAACCAGCTTTTCAAGTGGATGTTCTTGGTGCTTAAAAGAATATAATGCTTAAATAAATACATTGATTAATGCTAAAATTAAATAATGCTTTAGTGTCATAATGAGATAGTAAAAGTATTTGTTTTGGAATTGGACCCACATTTGAATTTATTTTGACCTTTGATCTTGGGTAATTTATTTAGCCACGGTGAGATTCATCTTCTCCCTATAAAGGAGGAGGATTACTTAAAGGAGAATTGGATGATGGGTTGGAGTGTTTGGCATGGCATACGTTTGCTCAAATACTGATTCCCTTTTATTTCCTTTTGTGTGTCATTAGTTACAATGTAAGATTTGACCTTGGATCTAGACTGAAGTAACTGGTTAGTACTTTATATAAATTCGTAATCAAATGACTGAGCGAGAACAGTCTTTCTGCTGCCTTGAAGACTAGCTGTGTGCCATGGTTTCTCAGAGGGAGGGAGGAAATCTGGCTTCCTGCTGATTGATAGAGCTGCAGTCTGGGTTAATTTTAGCTCAGGGGAGGCCTGCAGGGCCTTGGCTAGGCTTGGAAGCAGAAGAAACAGAGTTCATGGATTTAGACTCCTACTTGGCAAGTCTTTGGATTCCCTCCAGAGCTGGGGCTCAGAACTGAGGCTGAAGTCCTAGTTCAGTGCTTCACAAACCATGGCTGCTAATGGCCTGTATTTGATTTCTAAGTGAAGGAGTAATGAGTTTCTGCTGAGGGCTTGTTGGTGGCTTTTGAGAGTCTGCCTTTTCCCTGTCCTCTTCCCTGTTTCCAGCTGCCAATTTGTGGTGTCTGAAGACCAAGACTACACAGTTCATTTTGCTGATCCTGATACCTTAGTCAACTGGGACTTTGTGGAACAAGTGGTGAGTAGCTCGGCTAAGCTTATAAACTGTTAGTGGGAGAGAGAACTAAGGAAAGGAACCATGGTGACACAGCAGCTGTTGGCTGGTATCACTGTTGATACCTTTTTTCTGCATGGCCTCACTGTAGAGATAAGTCCCCCAGAGATGAGTCCTGGTTTCTCCTGGAGTTCATTTTGTGCTAATTAGCACTAGCCTGCAGGATTGGGGAGTTGGAGGGCTCTCATCAAAGGTTCTATCTCATCAAAGCGGTTCTATCTACCGCCTCCTTTCTCCTGGGAAGAAATAACCAGAGAAATACATGAGGCACTCTGGTTACCTTCCTGACCTAGGGTGGGCTCATTGCATGAACATGGCTTCATCGGTAGCCATTTGTAGTAATCAATATCAAATTAGGCCTCAGTCTTGTGGCACATGAGTGAGCCACCAGGTACACTACTCTCTAAGCCACTGCTGCAGTTTGTTTTCTGTTGAAGTAATGAGTTCTGGGTATTCCTTTGCTGCTCTTAGGTTATAGGGATGTAAATTTTTTTTTTTTTTTTTTTGAGAGCACAAGTGAGCCTGAGTTGGGGTGGGGCAGAGGGAGAGAGAGAATCCTAAGCAGGCTCTGTGCCTGGCATGAAGCCCAAAGGGAGCTTGATCATGTCAGTGGGCCTGACATGGAGCTCGATCCCACGACTGTGAGACCGTGACCTGAGCATAAATCAAGAGTTGGATGTTTAACTGACTGAGCCACCCAGGCACCCCATACAATACTTTTCAAAGTGCTAGGTCTCCAAGCCTGGCTACTCATTAACTATGAAAATTGATAAAAACATCAGAGAATGACAAGGCCTATGAAACCTAAGTTCTATATTTATTGGTTAAAAAAAAAATAGAGATGCATATAAAGTGTAGGTCTGATAGACTTCTTATTGGAAATTATTGGTACATTACTTTTCGACCTTTTATAAGCCTTTGTGTACGTGTACGTATAAAGTTTCTTTTTATAAGTGGGATTATATATTGATTTCTGTTCCTTTTTCCTTTGTGGAACCTCTAAAGTACTTGTTATGTAGTTATTAAACCATTATTGTGATTTCCTTAACGATTTACTTAAAGTGTTATTATATACTTGCATTTTGAACAATTCTGTGAAGATGTGTTGAGTAGAGATGTTCAGGGATGGGGGTGGGAGAGGAGAGGCTTTAACTTTGACAATCCCATGTCACTTTGAAAGCAGTGTAACTCGTGGTGCCCTTTTGTTGCAGCGCATTTGTAGCCATGAAGTGCCATCTTGCCCAATATGCCTATATCCACCTACTGCAGCCAAGATAACCCGTTGTGGACACATCTTCTGCTGGGCATGCATTCTGCACTACCTTTCACTGAGTGAGAAGACCTGGAGTAAATGTCCCATCTGTTACAGTTCTGTGCATAAGAAGGATCTCAAGAGGTGAGAAGGAGACATTTACTAGGTTAGACCCCAGTCTGCTAACTTCTTGCTCTTTTACATCTAAATGTCCATGTTACAGTGTTGTTGCCACCGAGTCACGTCAGTATGTTGTTGGTGACACTATTACAATGCAGCTGATGAAGAGGGAGAAAGGGGTGTTGTTGGCCTTGCCCAAATCCAAATGGATGAATGTAGACCATCCTATTCATCTAGGAGGTGAGTTCTGTTAATTTAGGGGGTAATAATCTTGGGTACATCTTTTAAGGCTATCAAATATATCTATCTACTATCAAAATTTGAGCCTTTGGGCAAGCCATTTCTATCATTTGCAGGTCAGTTTTAGGATTTTAGTAGGTTAGAGGGGAGTTTACAGAGAGTGGTTTAACTCTTGGTTTCAGGTGTGGTTTAGTTATGTATTTTTTAATTTTTAATTTTGTTGAAATAGTGCCTGGCATTGTGCCCAGCCTTGAGGATTCCACAGTCAGCCAGACTGGCCACTTGTTGTCAAGAAACTCAGTAGTCTAGGGGCGCCTGGGTGGCGCAGTCGGTTAAGCGTCCGACTTCAGCCAGGTCACGATCTCGCGGTCCGTGAGTTCGAGCCCCGCGTCAGGCTCTGGGCTGATGGCTCGGAGCCTGGAGCCTGTTTCCGATTCTGTGTCTCCCTTTCTCTCTGCCCCTCCCCCGTTCATGCTCTGTCTCTCTCTGTCCCAAAAATAAATAAAAAACGTTGAAAAAAAAAAAAAAATTTAAAAAAAAAAAAAAAAAAAAAGAAACTCAGTAGTCTAGTAGAAGACACACAGAGAGGGAGGGAGAGACTCCCAAGCCTGCTGTGTGCTGTCAGCACAGAGTGCGATGCTGGGCTCAATCTCAAACCATGAGATCATGACCTGAGCCGAAGTCAAGAGTCAGACACTTAACTGGCTGAGCCATCTAGGCGCCCCTAAACTTTAAAAAATCTAAAACTCTTAAGAGAACATATAGGATAGTATCTCTGTAAATCCTCAGATAGGGATGGGTTTTTGAACCAGGCTGAAACCGTAGATCCTAGAAAAGAAAAGACAGATATACTTGATTTTATAAGAATGAAATCTGACAAGATTCCTTAAAGTCAGTAGGTGATTAACTAGGGGAAGATTTACACATTTAATACTAAAGATTAATGTCTGGAATATACAGGTGTTCTATAAGTTATATTAACAGTCCAGTAGAAGAATGGGCTAAGCATATGAAAGTATTTCCCAGAAAAGGATACTAGAATAACTTCCCAAGAATTAGGTTTAACTTTGCTAAGAGTTATGCAAATCAAAATCCCTATCAGATTGACGCAAAAAAAAAAGAAGAAAAAAAAAGACATTAGAAGCACTAGGTTTTTGGCAGGTGTAGGAAAATGAGTACTGTATACAGGGTGGCAATGTAAGTCAATACAGCTTTTGGGGGGGTGCAATTTGGTAGTATTTAAAATATGCACAACCTTTGGTCCAGCTTTTGTACTTAATATAAAGAAATTATATGCACCAAGGAATACGTATAAGGAATTTTTGTTACAATGTAATAGAAGCTGTCAATAAGCTAAATAAACGTTCCATAAGGAACTCACTCAGTGTTTGTTATGCTGTGGAACACAATACAGAAGGTAAAAATAGGATCTCTGTATTAACATACAAAAAAAATTTTTTTTTAACATTTATTTATTTTTGAAAGAGCATGAATGGGGGAGGGGCAGAGAGAGAGAGAGGGAAACACAGAATCCGAAGCAGGCTCCAGGCTCTGACATGTCAGCACAGGGTCTGACACGGGGCTTGAACCCAAGGAACCGTGAGATCATGACCTGAGCCGAAATCAGACACTCAACCAACTGAGCCACCCAGGCACCCCTCTGTATTAATGTTTTGAAAGAATTTAATACAGGTTGGATGAAAAACACAGAACAACTTAAAGTTTATCATTTATGGAAAAACCTTTGTTTTCTTAAGTGATTATGGATTTATAAATGTATAGAAAAAGATTTGGCAAATACGTATCACAATTTGTAAATGGTTATCTCTGGGCAGATACTAGGATCGGAGGGTGGGAAAACAGGGCATTTCAAGAGTTTCCCAAAAGTTAACATTGTCCTAAAGTTTTTAAAAAGTACAGAAAATATGGGGGAGGGAAGTAAAGGAAACAAATCATCCATGGTCCTTTTACTCAGAGATATCCCAAAGTTGTAGATTATTTTCCTATTCATGTGTATTTTTGCAAGATTGGGATTAAATTTTTTAGTTTTGGTGTCTGCTTTATATTCATGTAATGTAGGTATTTCTACATGTCACTAAATGTCATCTCACAAAACCATTTTTATTTAAAAATTTTTAAAGCTTATTTTTTTATCTTTAAAATTTTTTTATTAAAAAGTTTTTTTTAGTTTATTTATTTTTGAGAGAGAGCACAAGTTGGGGAGGGGCAGAGAGAGAGGGAAACACAGAATCTGAAGCAGGCTCCAGGCTCTGAGCTGTCAGCACAGAGCCCGACGTGGGGCTCGAACCCAAGAATTGTGAGATCGTGATCTGAGCCAAAGTCGGACGCTTAACCAACTGAGCCACCCAGGTGCCCCATTAAATAAACTTTTTTTTTTCTTTTTAATATTCATTTTTGAGAGAGACAGAGTGTGAGTTGGGGAGGGACAGAGAGAGGGAGACACAGAATCCAAAGCAGGCTTCAGGCTCAGAGGCGTCAGAACAGAGCCTGATGTGGGGCTTAAACCCACGAACCACGAGATCATGACCTGAGCTGAAGTCAGATGCCTAACAGACTGAGCCAGCCAGGCACCCCTGTTTTGTTTTGTTTTATTTCAAATATCTCTACACCCATCATGGGGCTCGAACTCACAACCCCGAGATCAAGAGTCGCATGCTCTTCCAACTGAGTCAGCCACGTGCCCCAGAAAACCATTTTTAATGTCTGCAAAATTCTCTTTAATGAATATGCCATCATGTCATTAACCGTTTCTTTATTATTGGACTTAACTGGTTGATGTAGCATTTTTTGGTATTACAGACGATAGGGTAATCAGTAGTTTGGCTAAAACATTTTTAGTGCGTCTTTGGTTTTCTTGGATTCCTTGTGTTATGGGGTCAGAGTTATAAACCTTTTATTTAAGGTCATTGCTAAATTATTTTTAGAAAATTAGCCTGATTACTCCATCTTCACTTTGGGGGATAAAAGCTGTGTAAATTCCTGTGTAGCCACAAGGTTGCAAAGCTCCGACTGTTGCATTTTTGTGATCTTGCTGGCTTTCTTGTAGATGAACAGCACAGCCAGTACTCCAAGTTGCTGCTGGCCTCTAAGGAGCAGGTGCTGCACCGGGTAGTTCAGGAAGAGAAAATAGCTTTGGAGCAGCAGCTGGCAGAGGAGAAGCACACTCCCGAGTCCTGCTTTATTGAGGCAGCTATCCAGGAGCTCAAGGTAGGATGACAGGACAGGATGGTGGGGATAAGTTATCTTGGTCCTGAATTTAAGATAACGCATAGTTAATGGCTAAAATAGCCAGTTTGCTCTGGCCGTTGGTGATGTGAGGGAATGGTTGACCTAGTGGTTTTTAAAGCACTCTCTGGAGCTGAAAGGAACAAATTAAAATCGTCTTATAACTAGTTGAGTCACTGGAGTCTCTTAGTCTTAGGTTAGCTATGTTCTTAGTTAAGCAAAGTAGGTTTTTTTCCTAAGGAAACACTTGGATTTATTTTTAGAGATGTTTTATTTGAGGCGCATTTTGAAGAGAGTGTTATGGCCTATCCAGCAGGCCCTAGTAATACCTGCTGAGGATTTTGAAGCAGGAAAAATTACCCAAATAGAGAATTTCCTGTGCTGTGTATCCTTACCAGGCATCAGAATCAGGGCATTGGCCTCCACCCTGAGATGTGAATTCAGTCAAATATGGGCTCCGTAGGCTTAATAATTTGTGTTATAATGAGTTCCAGACTGATTCTAATGCTCATCCTCAGACCATATTTTGAGAATCACTGATCTGTGTTAGAACAGTGAAAGCCCTTGTATCTTGAGTAATTGGCATGTGACAGGTCCTGTGTTAAGGTACTGTACTTACATTTATGTCACATGAGCTGCATATCCCGGTGTGAACTATCCCCTTTCACGGATGAGGAAATGGAGTCATGGGTTAGGTAATTTGCTTGAGGACATAATAACTAATATGAGATGAAGCTGGTATTTGAATTCCTGTCTTTCTGACTTCTGAGTCTTCCTTTAGTAGGTCCTGTGTATTTTGTTTTTAATTAAATGCAGAGCATTCGTTCAAGTGCATTTCAGAGAAGACGAGCTGTATAGAAGTAGAGCTGTCCAGGTTGAGATGGCAGTTGGCCAAACCCCTGCCTCCCGCACTGGGTCTCTTTCTTTAAGAGTAGCTTGTAAAAACTAGAGGACTAGTTCTGTGTTCTTGGATTTTTTGTTCAGGAAACTTTTGTGTAGTATTGTCACTGTCAGATTGTAAGTAGAATACCATCCCATTTGGGTGTCAGGTGCTTTTTGCTCCCTGTTTCCTTGAAGGATTGAGGATTTTAAGTACTTTTCCTATTGGGTCTTGTTGCCTTTTAACTTTTGCTCCTGTTGAGAAAGGCCATTGTAAGCCCTTGCCCTACAAACTAAGTGTGTTTCTAGAAACTTAGCTTTCTCTGGTCTTCTCTCTGGTGGTTTAGACTCGGGAAGAGGCTCTGTCAGGATTGGCTGAAAGCAGAGGGGAGGTCCTTAGTGTTGTGCCTGCTCTGGAACAACTGGTGCTGATGGCTCCCTTGGCGAAGGAGTCCGTTTTTCAACCCAGGAAGGTGAGTGTGACCCCGTTACAGACTAAATGGCTGCCGTTCCTCAAGGCTGCTGTTGAGTTGGTAGGTGATGTTGTGAAATCGCCTCTCCATGGGAGAGGAGGGGGGACTATGAGTATTTCCCGTGTGCTTATTAGTTCTTTACCTAGGGATGTTAAATCCATGAATGTGACAGCTAAGAAAACCTTCCAGAGAACTTGGTTCATGTGTCTACCTTTGCCACATGTACTTTCTGTTGACATAGAATTTGTCCCAACAGGGTGTGTTAGACTATCTGTCTGCTTTTGATGAAGAGACCACCGAAGTTTGTTCTCTGGGTTCTCCTCGTCCTCTTGCTCTCCCTCTGGTAGAGGAAGAGGAAGCAGTGTCTGAACCGGAGCCTGAAGCCTGTGATGACTCAGAGTTAGCAGATGACAGTCTTGGAGAGGGGACCATTTGTACTGAGTCCAGCCAGCAGGAACCCATCACCAAGCCAGGCTTCACACACCTGAGTGGCTCTCCTTGTTACTACTTTTACCAAGGTGAGGGTTCCTGAGAGGAGGGCTGGGTTGCCATGGAGATGTTTCAGCAAGGTGGCCTGGCCTCTTAGCAGGAGGAGGTATTGCTGCTAGATGTGGGTGCTTGGGTCTGTTTTGCCTTTGGCCTCGGGGAGGGAGAGGCAGGCCTAGCTGTACGGGGGGCCCTGTCTTGAGGACTGGCCACGACTGTTGTGTGAGAGAGCCGCTTGTCTTCAGCGGAGGACGGGCAGCACATGTTCCTGCACCCTGTGAATGTGCGCTGCCTTGTGAGGGAGTACGGCAGCCTGGAGCAGAGCCCGGAGAAGATCTCGGCAGTAGTGGTGGAGATCGCCGGCTACTCCATGTCTGAGGTAAGGTCCTGCCTTGTCCCTGTGGCACGGTTCTGGAGTGTCATCAACCTGATCTTTTTGATATGGGCCTGAGCAGCCCATGCTCACAGTTCTTCAAAGAGCTTAGCTTTTGTATTTAAGTCTATTTTTGTCACTGATTTTGTGCCTGCAAAGATTTTAGAGGTTAAATGGGGCTCTCTTACCATGTCGGGGTTCTGTTAGTCACCCCTTGCTCTCTGTTTTTAGGTTCATTTATTGTGGTTTGGGAACATAGATGTCTCCCACTTTCATTCAAGATGAGTTTGTTTTTCTCTTTTTCCTTATGGCTTGGGAGAAATGTCCAAGGAATCGAAGAGTTATTGGAGGCTCTATACTAGGTTATACAAGATTGAAACACCTTTTCGGCTTAACAGATACTATCAATTATTATCTGATAATTTATATATGCGAGGTTTTGCCCTTTGAGAGTTATCCTTATATTGATCACAAATTTGTTACGCTGTAAACTTTCCATCAAACATGCAGAAAGAGAATGGAAAAGAAAATTAAACTGAAATTGATGGGCTTTTTTTTTTTCTTACTGTTTCAGGCCAAGCTTTATTCAGTAGGGAAATCTGCTTTTTCCACCTTCCCAGTTATTAATTGTCAGTGGATCTCAGGTTTTTTGCCAACAAATACTCTTTATCTTCCCCTGTTCTCTCTCCTCAGTTGTGGGCTCCAGAAAATCAGAAACAGCTGATCAGCTTTAAATCATTTATTACCAGGCTTGATTTATTTATGTGCAGCACAAACCTAAAAACTGCTTTTGGTTGATCATTTACCTTATTGAATGTCAATTGACGGTTTCTGTTTGGCTTTGCAAAATGATGATACCTTGAGCACTACTCTTTGAGCCCCAAAGAGTTAGCTGTCTGGGATGGGAACCTCTGTCCTTACAGTTTGGCCTGGTGTTAGTTGAGTTTTGGTCCCTTTTCCACGGTAGGATGTTCGGCAGCGTCATAGATACCTCTCTCACCTGCCGCTCACCTGTGAGTTCAGCATCTGTGAATTGGCTCTGCAGCCTCCTGTGGTCTCTAAGGAAACTCTGGAGATATTCTCAGGTAAGAATGCACCCACTCTGCTTCTCTTTATAGTGAAGCTCAGGGTTTCTTCTGATTGGAAACCCAGTATGGGAGGAATTTAGGAGCTCTGTCATGAGTCTCCATACCATACTCCATTCATCCAGGCCAGCTGCCTCCTTTTGTGGCCTTAGTGACTAGTCACCTGGGAGGAGTTAATGGCCAGGCTGTCCTTGGTCTGCCTGCTCACTGTCTGACCATCCCACAGATGACATTGAGAAGAGGAAGCGTCAGCGCCAGAAGAAGGCTCGGGAGGAACGCCGCCGGGAGCGCAGGATTGAGATGGAGGAGAACAAGAAACAGGGCAAGTGTAAGTTCAGAAACTCTATTAGACTAGTACAGCTGTGCATCCTCATGGAGATACTCAGTGCTTGGGCCCAGGAGCCAGACTATTTGGTTCACATCTCAGTTCTGCCACTTATTTTTTGTTGTTGTTGTTGTTTTTTTTTTTTTTAGCTCTTAAATGTGAATCATGAGAGTACTTCGTTCATAGACTTGAGAATTAAGTGAATTAATGGGGGTCAAAGTTCATAGCTTTTAATAAGGAATGAGATTAAATTCATCCTTGGTATAGTAGGTGAGAAAACCTGTTCTGGAGAAGGCAATTGGAGATCTGCTGAATTTAGGGGATAATTGTCTCCTGTGTGTTCTGAATGGAACATTGATCCCACCGTTGACTCTATTAAAGGAGACCTCTGTATACCGCAAGTCTGCCAAGAGAGTAAGATATAGTAGAAACCTTGACAAACTAGGAAATCTATGCAGGAGGTTAGATTTAAGAGCTCTTTCATGGGGCGCCTGGGTGGCGCAGTCGGTTAAGCGTCCGACTTCAGCCAGGTCACGATCTCGCGGTCCGTGAGTTCGAGCCCCGCGTCAGGCTCTGGGCTGATGGCTCGGAGCCTGGAGCCTGTTTCCGATTCTGTGTCTCCCTCTCTCTCTGCCCCTCCCCCGTTCATGCTCTGTCTCTCTCTGTCCCAAAAATAAATAAAAAACGTTGAAAAAAAAAAAAAAAAAAAAAAAGAGCTCTTTCATGTAAGTACAGAGTCTTTTGATCTGCTTCTTCAACATAAGCTTCATTGAATCCAGGAGATTAGTGTGACATGAGAGTGTACTTACTTATCCTCCAGAAAACAAAGAATCGAGTCCTCAGCCAGGGAAAGGACTTCACTGTTTTGACTACATGTTTATGGTGGTAAACATAAATTTTACTTCTCCAACTGGGATAAGTGTATAGCTGGGGTCCCAATGCTGTGTAGGTATTTGGCACATTTCCTAAATAATTGAAAAAAACTGATGTTTCAGGTACAGGGGCTTTTTTAATTTTACCTTCTTTATTATAGAAACACCCAAAGACAAGTACATAGAATAATATAATTAACCATCATGTATAATATTTGGCTTCAGTTAAGAACAGAGCAAAGATTTTTTTATTTTTACTTACTTTTTAAGATTTTATTTTAAATGTTTTTTTTTTTTGAGAGAGAGAGGGATGGAGAGAACACGTGCACGAGTGGGGGAGGGGCAGAAAGAGAGGGAGACAAAGAATCCGAAGCAGGCTGAAGGTGCAGAGCTTGATGAGGGACTCGAACCCATGAACCGTGAGATCATGACCTGAGCTGAAGTCAGATGCTTAACTGACTGAGCCACCCAGGCGTGCCTAAGATTTTATTTTTAAGTGATCTCTACACCCAATGTGGGGCTTGAACTTAACCCTGAGATTAAGAGTTGCATGCTCTACCAACTGAGCCAGCCAGGTGCCCCCAAAAAGGGTTTTATTTAAAAAAAAAAAATATAGGGGCTCCTGGGTGGCTCATTTGGTTAAGTGTCAGACTTCAGCTCAGGTCATGATCTCACAGTTTGTGAGTTGAAGCCTCACATCGGGCTTTCTCTCTGCCCCTCCCGTGCTTACGCGTGTGTGTGCACGTTCTCTTTCTCAAAGTAAACATTTCAAAAAATCAACAAAAATATAAAGTGACAATTACTATAAATTTGGGTTTTAAAGCGTGTTTACATACCTTAGAGCCTTGGGGGATTCATATTGACTATCCACAACTGTTGGAAAAGATTTGAGGAATATTCTAAATGGCCCTACTGTACTCTTCTTTTTTCTTTGTAGATCCAGAAGTCCACATTCCCCTAGAGAATCTACAGCAGTTTCCTGCCTTCAATTCCTATACCTGCACCTCTGATTCTGCTTTGGGTCCCACCAGCACCGAGGGCCATGGTGCCCTCTCCCTGTCTCCTCTTAGCAGAAGTCCAGGTTCCCAAGCAGGTAAATGAGTTGGGATTTAAAGAATGAAGTTGCCCACCAGCCACAGACCTTAAGCAAGGCCCTAGTGTCTGAATTTGTTAACTCTAACCTACTCAGTATGGTGGGATTTTTAGGTGATTAACCTTACTTTGGGTAGTTAATATATTTCTGGGGTACATCAGATTTTTGCCATTTGATTCACCTTTCTGATTGGCTGTACTACTTTATACCCTGCTGTTTTCTAAAAACCTCAAAACCTCAAGGCAGCTCATATGGCAGGAAAGTTAAACTTAGATTCTTCCCTGTGACCCAGCTGTTTTATTTCTAAAGATTTTTTAAGTGTTTTATTTAATCAATTTACTATTATTATTATTATTATTATTATTTTGGAGAAGGAGAGAGCACGTAAGCAGGGGAGAGATTGAGGAGGATAGAGGATCTGAAGCAGGCTCCATGCTGACAGCTGAGAGCCTGATGTGGGGCTCAAACTCATGAACTGTGAGATCATGACCTGAGCCGAAGTTGGATACATAACCAACTGAGCCACGCAGGTGCCCCTCTGCCAGCCATTTTAAATAAAATGTCCAAGAGCAGAATATTTAAAGCTCTTGGTGACTGCTATGATCATATGCCTGTCACTTTGCAGATTAGGAACCTGAGGCTGAGGCAGGGGCTTAGTGACAGGGACTGTGACTGTAACCTGCATCTTGAGGGCTGTATGCACAACTATTATGCTTTTTAGTCTAAGAAGAGAGCTGAAATACAGAGGAATATGGCAGAACATCAACTACATTATCTGTGATAAAAAATTGGTTGTGTATGTGCTTTCACATACTAGCTTTTTTGAAGGAATGGGCTTTAATGTATTGAAGCAAGAGCAGCTGGATAGTCCTAGGACTGAAAGTACTGAATAGCCCTGGCTGACTGTGGAAGTGTCTGCTACTGGGAGAGTGAATAGAGGCCTCTCCCTTCCAGCAGTGATCAGGGCAGTGGGTAGACCTGTGGGAAATGCCCAACTCTATCTAGGTCAGAAAGGATGGAGAAGACTGTTACCTGGGGAGTATCGGGGGAAAGCTTGCATCTTCCTGTTGGATATTGTCCATTTGGATGTGTGTTTTGGATACTAACTGAATAGTGCAGGTCATACCCATCTGGCTGGAACATAAAGGCTGACCTGATTAAATTTTATCTTTTTGTTAGAACATTTTCATTCACATAAAACCAGTCCATGACATACCGGTACCTAGGCCTTGAGAGTCAGCTGGTGTGGAAAGGGGTTTTTTTTTTTGGCATGGAAATAGATTCTCCCATGTTTTCTAGTATTACTGTGATCACTAAACTTTTGTTTCCCTAGATCACTAGTACGAATAATAGGCCATGTTCTTGACTTTATAAGAACATGGCAGAATTGAAATTGGATCAAGGTTTGCTTTTTGTGGTGGGGCTGGTAATTATCTAGACCTGATTCAGGGTTCATCTCTTCTCTCTTGGAACTCGACTTATATAATCAGGTCTCTGGTTTCTTTTCAGACTTTCTGCTGACCCCTCTGTCACCGACTGCCAGTCAGGGCAGTCCTTCATTCTGCGTTGGGAGTCTGGAAGAAGACTCTCCCTTCCCTTCCTTTGCCCAGGTAAATCTTTGCTTGTGAAGCAGTTCACAGGTATTTAACGTGAGCTCTGCTGCTTGTACTTTCTGGAAATCTTTGCGCTGGAGGAGAGACTTCCAGGCTAATGTCGTATTGATAGTAATAATCATGGAAAGCTTTTTTTAAGAGGAAATCTTCTAGTTTTAGTTTCAGATGTTATTGTAGACTTCCCAAAGAAAGAGGCCAAGAGTAGCTGAGGGAGAATCAGAGCTTTAGTTTTTTAACAGATCATTAAATACTTGGGTACTAAGTGTTGTTTTAGGGGCTGGGGAGATACCAATTTCAGCTGGTCCCTGGTTCTAGGACTTCTGATTCAGGTGGTATGTACCTGTTACATATAATAAACCATTTCTCTTTGCTTTGGGAAGGGAAAGGTGGTCTTGGTTGTCCTATAACTAGCCAAACTGTCTTCCTTGGGCAGCTGAGTTAGAGGAACACTAGGCTAGTGAAACTTGATGTCAGATCTTTTTGTGTTCTGTTTTATTCTTTAAGTGTTTTTATTTTATGTAAAACAAGATGGCATTAAGGTAGGTTTCTTGGATGACCCATTCAAGGAAGTTCACTTAATCCAATTTACTGAAGCCTGTATCCTTTGCAAACCGACGGAAACACTGGCAGCACATAGGCTGTATTTCTGAATCAGACCATGCCGGTTTGGCAGACACAGCAAACCCTGGCCAGATTTCCTCAGCCGGCTCCCATAAAGCTGGTGACCCATCTTGTTCTCTTGGATGCAGTGAGGCAGAGATGTCAGATCATTTTATTAACCTTTAAAATAACAAACACTCAGTATTCCTGCATTAAGATAACTGAGGAGGATGGATGGACAGCTTGCTGAACACCCCCTTTAGAAGTTAGTATTAACCTTTTGGGGCTAGTTTGGGATCATTAGCTTAACAGTTCTTTAGAGCGGGTGATAGTGGAGGTTTCTCACGTTTCTCAGTGTGTGCTGAGATAGAAGCAGGAATTGGACTTTGGTAAGTCGAGTCCTGAAGTCAAGGAGGAAGAAATAATTGAGAGCAATCTTGAGTATTAACTGATAGGTTTCAGAAGTTATAAGCAAGTGGTTCCCAGGAATTATGTCAAATGCTTAAATTTGTTTTTGTTTTTTAGTGTTTATTTATAGAGAGAGAGTGATCGAGCAGGGGGAGGGGCAGAGAGAGAGGGGAGAGAAAATCCCAAGCAGGCTCCATGCTGTCAGTGTTGAGTCTGATGCGGGGCTTGATCTCACAAACTGTGAGATTATGACCTGAGCCGAAATCAGGAGTTGGACGCTTAACTGACTTGAGCCTACCCATGGACCCCTGAAGTTGTTTTTTAAACTAGGTTTTATTGCTGTTGCTTTTTTCAGCTTTATATGTTGAACAACTTCAAACTTAAAAGTGTTGAATAGCATAACGAACGCTCATACCTTTCACCTAGGTTCACCCGTTGTTAGCATTTTGCTATATGTGCTTTCTCTTTTTATTGTTATACTGTATTGAAAACATTAGACCTCCTGAATGAGTTTACCACCAACTGTTTACGAGATAAGTGCCCCCAAATGATATTCTTCTATATGATCACATTTGTCATGATCACATAAAAGAAATTCAGCTAATTGAGTATCTAATACAGTACTTATTTCTTATTTCTCCATGTCTCAGTGGTCTTGTATTGTTTTCAGTCCGGTCGAAAAAAAAGACTGCTCATTGCATGTGTTTGTCAAGTCTCTTTAGTCTTCTGTGATCTGTAACAGTTTCTCTAGCCTCTCTTTGTTTTCTTCCTGTGGCATGGATATTTTTGAAGCATCCAGGCCAGTTGTTGTATATAGTGTCCTGCAGTTTGGATTTGTCTGTTTATTTTTTCATGAGTGGATTCAGGTTAAACATTTAAACATTTATGGCAAGAATAACACATAGGTGATAGATGTTTTAATGGCCTTTTAAGATGATTCAGATTCCATACTCTTTGGACCCCTAACTCCCAAGGACCGAGGGAAAAGATCATCCAAGTGGTACATGATGAAGAAAGGTTATTCAGTGAAATAAACCTCTGCCAACCCAACTCCATTTGAATAATATTGTACCTCACTTCGGGACACTTACTTTAGGATGACGCATTCTTATTTGAATCTCATGGGGCTTGTCTCTTGGTAGTTTTCCAGGGATAAAATTCAGCCTGCTTTGAGTTGCGTGACACGTGTGGCCCTCAATAATTAAGAAGCTGGCCTTAGCCACCTGAGATGAAAGAATTCCTCATTCAGGGCAGGAGGGATGGTTCTGATTTTATTGTACATGGAGGAATCTGGTCTATGATTGGATCTAAAAGTTAATTAAGGAGCTATTAGAAAAGCAGAGACTGAAGGGTAATGGCAGCTGTTGGAGCAGTTTTAGGATAAAGTTAAATTGATTTTCTTGGCCTTAAGTAACTGGAGTTCAATAACCAGGTGGTTCGTTTTGCTTATTCCAAGAGGTTTATATTTTAGGGGTCCCAAGAAGAGCAGGAAAAACTTACCAGAAGAAGGGAATGACACAGTCAGGATTCCCAGCTTGAGAGTCTGAGTAAGAACCTCTTGTCTAGTCAGTCCATGCACTGTTCTTTATCTGTTTCCTAAGGAACAACACAGGCTTTGGTTTCCCACCTTGGGGGTTTACTGCTAGTTCTCTTGGTCAGGATATAGAGGACATGACTGAAACAGTATGTTAAGGAGAGAAGTACTTGGAAAATCCTTTTTTCCAGAGGTGATAGTTCTTTGTGCCCTTAGCCAGTTAGTGTCAAGACACAAGTCTGGGAAAGAAATTGGATCAGTTGCTTAAATTCTTCTCTCCCTTCTTTCCCACCTTGGCAGATGCTGAGAGTTGGAAAAGCAAAAGCAGATGTGTGGCCCAAAACTGCTCCAAAGAAAGGTGAGAATGGCCCTCTGGTGGAAGGGGAGTTTGGCTCCTTTCAGAAAGTAAATTAACACTGGTATTTTATAGATGAAAACAGCTTAGTTCCTCCTGCTCCTGTGGACAGCGATGGGGAGAGTGATAACTCAGACCGTGTTCCTGTGCCCAGTTTCCAAAATTCCTTCAGCCAAGCTATTGAAGCAGCCTTCATGAAACTGGACACACCAGCTACTTCAGATCCCCTCTCTGGTAAAGGCAAAGAAACGGAGTGCTCAGTACAGAGTTGTCATTCCCACCTGGATCCAGTGGTGGGCATCACTAATTAGTCAGGCACTTTTCTCTTGAGCCCCTAGGCTCACATGCTCATGTCAGCTAATAGTCCATTTAGTATGTCAGCTAGGACGTTTTTGCCACCCCAAATTAACTGTTGAGGCCCAGCTGTGAAATTCTGAAAAACTCTGTATTTTTTCCCTCTAAGACGTAGTGGAGAGTAGATTTTAGAATCCTGAGTTTGGTAGAAGGTGGCCAATAGGTGGAGAAGTCAGGCTTGAAGCCCACGCCACTCTGTAGTATTCAGTTAGACAAGATCACTAGCATTCGTGGTGTGCCTTTGCTGTGCCTACCTAGCCTTGTGCTCATTTTATTCTCCCAACGACCATATTAAATGGGTAGGACTATGTTACAGATGAGGAAACGGGTCTAGGGATGTAAAGTGACTTGCCCAGATCCCTGGAGTGTGCAAGGACTGGTATCTGGATCCAGGGGGGGTCTTCATCCTAGAACCTTAACTGCCACTCTGAGACTCTCCGGGACGAAACTGGCTGGGGTAAGGGGATGGCATTCTAAGCAAGTTCTTTCTGTGTTTCCATTTAGAAGAGAAAGGAGGAAAGAAAAGAAAAAAACAGAAACAAAAGCTCCTGTTCAGCACCTCAGTCGTCCACACCAAGTGACACTACTGGCCCCGGCTACCTTCTCCATCTGGTTTTCTTTTTCCTGTGCTTTTGTTTTGCTGCTGTAATTTTTAAGTATTTGAGTTTGAACAGATTAGCTCTGGGGGGAGGGGGTTTCCACAGCGTGAGGGGGAACCAAGAAAATTTTAAATACAGTGTATTTTCCAGCTTCCCGTCTTTACACCAAAATAAAGTATTGACACACAAGAGATCTCTCTTCCTGCCAAGATTTTTAGTTTGTTACCAGGTTAGTCTTTTTGCCCCATGTAATTAGTTTTTCTCAACCCAAATAAGTTTGAGTTCCTTCAACATCCCACAGAGCAGCCCAAACCAGAGTGTTCTAGCACTGTTCTACTGACATGTCAGGGCATCATGGCTTCAACACACCTATCAGTGTGTCTTTTAAAAACAGTTGAATCTTTCCTGTTTAGTTCTCCTCTTGTTAAAGAAACAGAAGGATGGGAATAAAACAGACTTAGGATACCCAGCCTGAATTGCAGTTTTTCTTCTGAGAAATGGTCAGCTGTGGTGCCAGACCTGGGTTGCTTACATATGTGATGGAGGGTTTTACACCTCTTGAATGTGGCTTCTGTTTGGCAAGGAAAGGTGTAATTGTCACTAAAGAAGGCCTGGAACCTGCCAACTTTTAGGTCAAGCCTGTTAAAAGTGACAGTGGCCTCAGTTGTAGGAGCGGCAGAGTAGGGCAGGTTTGAAAGCGGTGGGGTACCCACTGCCTCCTTTTGTCTGAAGCGGTCTATGCCTTGGTTTCAGCTGAATTTGAGTGATGTGAATTATTTTGCTGCTTAATAAAGTGACCTCTAGGTATAGTAGAATGTGAAGGCAAATAGTTGCAATAAATCACTTGCACAAGCAATGCGAACTTTCTGGTTTTTTAAAGTTCATTATAGGTTAGATAGACATACCTCTTAAATAGGTTAAGACTTTTTTTTTTTTTTAAAGTTTATTCTGAGAGAGTGTGGGAGAGGGGAGAGAGAGAGAGAGAATCCCTCAAGCAGGCCCTGCACTGTCAGCACAGTCCCTGACAGTGGGGGCCCGAACTCACGAACCCTGAGAACATGACTTGAAAAAAATCAAGAGTCAGATGGACATTTAACTGACTGAGCCACCCAGGCTCCCCCTTAAATAGGTTAAAGTAACAACACTAGAAGTTTGAGCACTCTTATCATGGAGCAATGTCTCTCCTGGTGTCAGGCCCAAAGGGTTCTTGAGTTGGGCTTAGCTTTAACCCGTCATTCTTAAAAGGAAGAGGTTCAGAAATTCTGGAATAGGAACTCTCCTGGGTGGATGAGTGTGTTTCAGCCCTGAAAACGAGGGGACATGTTGAAACAAAAATTACAAATCCTTCTGTTAAATGTGTAAGGGACTCCGAATAACATGTTTTATTCAAAAAAACATCCTAGAAATGTCATTAGTAGGTAGTAGATCAAAACCTTCCTGCTTCTGTGAGTCTGGCAGGGTCACGGGTTTTCAGGTACCTGTCAGGTGAAAGACAGTAGGGAAGGGAGGAATTGCAGAAAACTACTGGAAGTTGGCAACTGCTGCTTGGCTTTGTAGTGATGTCAGGCAAGGCTAGGTTTTGTTCCCCCTCAAGAAAAGTGCAAAAACTGTCATCCTGTTACCTGATTATTATTGGTAAGGAATCTGGCATTTTTAAGGCCCTGTGGGTCAGGACTGAGACCAGCTATAAATTTGTACCAGTTCACTTGCTGTGTCTCACCAATACACTTACTCTGAGTGACTTGGAATACTTAGGGTTCATCCTAGGGATTGGGGCACAGGGCTCAAGTGGGGGGCTATGCATCTGCTATCCTATAGGGGAGCCAGTCTTCCCAGTGAGGCCAGGGGCTGAGGGGGAAGGAGACCTGGCCAAACTTGAACGTAAGTAAGCTAAATGCTACAGAAGCCAAGGACATTTATTAAACCTACTCTGGCCAGGCAATTAGATACAGAGATGTCTGTAACCACAGGGGCTTCACCTGCAGAACCACTTAACCAGGCACTAGTAGGTAAAAGTGACTTCAGTTTAAGTGAACACGTCCTCCATTTTAAGCTGATAACCTGGCCTCTGGTCAGCAGTCATCCAGTTTGGGAAACCATAGTAGATGCTGCTGCCTCCCAAAATGTCCTGTTCCAACAAGTGGGCCCTGAATCTTGGGCACAGCATAGCCTGCAGAAATTCACTCCATTGCTTCAGAAGGCTCCTCACTGCCACTATCTGAAAGCTGCTCCTCATCTGACCTCTCCTCTAGTAAACAGCTTCTTGTGACAGACTTCTGGATAGCTTCCCGCTCTCCTGGAAAGGCAGACAGCAGGGATGAAAGAGGTCTTTGGGAGTGACCTCTTACTCAGGTTAGTTACTGTTCAGTGGGCACTGGGCTAATGTCGCTTACCTTCATCAGTGCAGTTCTGCAATAACATCAATAGCTGTCTCCTGTTGTAACGAATCAGGAACTTCTGACATGTTCGGATTGTACCTGGCACATGAAAGAGCTTTGTGGTCAACAGCTTGTGAAAGGTGTCTGCTTCAAGTCTTTCCAAGCTAGGTGAAAACGTCTTGTTCTTGGCAGGATAGCAGGAAGACCCACCCGCTGTCAAGGCTGAACCCTGAACCTATTAGTATTAGAAATCAGCAACCATACCATATGCACCCCTACCTCCCACGTGCAAAGTGTTAAGAAAACACGGGTAACGGTGTCCTTTGTTCTCCAAGTATGTGATGAAAGGAAGAGCTGAACACACGAGTTGGTAGAATTCTTTCCGGCATCGAAGTAGCACTATTCCAGTATAGGCATTGAGGTATCGCACTACAGGGAACAAAATCATTTTGGGAGACTTTGGATTCACTTAAAAATCTTAAGACTAATTGAGAGTCTACTAGGTGACAGGCAGTGGCACTTGGGATGTATTATCAAGTGGGTAAAAACAAATTCCTAAAGGAAAAGAGCTTTAGAACACACCTTCATTTATGGAAAGGGGATAAACCACATCCAGTGCTTTGCACACCACTCGGAACTGGTGAATGAATTCAGAATTATAAATGCTCTTCTAAATCACTGATAAGTGAGGTTGGGGCTAGCAGAGATCCACCTTCCTCAGAGAAAACTCTTGGCTGAAAGGTGGTTCTATTGCAACTGGGCTCTGTAGGTCTTGAGGCAGCCAACTGCAAATGACCTGATGTAGAATTGTGCCTGTCTGCATGCATGTGATTCTCCAGTATTCAATTTTGAGCACAGGGTAAAGGAGGGAACGAATTTAAAAAACTTGATGCTGTGGGAAGAATCCTCTTCCTCATTTAGATACACACAATTATGAGTTCTATACTCTACCTGCCTGTACTATTAAGGGCTTTTTGGAGGTAATTTTGACAATTTTTCCCACCATAGGATGTCAATGTAACAAACAGCTTTCTCGGAACTATACACGTCTTCCCCCATTTAACTCATTATCCTGCTTAATTCAATCGCAATCCCCCAATATACTATGTCAAATAGGCAAAGGAGATTCTTGCCCCAAGCCCCATCGCCTTCTGCTTTTAGTTTTTTTTCCTTAAAAAAATTTTTTTTACTGCTTATTTTTGGGAGAGCGTGAGCGGGGTAGGGGCAGAGAGAGGGAGACACAGAATCCGAAGCAGGGGCTCCAGGCTCTGAGCTGTCAGCACAAGAGCTCTACCTGGGGCTGGAACTCACTGTCAGATCATGACCTGAGCTGAGGTCCGACGACACTTAACCAACTGAGCCACCCAGGCGCCCCCGCTTTTAGCTTTCTGCCTAACTTCGGACTCGTTCAGACTTCCGGCTCAGGCTTCAAGTGGCCTCAAGAGGACGATATCGTACAGTGAGGATTGTGTATCAGCTTGGAAGCTCCTGCGGTCACTCCTACCCCTTCCTTCTCCCTTTCCGCCCCCGTTCCCTCCCAAACCCGCCGTCCACCTAGTTCCCCAGCACCCTCGCACCCGCGAAGCCGATGGAGCAGGAGGCGGCGCCGAAAGTCCCGTGCACGCGAGCGATTGTGTCTCGTACGAGGCCGCCCAGCACTCGGTCCTCCAGACTCAGACGGCAGCGGGGGTCATCAGACACGACTTCGCAGAGCAGGTACCTGCGGAGGGCAGCAGGGAAGTGAGCGTGGAGCCGGGGCCGCGAGGACCTAACAGGGCAGGATTTGTCGAGCCGCCGCCACTCACCTGTGCTTGAATCGCACCATGGCGGTCTCTGCTCCGGCTGCCCTACGCCCAAAGCGGATGTCGGTTTCGCTGGCGGCAAATGGGAAATTAGTTTCTGTAATCTTGCAGCCACTCAGAGAGGGAAGCAGGGTAAGAAGGCGGGGCTAGAGTGTTGGGAAGCCGAGCCCAATGTCAGTCTCCCTTAAGCCCCACCTCCCGCAAACGTTTGGAGGGCGCATGCGCCCTGCTGGACTGCCTCGTTGAGGTTTAGGTATTCCGTGGTTGAGGTCCGCGGTTCCGTGGTGTATGGTTGCGTTGGTTGGTTCTGCTCCACGCCGGAGTTTGCAAATCTGTGTAGGAGGCAGCTGCTGCATTTGGGACTCTCGGGATGTCTGCTTTCTGTTACCTTGCAATACAGTTGTGTATGCATTTATATTCACTCCCTAAACTAGACGGTGGAATTTAAGAGGGCAAGACCCTGCACTTACACGCCTGGGATTGACACGGGAAATCGGACCCTTAGTTTCAGGTTAGAGCTCAGTTTAATTTTTTATTACAGCCAAATATGTTATTACTGTTTGGGTCTTTCAACAGTGTTATGGAGACGGGTGTACTGTCTTGGTTTTTGTTTGCAAAAACAACCCTTGGTCGTTAAATTTTACTTTTTTTTTTTAATGTTTACTTTTTTTAGAGAGCGCGAGTGGGGGAGGGGCAGAGAGAGAGAGAGAGAGAGAGAGAGAGAGAATTCAAAGCAGGCTCCCGGGCTCCAAGCTCTGAGCTGTCAGCACCAAGCCCTACGTGGGGCTTGAACCCTGGAACTGCGAGACCATGACCTGAGCCAAAATGGAACACTTAAGGGACTGAGCCACCCACGCGCCCCACATTTTACTTTTTTTAAACAGAAAAGTACAAAGAAGCAAATAAAAATAAATTATAATCCCAGCACTGAGAGCGAATAATTTATCATGTAGTGTATTTTCTTCCTGCTCTTTCCCCCTGTGCCAGTAATTCTCAAAGTGAGGTCCAGGGACCACTGGATTTTCTGAGACCCTTTCAGGAGTCCCCAAGGTCAAATACTTTAATAATAATACTAAGATGTTATTTGCCTTTTTCACTGTCTCAGAGTGGACAGTAAGGTTTTCCAGAGACTATGTGACATGTGCTGGCATCATTCTGATGGCTAATGGGATTTTGTATTGTTTTAAACATTTCTCAGTTTTATTTTGTTCATATGTACTTGAAATCTTCACATTTCTCAGTTTTAGTATCAATGGTAAGTATCAATATATCCTACAAAAGCAAAAACTCTTTGGGATCCTCAATAAATTTAAGAATGTAAAGGGGTCCTGACACAAAAAACAGAACTGCTGCCCTATGTTAAATTATATTTTTCCTTTTATTTTCTTACTAAGAATAGGATCAAGGGGCAGCCTGCATGGCTCAGTTGAGCATCTGACTCTTGATTTTGACTCAAGTCATGATCTCACAGTTGTGAGATTGAGTCCCGAGGTGGGCTCTCCTCTGACAGCACAAAACCTGCTTAGGATTCTCTCTCTCTCCCTCTCTCCCCACCCTTCCCCTGCTTGTACTCCCTCTCTCTCTCAAAATATATAAACAAACATTTAAAAATCTATGCAAAAAAAAAAAAAAAGGTCGAAGTGTTTAGCACTTTTTATGGCTTTTTTTTTTACAACTGTATTATTGAGGTATACCATGTATAATGTACATATTAAGTGTAAAGCTCAATGAATTTTTACATATGTCTAGACTGACTTTTGTAACTACCACCCCGATTAAGAGGGAGCATTTCCATACCTAAGAAATTTCCTTGCTTTCTAAAACCTTCCCAGAAGTAGCCTCTGTTCTGACTTCTCTCATAAGCTTTGCCTGTACTTGAACTTTATATGGATATCCAACAGCACGTGTGTGTGTCTCCTTTTGCTAAACCTAATGTCTTTAAGTTTCAGTCTGTTTGACTATATTTTCATGTCAGCCATTATGCAATGTTATTTTTCAGCTGCACAGTATTGCATTGTTTGGATGTAACAGTGCTAAAATGGTCACTATTCCAATGACAGACATTCAAATTAGTCCCAGACTTTTTTGTCAGACCCGGTACTCTGGTGCACAGCTTTGTACCTTGGTCTTAATACTCATTCCTGTTTGTAGAATTGTGGAACTGGCTAGCCCTGTGAGGTCCGTGGAGGGAGGCCATTTATTTGCAAAATCTGGAAGGAATCCTCAGTTTTCCCCATCTCTCAACTCCTCGCCACCTTAAAGGAGGCATGTTGAGGAAGGAAGGGGTGGAGGGGAGGCGAGAGGGCAGTGGCTCTGCTGGGGGACCTGTGTCTTCTGCTACCTTTCCTCCTCCAAGAACAACCTGTTTATCCCCAAAAGGTCTCGCCAGAGTCCCCATTTGGCCAGCAGGGGGCGTCAGAGGCCTGTTGTGCGCTGAATAGAAAAAGAGCCTCAGAGCACCGCCCCCCTCCCGCCCACTCCACTCGCGTCCCTAAAATAATTCCCCCAATACTTCCTAGCTTTCAATTCACTTAATCCCAACATCACGCCCATTTTATTGATGCAGCTGGGGCTCAGACCAAAGTTACATCCAGGAAGGAGCTAGATTAGAATTCGAACCCAAGGCCATCCGACTCGAGTCCTTGCCCTCGTCTATCCGGCTGCTGTCCGCTGTCCGGTGCACGGTTTTGTCTGTTCCCTCTCCATTTTCCAGCCACGTGCTGCCCAGGAGTTTAATTCATGTCCCTAGACCTCAGTTTCCTCATCTGTGCCGCAGGATGACGATGGTTCCTCGCAGTAGGGTGGATATGAGATAAACGAGATAACGGGGGCAAAACGCCTGGCACGGGGGGTGCACACAGTACACGCAATTTTGAGTGAAAATGATCTAGCCTTCCGCCCAGGCGTAGCCCCCGGAGCCGGCACACTGGGGCCGTCCTGGGCCTCCCCTCCTCCGGACCAGGTCCGTTTCCTCTGTCCGCCCCACGAGGGTCCAGACACCAACGGTGGCCCGGCGGCGGGGGCGGGCGGCGTGGGCGGTGCAGCCTGCTCCCCGCGGTAATTAGCCCGTGCCGGCTCCGGCTCCGCCAGCCGCTAATTACACGTCTCCTAATGAGGCCGGCGGCTGTTTGCAATCACCCGGGTCCCCGCCGCGCGGCGCGGGAGGCCGCTAGGGAATCCGCCCCCGGAGGCGTGGAGGGCGGCTGCCTCCTCCCGGGCGGCGGACGCGCGGGGCGCGACGCATATGTGCCCCGGGGGTGCGGGGTGCGGAAGGTCAGCCCGGCAGGGGCGGGGCGCTCACCCGCAGTCTCGCCTCGAATCTCTCCCACAGAGCCAGTATTCTCCCCACTTTACAGGTGAGGAAGGGCGCTGAGGCTCGAACTCCTGGGCACAAGGCTCAGGCCCAAGTAGGCTAATCGTGATTGGACCCCGAACCTGTGCGCTTACCTGATTCAGGTTCTTCCTGGAGCAGTGGAGATACTTGCTGTTGTTTCCCCGGGACTTCTCTGAAGAGTAGGTCCCGGACCAGACAAACGAGGGGAAGATGGGGGTGCTTGGGAAACTTTCTCCAAGTGTCTTTTTTTTTCCTTCTCATTTGAGAGTTCCCACCCTCATTTTGCCCTTTTGGATCAGACACAAGATGGAATATTAGCTTTGGCAAGAACTTTAAAACTTACTTGGAAACATAAGTCACAAGTCCCATTTCACAGACTAGAGCATCTGGAAGTTCCCTAGGACGTGGGTGAGGCAACTGCTAAAACGCTCTCTTTACATAGGGGATGGGAAGCTACCACTGTGCCCGGTGTCCCAGGGGCTTATGGGGTGGGGTCCAGAGTAGCTGCTTTTAGTCTTCCTGGGGATCTTCTGCCCTTGCATGTCTTAGGCTCTCACTGTGTGCCAGGCACCGTGTAAGCACGTCGTGTTTGACTTCATTTAGTCCTCCGGACAACCCTGCGAGGGTGGGTCACGTTCTTCTCTGCGTTCAGGGAGCAAATGACTTGCCCAAGGTCATGCCGTAATTTCAGCAGACTAAAGACCTTTTTGTCTTACCCCCACACCTGTGCTCTTAACCCCCTGTTCTCTACCTCTTCTGGGATGTCTGTGACCTAGAAGGATGTTCAGAGAAGGTGAACCCAATCAGGGCGTCGATCTGAAGGGACTTTGGCATCCAGGGGTCCCTATCAAGAGCCTGGATGCTGCCATGGTGGATAGTGGCAAAGGAAAATTGTATCTGCTTTGACATTTTGCTAAGCAGCTGCTGCTCATTAGGGGCTCCTGCTCCTCTAATCCAATCAACCAATTCCCTGTAAAACCTTTATGGGAACAATCTGGATGAAATTAAACCCTCCATCTGCCTGACCAGGGGCCTAGGGAACTGCTGCATCCTTGAGGCTGCATCCCTCAGACATGGCCCTCTCTGGACCTCAGAGACAGAGCACTGCATCTCACTCCTCGCTCATCTTCCCTGCCTTGTGGACCATTTCCCCCTCTCCCCAGCCTGCTGCGGGGGCTCACTCATCCAACAATTAATTGAAACTACAAGGGCACTACTGTTTGACCCAGCAGTTTCTCCGCCAGGAATTTATCGCACAGAGATCCTCGCACTTGTGCCAAATGACAGGTGAATGAGGATGCATCTTGTGGCGTTGTTTGTGCAAAAGCCTATCTCAGTGTCTATCAGAAAGGATCTACTGTATGTGTATTGTATTGGACATGTGCCAGAGAGTGTTCTAAACACTTTACATAGATTGACTCATTTAACCCCCACAACTGCCCTTTAAACTAGGAACTTAATTTTATTAACTAATTTCCAGGTGAGGAAACTGAGGCCCAGAGAGAACACATAGCTTGCCCATGCTTCACGTGCTTAGTAAGCGGCAGTACCACAGTCCATGTTCTAAATCACTATCCGATAGAACTTCTGTCTTTCTGTGCATGGAGAATTTCCACAAAGTGATACAAAAGCAATTGATGATGGTGGCCTCTGGGGGGAGGAATTGAATATGTGGAGTAGGAGGGGAACTCCCTTTTTACTGGGACCCCTTTTGTACCAGACTATGTTACCATGGGCATATGTTAGTTTCATAATTCAGAGGAGTTTCTGAGCCGCAGGCCTTAAAGCGTGTTATTACTAATCCTTACCTCAACCCTGGAAGTGGATGATATCACCCTCATTTTGCAGGTGAGGACGTTTGCAGGCCTCACCACATGGTCTGGCCAGGCTACATGACTGGGAATGACATGGCGGGGGCAGGCGGGTTGGCTCTCAAGCCAGTGCTCTTTCCCCTAATTTATATTTAGCCCCCTGGGCTTGCAAGGTTCAGAGGGAAGAAAAGTGGTTAAAAGCATGAACTCTGGGGCCGGCTTGCCTGTGTTCAAGTCCTGACTCAGCCACTCACCATCTGTACAACTTGGGCAAATCACTTACCCTCTGAACCTCAGAGATGTTTTCCTCTTGATGAGGATTAAGTGACTTCCTTCCATGCCGAGTGCTTAGAACAGGGCCTGTCTCATCACGAGCACTCAAGCAATGCTTGGTAGTTTTATATTATTGCCCCGAACACTGTCTTCCTCAACTTCAAGCTCAGAGCAGTCCCTTCTCCCAGCTGGTGTGTCCAGCTGTGGCTGCTCCAGTCCTCTCCGCGAAGGGCAAGGCCCAGCCACCCTGTGCTCCAGCCTCTAGCAGAAGTCCTTTGGGATCAGTTCTCCTGGGTTATCCCACTCTGGTGGCTATGATCAGAAGCGATCACATCGCCAGAGCTGGAAAAAGGGGCAGAGCCACAGGGCTGGTGTGGCCCAGATCCAGGGTGAGGCTGCGCCGGGCGGCCTCCTAGTTCGGGATGTTCCCAGCGCCTTCCCACCGCTTATACTTGGAGGGAGAAGGGCCTCAAAATAGCTGTTGCTTCCCCAGCACGGCGCTAGGCCAGGGACAGGAATAGACATCTGGGGGTGGCCGCCTCAGCTTCCCTCAGGGGCCCTGGGGGGGGGGCAGGAATAAGCAGAGGCCAGGCTCCTCCCAATGTGGGGATATAGTGTAGCCACCAGTACGCAGTGACCACCTGTGACAGTCTAGCCCATGGAAAACGTTGCCCTAGCTGGGGCTGGCTGGACAGCAGGTCACCAGCACCGGCCAGACGCTGGCCAGGGCCTGGATTCTTAGACCGATAGAAAGTGCCCTTCAACATTGTCTCCTACGATTCTCTCTTGGCAGGCGGGGAAACTGAGGCCCAGAGAGAGATTCATGTGTTTGAAATCACAAAGCTGGGTAGAAGCCCAAGCTGACAGGAGAAGCAGACCTTGGGTGTTGAGAGGTAGTCTAGGGTGGCGGTTGAAGGGGGAAAGGACTCAGACCGTCTAGGTTCTATCCAACCTCCACTACTTACCAACACTGCATGTTCTTGGGCCTCAATCTCCTTACCTGTAAAATGTGCAGAATAATAGTCCTACCTCCTTTAGTGGTAGCGAAGATTGGATGAGTTAGAACTTGTGTGCTGTTATGATTGTCATGTTTTCTCACCAGATTCCGTATTCATTTCAGGCTTTGGCTGAATGCCTGCCATGTGCCAGGCACAGTGCTGGGCCTCGATCCTCTAGCTTCACAGCATGGCAAGAACAGACCAATTGACATTTCAGGGAGCCTGCCATGTGCCAGTCACTGTGCTAAGCATTTTAACCTATATCATCTCATTGATCTCTCCCTATGAGGAGCCATTATCATGCTCTGTCTTACAGATGACGGAAGTGTGCTCAGAGAGGTGAAGTCACTTCTTCAGGGTCACACAGCTAGGAGGTAGCAGAGCCAGGATGTGAAACCCGAGCTGCCCACCTGTGTAACTCATTACAGGTAACCACTGCATGTCATTGTCTCTTTCCTGGGGAGACAGGCAAGTTGTTCATTTGGTGCAGTAAGGAGCTGGGCACATGGGGGAGGGCTCCACTCTCCCAGCCTTGACATTGATCACCCCCCAACACAGTCCCATATGAGATGTGAGGTGGCCCTCAGCCCACACTACCTAATTCCTTTGGGTTTCTCTGGGGACCTACTATGTGCCGGACCTGTGCTAGGCTCTGAGAACACAAAGAAGACTTTGTTCCTACCCTGAAATTGCTCACGGTGTGGTGAGAGACAGGTTGCTAAAATGTCAAGAGCAATTCAGAGGCAGCTACTGTGATGAGGCCAAGAAAGGAGACAAGGTATCATGAGGAGGTACCTAACTCAGTCTGGGAGGTCAGGGAGGGCTTCCTGGAAGTGGTGATGTCCGAGCTGAGGCCCAAGGACAAAAAGAGCCAGGAGAGAAGGGTGGCAGGGAAGAGGGTTGTAGACAGAGCGACAGCTTGTGGTGGTGCTGAGTCATAGGAAGTGTGAGTAGTAGGGGCTGGAGGTGTGGGTGAGGGGGGCCAGAGCTACAGAGATGGATGGGGTCAGGTCATTCAGGGCTTTGCTGCCCACACTAAGGGGCTTGGCTGCTATCTGGAAGGCTGAGAGAATGTGCTTGGGGGCTAGAAGTCCCTCTGGCTTTGGAGGAGGGGGAACCCCAAGAGGCTGAACTGAAGGTGGGGAGACAGTGAGGAGGCGGCTGCCTGGAGGGAGAAGAGAGACTTGGCCTAGGGGTGCTGGGGGTGGGGGTGGAGAGCAATGGGTGGCCTCGTGATGTTTGCAGAAGTGGAATCGGTTATGTGTTGTTGTGTACTAAATCACCCCAAAACTCTGTGGCTTAAAACAACAACTTTTTAAATGATTCTGTGGGGGTGACAGGGCAGTTCTGTCTGATGTGGTGTTGGCTGGGGGCACAGGGGTGCCCCAAGGGTTCCAAAATGGCCTCATCCACATGGGTGGCGGTCGGCGTTGGCCGCTGGCTGGGCATACTGTTGGCTGCGGGGCCTCAGTTCACCTCCATGTGGGCCTCTCCATGGGGCTCGGGCTTCTCACAGAGTAGCAGGTGGCTTCCAAGAAGACGCTGCCATGATTTTTAAGGCCTGGGCTCAAAGTCTCAGAACATTACTTTTGCTGCATCCTAATGGTGAAAACCAGTCCCAAGACTAGCCTGATTCAAGGGGAGGGGAAACAACACTTCTTCCTTTCCTCCTCCTTCTCCTCCTGCACAATGTAGTGGCATTTGATGCATTCACAATGTTTTGCAACCAACATCTCTCCTTAATTTCAACTTCTAAAAAAAAGCTTATTTGTTTCTGAGAGAGAGAGAGAAAACAAGTGGGGGCAGGGCAGAGAGAGAGGGAGACAGAGGATCCGCATTGTCAGTGCAAAGCCTGATGTGGGGCTCAAACTCATTAACCAATAAGCCGAAGTTAAGAGTCTGACGCTTAACTGACTGAACCACCCAGGCTCTCCTCCTTAATTTCAACTTTTTAATCACCTTATAAGAACACTCCATACTCATTATGCCATTACTCCCTGCCTCCCTCCCCAGTCTCTGGGAACCTGCTTTCTGTCCCTGTGGATTTGCCTGTTCTGGGTATTTCATATAAAAGGAATCCTATAAATGTGACTTTTTGTGTCTAGCTTCTTTCACTTAGCGTAATGTCTTCAAGGTTCATCCAAATTGCATGCATGGGTGCTTCATTCCTTTTTATGGCTGAATAATATTCCATTGTATGGATAGACCATAACTTGTTCATTCATCTGTTGAAAGGCATTTGGGTTGTTTCTGCCATATTGTGAATAATGTTGCTATGAACATCAGTAAATAATTATCTGTTTGAGTCTCTGGGTTTTTTTTTAATTTATTTTTTATTTTTAAAAAATATTTTAAGGTTCTTTTTTAATGTTTATTTATTTTTGAGAGAGAGAGAGAGAGAGCATGAGCGGGGAAGGGGCAGAGAGAGAGGGGGAGACAGAGGATCTGAAGCAGGGTCTGAACGGACAGCAGCAAACCTGATGTGGGGCTCGAACTCACGAACCGTGAGATTGACCTGAGCCAAAGTTGGATGCTCAACCGACTGAGCCACCCAGGCGCCCCTTGTTTGTTTGTTTGCTTTTTTAAGTTTATTTATTTATTTTGAGACACAGAGAGAGCATGGGGGAGGGGGAGAGAGAGGGGAAGAGAAAGAGAGAAGCCCCAGTAGGCTCCACGCTATCAGTGCAGAGCCCGACAAGGTGCTCGATCTCATGAGCCGTGAGATCATGACCTGAGCCCAAATCAAGAGTCCGATGCTTAACTGACTGAGCCACCAGGTACCCCAACTGCCTGTTTTTCATTCTTTTGGGTATATACCTAGCAATGGAATTGTTGGGTCATATGGTGACTCTATGTTTAACTTTTCGAGGAACCACCAAGCTGTTTTCTGCAGTGGCTGAACATTTTACATTCCCACCAGTATGTATGAGGGTTCCTATTTCTCTACATCCTTGCTGACACCTACTGTTTACTATTTTTATTTTTATTAAAGCCAACCTAATATGGGGCACCTGGGTGGCTTAGTTGGTTAAGTGTCCGACTTCGGCTTAGGTCATAATCTCACGGTTCACAAGTTCGAGCCCTGTGTCAGGCTCTGTGCTGACAGCTCAGAGCCTGGAGCCTGCCTTGGATTCTGTGTCTCCTTCTCTCTCACTGCCTCTTCTCCTCTCTCTCTCTCTCAAAAAATAAATAAACATTAAATTTTTAAAAAATGAAGCCATCCTAATAGATGTGAGGCAGTATCTCATTATGGTTTTGATTTGCCTTTGCTTAATTACCAGGGGTGTTGAACATCTTTTCATGTGCTTTTTGGCCTGTTGTATCTCTTCTTTGTCTATTGTTTAGTTGGGTCGTTTGTCTTTTTGTTGTTGAGTTGCTAAGAGTTTTTTATATATTCGGGAACCTAAACCCTTACCAGGGGTTTAGTATCAGAAATGTTTGTGAACATTTCTTCCCCTTCTGTAGGCTGTCTTTCACTTTTTATTTATTTTTATTTTTTATTTTTTTTAAATGTTTATTTTTGAGAGAGAGCGAGCATGAGTGGGGGAGGGGCAGAGAGAGAGGGAGACACAGAATCTGAAGCAGGCTCCAGGCTCTAAGCTGTGAGTATAGAGCCCGACACAGGGCTTGAACTCATGAACTGGGAGATCGTGACCTGAGCCGAAGTCAGACGCTTAACTGATTGAGTCACCCAGGCGCCCCCATCTTTTCACTTAAAAATTTTTTTATTTTTTTTAACGTTTTATTTATTTTTGAGACAGAGAGAGACAGAGCATGAACGGGGGAGGGTCAGAGAGAGGGAGACATAGAATCTGAAGCAGGCTCCAGGCTCTGAGCTGTCAGCACGGAGCCCGACGCGGGGCTCGAACTCACGGACCGCGAGATCATGACCTGAGCCGAAGTCGGCCGCTTAACCGACTGAGCCACCCAGGCGCCCCAAAATTTTTTTATTTTAAGTAAGCTCCATGTCCAATGTGGGGCTTGAACTCACACCCCTAGATGGAGAGTCACATGCTGTACTGATACAGCCAGCCAGGTGCCCCCTTTAACTTTCTTGATAATGTCCTTTGCACACAGATTTTTACTTTTCATAAAATCCCACTTATCTTTTTTTTTTTTTTTTAATTGCTTGTGCTTTTGGTGTCAAATCTAAGAATCCACTGCCAAGTCTGAGGTCATGAATATTTACCCTTATCTTTCCTTCTAATTGTTTTGTAGTTTTAGCTCCTAACATTTAGGACATTGATCCAATGAGTTCATTTTTGTCCATGGAGTGAGACAGGGGTCCAGCTTCATTCTTTTGCATGTGGTTAAGCTCTATCTCGTGACTGCTGGTCAGCAGGCCCTTTCAGTGAGGGGAAGGAATTGTTGGGGTCTCTCTTTGGAGAGAGTTTTGGTGGTGGGTTGGCTGTGAGGGCTTGGGGAAGGAGGGCAGAAGAACAGGCGGGCCCAGTGACATCCACATTTCTGATCTGGGCGGATGGGGAAGCCTTGGGGAAGAGCAAGACTCAAGTGAAGGGAAGAGCTCAGTCCTGGATGTGTTAAGTTTGGGCTCCCTTAGCATCCAGTCACCAAGAGCACTGGGAATCACATACGTGATAAATGAAATAGGGAAGGATACTAAAGTTTTCATTCAAGGAATAGTTACAGAACACCTGACACTAATACTAGGTGACATTTACATGGTGCTAATCGTGGGCCAGGCACTTAGCCCTTTTTAAAAAACTGAGCTATAATGGTCATAGTATAAAATGGACAAACCTACAGTGCACACTTCATTAACTGTTATACACACTACCTCCTAGGTAGAGCTATACAGAACATTTCCAGCCCTCAGAAGCTCCCTCTCAGGCCCATTATATTTAATTCTCAAAGTGACCCTATGGGGCATTATTCCCAGTTTTTGGATGTAGACACTGAGGCTTCCAGAGGTGAAGCTACTTGACCAAGAGCACATGAGGTGGAATTTGGATTCTAACTCCGACCTATAGGACTAGGCCAGGCTGAGGAACACTCCACCCTCTTGCTTGGCTTGGACTAGACTCAGGCCTAGGTGATCCCTGAGGGCAGGAGCGAGGCAGTCTGGCCTCTGCTGGGGAACAAGAGGCCCTCATTCGTGTGTCTGCGGGAAGGCCAAGGCCAGGGACGGTGTGGATTTAGGAATGAGAGTGAGGAACGGTGGGGGTAGTCCTTCTGGTCTCCATCAGTCATGGAGGTGGCCGCCTAGGGGAGGTGCGACAGCAGATAAACAGCAGGCAGGCAGGCAGGCAGCCCAGCTGGGGCTCTTTCCCAGCAATAGACCCTGTGGGAAGCTCAGCTCTGCCTGGACCAAATTGGCCTGAAGCAGGGAGAGGAGGGTGTCATGCCTGTCGGTGCCACTTTAGACCATGCTTCTCAGCATCCCAGCTGAGAAGATCCTGGGAGCAACCCCTGTGCCTCCCCTCTCCCTCCATGTGTCTGCACTGTACCCCTCTGACCTCTTCTGTCCTCTGCTCCAGCTGAAACTGGCCTCCTTGCTCTTCCTCCAACCTGTTAAGCTCCTAGCTGCCTCAGGGCCTTTGCACTGAGTACAAAGTACTCTTTGTACTCAGTGCACTCAGTGCTCCATCTGGAACCTTCTGTCTCCTGGGCTTCCCATGGCCGGTGTCTTATTATGTGTCTTGGCTCAAATTTTACCTCTGTAGAGTGCTTTTCTCTGAATGAATTGCCCTACTTAATGCTCTCCCCACCAGCCAGCACAATGGAGCCAGATGGCCTGGGTTTGAATCTTAGTTCTGTTGCTTCCTGGCTGTGTGGCATTGGGCAAGTTAGGTGCCAGTTTCCTCAGCTGTAAAATCGGGATGATGATAATAGTGTGTACCTCGTAGGATCATAGTAAAAATAACATTATTTAACATCTGCTAACCATGCTTGGCCCCTAGTAGATGCTTTATAAGTATTTGCTATTATTCATAGAGCACTGGTCCCATCCTGAAACTATCCTGGTTAGTGGTGTTTACTTGGTTTTTCCATTTCCCCCAATTACAATGTGAGCTCCCAAAAGATGTGGTTTCATCTATGTTGATCTCTGCTGTGTCCCCAGTGCCTAAAACAATGTCTGGCTCAAAGTAATAAACAATGGTTGAATAATCGTATGGACGAATAAACCAGGCTCCTAGATTATCCTGCTTGCAGCTCCCCAGACATGCCATGCCTGCTCTCATTTTCCGACTTTTGCATTTTCTGTTCCCTCTGCCTAGACCCACTCCCCAGAGGAAGCAAAGGGAACATGCAGGGAAGACTGCCTTGTAGCTGCCCAGGTCTCTTTCTCAGCCCTTTCCTCACTGCCTCTTGCACCAGGCTCTGGGAGAGAACAGCGAGACAGAACCTAGACTCGCCAGGACTACAATCACCTATTACCACCCCTTTGTCTTGCAACTGGGGAATCAGAGGTCCAGAGAGGGGAAACCACTCAGCCAAGGTCATACAGTGAGTTGAAGGCAACGTTCTCCCTACTGGACCCCACATGTCTTACCCAGAGGCTGTTTCCAATGTCCACGCTGGATCTGCTTCCCTACACAGGGCCTGGAAGAGAGGTGGTAGGTGAGGGGCTGGGACCTGCCTGTAGACTATTGTCCTCCAAGCTGCCAACTAGGCGGGGCCAGGGCAGCTGGGCCTAGTGAACGCACAGGTTTCTGGTGTAGACTGACCTAAATCAGGCTCCTGACACTTATTAACCATGTAGCTTTGGGCTCTCTGAGCCTCAGTTTACCCCTTTGTAAGGTGAGGAGATGGAAGCCTACCACCCCGCTCCCCAAGGTTGCTGGGAGGATTCCTATTAAAAGATCTCATGCACTGAAGGGCGCCTGGGTCCCTATGTCGGTTAAGCGTCCGACTTTGGCTCAGGTCATGATCTCATGGCTCGTGAGTTTGAGCCCTGCCTTGGGCTCTGTGCTGACATCTCAGAGCCCTCTTTGGGTCTTCTGTCTCCCTCTCTTTCTGCCCCTCCCCCACCCCTCCCCCACTCTTGTGCATGCTCTCTCTCTCAAAAATAAACATTTAGAAAAAAAAGTTCTCATGCATTGACCTCTTATTCTCACCTATCCTATGGGGCAAGGGTGAATTTTATCCCTATTTTCCAGGTAAGGAAACAGGCTCAGAGCAGAGAAAAAGTGACTTGCTCAAGATCACACAGCCAGCAAGAAACAGAGCAGGGATCGATTCAAACCCAGGCAGGCTGACTGCAGAGCTCACATTTTTAGCTGTATGCTATAGCCCTGGGCACACAGTAGGCACTCAACTACTGTTGAGTGAGAGGGGAACCCTAGAAAGACCTTGCCTTCATGTTGGCACCATCTTCTAGGATGACAGCTCTTCACTGCAAACCACATCTTTTGTTAATTTCCCTCCTCTCCAATCCCTGCTTAGAGACGCAAGCCCTCTCAGCAACCTCTCTCTGATGGATTTTTGGATTATCCCTACCTTGATTAGTTCCAGAGCCTCCTGGCAGAAGCAAGAGTTATTTTGGGGCCTTGATGTCTCCCTCTGGCTGCCTCTGACCTCCCACCCCCAGTTGCAAACACCTCTCCTGTCATCTACAGAGTTCATTAGCTACTGTTCCGGCTGCTCCCTCTCTGCCCCCTGCAGCTCTCAGCTCAGACTCCAGCCTCAACACCTGCTCTCTGCTCCTCTCCTCCCCTGCCCCACGGCCATTCCTGCCTTCCCACTCTTTTTTCCAGGTAAAGGATGCCAACCCCTTCCTAATCCTTGGCCCCTGACTTTGCCGTATAGCAGTGACCCTCTCTTCGGTTTGAGGATTTTTCCAGACTTGAGCAAAATCTCACACACCATTTGGACACAAATTTTTTTGGCTGGTGATCTGACTCCCTGTTCCTGCTGGAATTCATTCCCCGATGTCAGTCAGCCTGGGTGGGAGGGGCTCAGAAATTCCCGAGGGTAAATTTTATAGGATGCATATCTTGCCGCAATTAATAAAAAATTCCCAAGGGGGGGATGCAAGACCCCCTCCCCCCCCCCACGGTGTTATGTCACAGTGCGTGGGGCTGACGTCACAGGGACGGGGCGTGGGCTCTGCTGTATCTGTTCTCTCTGCTTCTGGCTCTCTCTTCCAGCTCTGCGCTCTGCCAGGGCCGCCCGCAGGCCTTGCTTGCTTTTCAAAAATAACTCTTGAGTCTCACTGAGGTGGGGGGCTGCTTCCTTGGTGTCCCAGGCTGTGTGTTAATCCTTCCAACGCAGGACTTCCTGAAGCCAGCTCTGGGCTGGGCTGGGGAGCTGGTTATCAGTTGTCTGGCTGAAGTAGTTCAGTTGCTGACATCCTGTTTTAGTATCCATAGCCTTCCAGGAAGTAGGGCAAATGAGTCCTTCCTGGTGCCTACCGAGTCATTCATTCACTCATTCATTCAGTCAGTCAGTCAGTCAGTCAGTCAGCAAGTATGTATCAGTGCCCTTTGCCTGCAGAGTGCCCCTCTTGGGTGGCCTCTGTTGCCTTTCCATTTGTTTCTGAGTTATCTCCTTGGTCCTCTTTGGATTTCTACTTCCTTTGTAAAGTAGGGGGACTTTAATTAGGGTGGCCAGTCAGTCCTAGAAGGAAACAGATGGCATACTCAAATTGGATAATTTGAGGAAGGCTGAATAAAGGGACTATTTAGATGTCAGCGGGGTGTCAGGGAATCGCAAAGGGGTAGTTCATTCCTGGGCCAGTTGCAGTGTGAGAGCTCTTACCTCCCTAGGCCTGGCGGTCAAGGGAGCCTTCCAGGGCTCAGAAGGACTCAGTCAAGGGAGCCTTCCAGGGCTCAGAAGGACTCAGTCAAGGGAGCCTTCCAGGGCTCAGAAGGACTCAGTCAAGGGAGCCTTCCAGGGCTCAGAAGGACTCGTATGGACTAAACCACCTTGAGGGAGAAGCTGTGACCTTCTGTTGAGGGACAGAGCCAGCCTGAGGTGCCCTGCAGGGAGGGAGCAGAGGAAGAAATAGCCTGACCTCTCTCTTCCCTCTCCCTTCCATCTCTTCCTCGGGGCTCCCCACTGGCCAAAAGATATAGGAGTCTGTTGACTCTGAACAGGTCAGTCTCCGTGGGCACAGAGCAGGCTGGGAAAGGATGGAGAGTGGTTCTGGACAAACAAATGGAAGCTATTCTGTTTCTCACCTACTAGTGGTTGTACTAGGTCATGTGGATAAATGCTCAAAAACGTCAGCTCTTATCATTACTGCTTATATCCGTTGTTCATCGGTGTGTAAAAATTCCCCCCAAAACTCAGTGGCTTTAAAAACCTTATAAACACTTACTACCTTGCACAGTTTCCGTGGGCCAAGAATTGGGAGCAACTCAGCGGGGGTGGTTTTGACTCCCAGTCTCCCCTGAGGTTGCGGTCAAGCTGTTAGCCAGTCATCAGAAGGGTCCAGCTGGCTCACCTCCATGGCTGGCAAGCTGGCGCTGGCTGTTGGCAGGCGCCCTTTGTTCCTTGCCATCCAGACCTCTCCACAGGGCTGCGTGAAAAGCCTCATGACTTGGTGGCTGGCTTCCCCTAGAAAGAGTGATCCAAGAGCAGCAGGCTCTATGCGTTTTCTGACCTAGTCTCCAAAACCACAGACCATCATTTTGACAATATCCCATTTGTTACACAGGTCAGCCTATTCGCTGTGGAGGGGACTCCGAGCGGGCAGGAATCCTCTGATGCCTTCTTAGAGGCTGGCTACCACAGTTCGTAATACATTTGCTCATTTAATCCTTTCAAAAGTCCCATGAGCTTATCTAACAAAACAAATGAAATGAAACAAAATCCAACCAACAAAAACAAAACAAAACGAAACAAATCCTATGAGGGAAGTATTGTTATTACTGTTGTCACTTCTCTGTTGGGGAAATAGAGGCACAGAAAAATGAAACAATGTGCCCAAGATTATGCAGCTAGTAAGTAGCAAAACCAGGAATTCAACCCAAGTGGCTCAGTCTGTTAAGCGTCCGACTTTGGCTCAGGTCATGATCTCACGGTCTGTGAGTTCGAGCCCCACATCGGGCTCTGTGCTGGCAGCTCGGAGCCCGGAGTCTGCTTCGGATTCTGTGTCTCCCTCTCCCTCTGCTCCTCCCCTAGCTCACATTCTGTCTCTCTCTCTCTCTCTCTCAAAAATAAATAAATATTAAAAATTAAAATCAATTTTATTGGGATATAATTTACATGTGATAAAAAAACAATAATGAAGTTCTAGAACATTTTTCTTCCCGCAAATTTTCTCATGCCCCTTTGCAGTCATTCCTCCTGGGCCCTGTTCTAGGCAATCCCGGATCTGCTTTGTGTCACTATTGATGGTTTTGTCTGTTTTGAAACTTCATATAAATGAAATGATACAGTATGTTCCCTTTTTTGTTTTTTAAGTTTATTTATTTATTTTTGAGAGAGAGACAGGGAGGGGGCAGAGAAAGAGAGGGAGAGAGAGAATCCCAAGCGGGCTCCATGCTGTCAGTGCAGAGCCCGGTGTATGGCTCCAACTCACAAACCATGAGATCATGACCTAAATTAAGAGTCTGAGGCTTAACCAACTGAGCCATCCAGGTGCCTCTTGTTTTTGTTTTATTTTGTTTTGTTTGTTCTGTTTTTTTGAGAGTGAGGGAGGAGGGGCAGAGGGAAGGGGAGACTCTTAAGCAGGCTCCATGCCTAGTGCAGAGTGCTTAATGGACTGAGCAACCCAGGTGCCCCAGTATGTTCCCTTCTTTTAAAAAAATGTTTATTTATTTATTTTGAGAGAGAGAGAGAGAAAGAGAGAAAGAGAGCAAGGGCAGGCAGGGGAAGGGCAGAGAGAGGGAGAGAGAGAGAATTCCAAGCGGGCTGCTTGCTGTCAGCACAGAGCCTGATGCCTCGGAACTCAATCCCACCAATGAACCGTGAGGTCGTGACCTGAGCTGAAATCAAGGGTGAGCCACCCAGGTGCCCCTAAACACCTGCTGAAATTTTGATTAGGATTGCACTGAATCTGTAGCCTCAGTATGGGGAGAAGGGACATTTTATACATGAACATGGTATATCTCTTCATTTATTTATGTCTTTCATGTCTTTTAAGATTTTGTAGTTTTTGGTGTACAAATATTGCACGTGTTTTACGAACTGCATCCCTAAATATTTTATTTTTTCGATACTATTAGAAATGTTTTCATACATTTCACTTTCCAATTTTTCATTGCTAGTATAGAGAAATGCCTTTTTATATATTGATCCTGTATCCTTTCATCTTGCTAAATAACGTGATTAGTTCCAAGAGATTTCTTTCTTTTGTGAATTCCCAGGATATTCTACATGCATAATCATGTCATCTGCAAATAAACACAATTTAACTTCATCCTTTCCCCCATTTTTTTCTTCCCTTCTTGTCCTGGCTAAGGACCTCCAGTCCAACGTTGCAGAGAAGTGGTGAGAGCAGATATTTTTGCCTCGTTCCCAGTCTTAGGGCTGACAGCGTTTAGACTTTCAGCATATGTTAGCTGTAGGTTTTAAAGATTAAAAAAAAATTTTTTTAAAGTAATCTCTTCATGGGGCCCTTCATGGGGCTTGACCCTGAGATCAAGATTGCACACTGGACAGCCTGAGCCAGCCAGGCACCCCAGCTGCAGGTGTTTTGAAAAATCCCTTCAACAGGTTGAAGAAGTCCTCTTTATTTTGACCCTGATCACATTTGTTTTTGTTTTTATTTTTTAAATGTTTAGTTATTTAGAGAGACAGAGAGATAAATGATAAATTATAATTATTGTTATTACTATTGTTATTACAGAGAGAGAGCATGAGCGCAAGCACAGGAGAGGTAGAGAGAGAGGGAGAGGGAATCCCAAGCAGGCTCCATGCTGACAGAGCAGAGCCTGATGCAGGGCTTGATCTCATGAAGCATGAGATCATGACCTGAGCGGAAGTCAAGAGTGGGACACTTAGCCGACTGAGCCACCCAGACACCCCAGTTTGTTTTTGTTTTTAAATCATGAATAGGTGTCAATTTTATCAAATGTTTTCTCACATCAATTGACATGACCATGAAGTGGACCCATATATGTCCTTTTAAAAAGAAAATTGAGGTAAGATTCATATAACATACAATTAACCATTTTTATTTTTTAAGTTCATTTATTTATTCTGAGCTGGGTGGGGCGAGAGGGGGGGGGGAGAGAGAGAGAGAGGGAATCCTAAGCAGGCTCTGTGCTGTCAGCACAGAGCCCGATGAGGGGCTCGATCTCACGAACCATGAGATCATGATCTGAGCCCTGAACCAAAACCAAGAGTCGGACACTTAACCAACTGAGCCACCCAGGCACCCCAGAATTAACCATTTTTAAAATGAACAATTCAGTGGCATTGCACAGCCACCACCTCTATCCAGTTCCAAAAACACCTTTTATCACCCCAAAAGGAGACCTTGCACCCCATTAAGAAGTTACTTCCCATTCTCCCTCACAGCTCCTGGCAGCCATCAATTTGCATTCTTTCTCTATGGATTTACCTATTCTGGATGCTTCATATAAATGGAGTTGTGCAGTATGTGACCTTACACATCTGGCTTCTTTCACTTAGCATAACGTTTTTGAGGTTGATTAACACTATAGCATGTGTTAAGTACTTTATTCCTTTTTATGGAGGAATAGTATTTCATTGTATGGACATAACACAATTTCTTTACCCAGATATATTCTTTTTTTTTAAGTTCATTTATTTATTTTGATAGGGTGAGCATGGGAGGGGCAGAGAGAGAGGGAGAGAGAGAGAGAATCCCAAGCAGGCTCTGCATTGTCAGCTCAGAGCCCTAGGTGAGGTTTGAACCCATGAACTGTGAGATCATGACCTGAGTCAAAATCAAGAGCCGGATGCCTAATTGACTGAGCCACCCAGGCGCCCCTACCCAGATATATTCTTAACCACTATTTGATGCTGTCTTTCCATGTGCCAGGTGCTGTCTTTAGCTCTACAGATACAGCAGAGAACAAAGGAGAATTGGCCTTGCCCAAGTGGAGCTAAAGTCTCTTCTGGAACGTGGTATGTTCTCTGTCCATTTCTGATCACATTGGAGGCCCCATATGTTCCTGCTCATTCCTCTCCATAGCCCCAGTGTCTAGCCCACTGCTCTTAGCTGACCAGATAGGTTTTAATCTGGGAAGGCTTCATGGAGGAAGCGGCTTTTGAGCGGAGCCTTGAAGTTTGAGGAGATGAACAGTTTCCTTGAGCCGACAGTGATTAATAACAATAACTATCATTTATCAAGCACATAGTATGTGTCACACACACTCTAATGAACACGTTAATTTCCCCAGGAGCAGGCAGCTAGTGAGGGGCAGAGGAGAGTTTGGCTTTGAACCAGGACTCACACCCCTAATGACTGCCTTGTACTGACTGCCTTTCCAAGCCTGGTTCCAGATTGGGGTTGGGGGTTTCTCTTCTCTGTATTCTATCTCCCCGGTCTTTCTTCTTCTGGGGACATCTGGATGGGACTAGAGAGTGGGCAAGCCTGGACTTGGGGCACCCCAAATCCTGGAAAGGACTCTTCAGATCTTACCCTTCTGGGTCCTTTGGACTTAGCCGAGCCCCGGGCCTCTGGGGGACCCTTCTGTCCTTTGCGGCACCCTTTCCTCCCCCAGCCTCCCCTCTTCTCCTTCCTTAGCCCCTCTAGCTCTTTGGGCTGTGTTGGAGTCTGTGGGGAAAGGAGCAGGATTTCGGCTAAATATAAACCAGGCTGTTCCAGTTTCCAAATAGAACAAAGGAGCAGGGTGTTAAGTTGATTTTTATAAATAAAGAGAGAGGGAGTGAGAGAATATTTTTTCGAGATGTTTAATAAAATCGCCTGTGAGAGGCAGGAAAATCACTGGGCTGCAGTGGGAGGGTTTGGAGGGGGAAGGGGTGAGGGAGGGTGGGGACTACTTTCTCCTTCCTGCTATGATGCTTGCCAGTGTCCTTGTCCTTTTCCTGGGACCAGGGAGAGCCGGTGGGGTCAAGGGGGTTGAGAGGCAGGGGAGGGACACGAGGGTCCCTGGGCGGTGGAGGAAGACAAGGAAGGCTCAGAATCATAACAGTTACTGTGTATCGAGCACCCACTGTATGCCAGGCCCTGTGTAGATGATGCATCATCTCACCAAATGCGCACAAGTGCACAAACTTGGGATGCTCGTCATTAGGCGCTCTGTGATCTAGCCCCTGCCTACCTCTCTGACCTCATCTCCTCACCCTGTCCCCCTGGCTCACTTCACTCCTACCATGCCGGCTCCGACACAAAACCCACTCCCTTCCTGAGGCCCATATGCCTCCTCTCCCCTGTGCCTTGAGGTCTCCCAGCCAGCTCCTTCTCATTATTCAGAAGAATCGCCATCACCTCTTCCCTGACCACCTTATCTGATGAGAGAGAGAGAGCTCACCCTCGCCCCCACCTCAGTTATGAGTGCATTGCCTGGTTTCATTGTCTTCATTCACACATCACTTCTGAAATCGTTTGCTTATGCCTCTCCTCTACTCGGCCAGAACGAAAGCCCCCATGAAGAAAGACAGAGGTTCTGTCTCTCTCATCCACGGCTCCAGCACCAGGAGCCACAGCAGAGCCTGGGGCATGGTTGACGTTGCTGGGTATGCATTTGCTGAATGAATGGATAAGTGAATGAGGCTCAGAGAGGTAAAGTGACTTGCTTGAGCTCACACAGCAGGGAATGACAGAGCCAGAAGGGAGCCCAGATTTGTCTGACTCCCAAATGCATGCCCTTTCTACTACTTTACAAGGCTTTCAGCATGGAGGAAGAAGGGACTTACAGGGATGTCTCTGGAACCTGGGATTTGCCGGGGGGGTGGGGGGGGGTGACCAGACACAATCCTGTAGGATCAAAGTGGGGGTGTCAATGAAGCCAAATTATCACTGTCCCCTTCGTCTTTTTTTTTTTTAAGTTTATTTACTTATTTTGAAAGAGAGAGAGAGCAAGGGAGGGGCAGAGAGAGAGAGGGAGAGACAGAATCCCAAGGAGGCTCTGCACTAACAGCCCTGCCGACACGGGGGCTCGATCTCACGAATCATGGGATCGTGACCTGAGCGATCAAGAGCCACACGCTTAACTGACTGAGCCATCCAGGTGCCCCACTATCACCTTCCTCTTTAAACAATGTGTGTGACGTATAAAAATTATTAAACAGACAGATCTTTGGCGAAGCTGTTAGTAGAGAGAGTTTCACTCAATATCACCCAGAGGAGAGCTAGTCTAAGCTTTGGGGGGTGGGGTGGCAGAGAGCTTCTCAGCTCAAGAAAGCGGAAGGGATGTCAGAGGAAGCAGAGATATTTTGCACCCCCACCTGCCTGCTCCCCTCCCCCCCCCAACAGCGGTATGCAGATATGGGGTGGGCTAGGAACACGTGGCCACCTGCACCCACCACACCCCCCCCTCCCCCGGCCCTCACCAGGCTATGCCTTTCTGCTGACACCAGATTCCGCCTCACCTGGCATCGGCACCGTGCGGCTTGGACAGTCACACAGCTCTCTCTCTGAGTCTCAGTTCCTTCCTCCGTGAGATGGAGATGGTGCAACGTGCTCGGTTACGAGTATGAGGGATCCTGCAACATAAGTCAGGAACCGACCTTCAAACACACGGTAGATACGCCGCAGAATGACTGAAGCTGCCATTTTCTTACTTATCATTACCTTCCTCTGGATTCCAATCTAGTTGAGCACAGGGACTATCATTCCATTAACTGAAGAGCTACTGTATGCCAGCTTCTGGGCGAAGCGCTCTAGGTGGGGTATCTTGGTGAATCCCCATACTACTTCCACAAAGTGAGTACTGTCATGATTAGCGTCATCATACTACCATAATATCCTATTATTATCATAATTCTATTATTACTATGGATGAGGAAAATGGGGCGCCCAAGGGGGAAGTGACTTGCCTAAGGTCACACAGTCAGAAAAGAGAGCGCTGGGCCTGGAATCCAGGTGGGCTCCAGATCTTGGGTGTTTCAACATCATGCGATCCTGCCACTCGGAACTAAGGAACCAGTGGGCTTCCTAGTGCTCCAGGAGGTACAACCTGGGGTAAGTGGGGAGTGACAGGGTCAGAGGGGGTCCTGGTGAGAAGCAGAGGCCTGGCCTTGACGAAGAGGCCAGTGAGGGAGCCGGGGGTGGGGTGGTGGGGTTAGGGAGTGATGTTGCAGTTTGAGGGGCTGTGGCTCCAAGCTTCTGACTCACTCAGAGCAGCTCGATTCGCAGCGCAGGAGATGCTATTTATAACCCGCAGGTTCCAGCAGCCTCTGGAGCATGGAGCCTTGCAGCTACCTGGGGCCCCTCTGCCCAGGCTGCAGGGCCAGGCGGGGAAGGCAAGTGGTGGGGGGAAGGCCACCAGCTGAGCCTCCTTTCTCTTTGCTCTGGACTCTCTAGTCAGCACAAAATGCACACGCAGGTGCCCCGTGGCTCACTCTGGGGCTGTCCGGCTTGTCATCAGCAGAGTGCCTGGCACCTAGGACATGGCTGAGTGAGTGAATGAAGAGCAGCAGCTCTAGGCTTTTTTATTGGGTCAGATCGTGTCATTTCTCTGCCCCAAACTCTCCAGTGGTTTTTCATCCGGAGTAAAAGCTAAAGTCCTCCTAGTGGCCTACAAAGCTCAGACACCATCTGGATCCTGCTTCCTCTGACTTCCTACCCTCTCTCACACTTACTTCACTCCAGAAGCCTCTTTGCTGCTCCTAGGAACACACTAGGTATGTTCCTGCCTTGGGGCCACCACTCTCTTTCCTCCTTTTGGGACGCTCTTCCCCCAGAGACCAGCGTGTCTCCCTCCCTCACCTCCTTCAGGTCTTTTTTTTTTTTAATTTTTTTAATGTTTATTTATTTTTGAGACAGAGAGAGACAGAGCATGAACGGGGGAGGGTCAGAGAGAGAGAGACACAGAATCTGAAACAGGCTCCAGGCTCTGAGCTGTCAGCATAGAGCCCGACGCGGGGCTCGAATTCACAGACCGCGAGATCATGACCTGAGCCGAAGTCGGCTGCTTAACCGACTGAGCCACCCAGGCGCCCCTTCAGGTCTTTGCTTAAATGCCAACTTCTTGTGAGGCCTTCCCTGACCATTCTATTTAAAACTGAGCCCAGGGGCGCTTGGGTAGCTCAGTCGGTTGAGCATCCGACTTCAGCTCAGGTCATGATCTCACAGCCTGTGGGTTCGAGCCCCACATCGGGCTCTGTGCTGACGGCTCGGAGCCTGGAACCTGCTTCGGATTCTGTGTCTCCCTTTCTCTCTGCCCCTCCCCAACTCATGCTCTGTCTCTCTCCATCTCTCAAAAATGAATAAACATTAAGAAAAGAATTTAAAAAAAAACTGAGCCCGTGCAATACATTCCTTATTGTTTCTCTGCTCATGTTTTTTCTCCATGACAGTTCCATTATCTAACATACTACATGTATTACTAGTTTATCCTTTCATTGTCTCTCTCGTTCTATCAGAATGTCCATTGCAGAGGGTAGGAATTGTTGTCTGTTTTGATCGCTGCTTCACACCTAGTGTCAGGAACAGTGCCTGGTGCATATATAGTGCTCAAAACATTTTTGTTGACTGCATGAGTTCACTGAGATTTTCTTGGACTTGCTGGGTGAGCTTGGGCAGCTAACTTCACCTCTCTGGGCCTCGGTCTATTGGACTCAGTGGCCTCCCGTTTGGACAGTCCTAGGGCTCTATCCCTTCAGCCTGGCTCCTGAGGATTCTTTTCAGAATACTTGCTAAAAGGAGAGCTGCCCAAGGCCTGGCTTGATATTTTTCTCCCAGACTCAACTTTTCCGTGCAAAGTGTTCAAGCCTGGGAGCGGGTGTGTGCCAGCACTCTCGTATCTGTTAGGGGTTCTGAGCAGATGCCTTTGTGTGAATGAGCCTCAACATGTATTTGGGAACCCGGCTGAGATAGGACATTCCAGAAAAATGTCAGCACAGGTCCTAATCCTGTCTTCCTGCTTCTTTTTGGTTTCAATGGAGCAGAAAGTAGAAATTTCCAAGGGCATGGCAGACCCTTCTTGAGTCAACTGATAGAAACACCTGCTTCTCTGGAGATGCAAGGAAGAGGCTTGTTGACTGTGAATCCCTATACCTGTAACAGGCTGTTTCCACTTCCCCAGGACCAGCTGTGAGAAACCCACAGTAGAGCTTCCCACCTTCCAATGAGGGAAGCCCACAGAACTGCAAGCTTCAATGGGGATGCCAGGCCCATTTTTAGATCTCATCTGTTCTTAATGGGAGATGGGTCCAAACTCTCCCAGGTTTCTAGAATAATCTCTGGCAGGTCTTCCTCCCTCAGCTCCTCAGGTCTCGGCTCAAATGCCAACTGCTCATGAGGCCTTCCCTGACCATTCTACTTAAACCTGTGCCCATGCAATACATTCCTTATTCCCTTTCCCTGCTCAATTTTTTTTCATGACACTTGCCATTATGTAACCTCCTGTATATATTCTTGATGGGCTTTGGAATTTATTAGCATCTCCTATTATACACTATCTTTTAATGACATGATCTCTTCTGCTTTGGTACACCCCAGGCCTACCTAGTGCAGTACCTGGCATCTGGTAGGCATGACCAAATTTTTTTCTAGAAAAGTTAATTTTCAGGGCACCCAGGTGGCTCAGTCAGTTAAGCGCTGGACTCTTGACTTCGGCTCAGGTCACGATCCCCAGGTTTGTGAGTTAAAGCCCATATCGGGCTCTGTGCTGACAGCTCAGAGTCTGCTTGGGAGTCTCTCTCTCTCTCTCTCTCTCTCTCTCTCTCTCTCTCCCTCTCCCTCTCCCTCTCCCTCTCCCTCTCTCCCCCCCCTCCCTCTGCCCCTCCCTTGGTGTTGCGTGCACTCTCTCAACATAAATAAATAACCTTAAAAAAAGTTAATTTTCATAAGTAATGGCCAGAGGGCAATACTGTCATCTTACAGATGATGAAACTGAGGCTCAGCGGTGACATGACTTGCCCAAAGTCATACAGCCAGGACATGAATCCCTGAGGTTCAACAGGGAAGGAGAGAGGGCATCCCTCCCTTTACTGTTGAAGGATGATCAAGGACATAAGAAGACTTGGTGTCTGGGAGACAGAAAATGGAGTTCAAATCCGAAGATTGTCATTAGACAAGTCCCTGGTTTTTGCCACACGAGCTTCAGTTTCTCCATCTGTAAAACGGACATATCAATCCCTACACTACACAAAGCCATTGGGAGTATTCAGTGAGATATTTTAGCCCAGTGCCTGCTACTGGGCTATGCTCAATGCAACCCAACCCCACCTTGGCCTCCCAAGTGACCTCGCAAACCCCTCTCCTAATTCTGCCAGCCCTCAAGCGGGCCAGGTTGAAATGCCCCAACATCTGGGCTAGGGAAGAGAGATCCCGTGAGGAACACTTCTCGGGCGCATGCACAGCCTCTGCATCACGTGGCTGATACAAGTGGGCAGTTGTGAGGTGGGAGGAAGGTCATGACCCTGTTGGGATAAGTGGGGCCGTTTTGTTCTCACCTCAGCTAGAGGGTCCTGGAGCGACTGTAGGTCCGCTTGATGGGCAGAGAGAAAGCTAAGACCTTCTTGAACCTCAAAGGAGGTTCTTTTGGCCTTTCCGTTTTTGAGGGAGGCTTTGGCAGGCCCCTGGGGCGAAGGCAACCCCCTCCTAGGGAAATGGTAGATCTGGCCCCCATGAGGCTGGGCAGCCCTGCTGGGCAACCCTTCCCCATTCATTGCGACGGGGCACAAATGAGCGTTCAGCCCTTCTCTGGTGTTCGGCACTAGGGATGCAGTGACATAGGCCCAGCTGGGGAGACAGACATTCCCTGGGAAGTGTAAACTGAGCAGAAACCAGAGGGATGAGTATGAGTTAGCCTGGAAAAGAAGGGAGAAGAAGAGGTTGCAGACAGATGTGGGAACAGAGGTCAAAGGCCTTCAAGTGGGAAGAAGCCTGGCTGGTGGAGAGAACTGAGGCGGGAGCAGTGACAGTGTAAAGAATTTTGGACTTGATCCTAAGCAGTGGGAAGCCAGCGAAGCTGAGGAGTAATATGATCTTTAGAGTCCTGCATTGAATGTTTTTGCTTTGCTTTCTTGTTAAAAAAAAATGGATTTTGAATTCATACCTGCCATTCTAATTTTTTTTTTTTTAGAAGTAGAAAATAAGGGAACAATGGAACACGTATATACCTCCAGGATTAAATATGCTAACAGATGCAAACTTCCTGGCATTCTATATGTGGTCTATAAATGGTACTTCCCTTATCTTCCCTCTAAATTCTATTCCACAATTTTTCCTATTCCAGGAGCACGGAAGGAGACCAATCTTCCCTACAGACCAAAGATAAATTTCTTTTGAAGTACTCTGGATGGACAAAAAAATCTGTTCAAAAGATCAAAGGGTGATTATTTTACCAAATTATTATTTGAAGAATACGCTCACCATGATCATACAACTATTTTTTGATTTATGGAAATACAATTGGTATTCAACTTTTTAGGAGTATATTTAGCGTGTAAAACAAGAACAAATTGCATGAAGTAAGAGCCCACGTCTGTGTTGTTTCTCACTAAGATCAGCACCTTTCTGGCCACCTAGTAGGCTTTTGAATATCTGTGTGATTGATTTCAATACTGGAATATGTTTTCTGTTAAATCTCAAGGGCATCAGTTCTGCAGTTCTCCCTTTATAGTTGTTAACATGAATTTTGATGACACGAAAAAGCTTGTTCTCCGAATTATATTTAGCTCATACAAACTCTACTGCACAATTATGTTGTAAAGAGGAATTAGGTTTTATCTTTAAGTTGTTATTATAGCCTTGTGAGAAGGTGAACATTGAGAATAAGTACAAAGTAGTAGCATATCGTATTATTAATTTTGCTACTTTTTTAAAAACACTGCGGTGCAGGGCCTAGAACAGGCTGACACATGTGGTAGGTGTATCAGTCAGGGTCTGCATAAGAAACAGATGGCACACTCAAAATAGATAATTAGGGGAGGATTTAATAGAGACACTATATGCAAGGGTTGGTAAGGTGTAGGGAAACCATAAGGATAGTGCAGTATCCAAGAGGCTTGTAATAGCTGGGGTCTTTGTCATTTTTTAAAAAATTTGTTTACGTATTTTGAGAGAGACAGAGATGGCACGTGTGGGGGAGGGCAGAGAGAGAGGGAGACAGAGAATCCCAAGCGGGCTCCGCACTGACACAGGGCTCAAACCCACAAGACCAAAACCAAGAGATCTTGACCTGAAGCCAACACCAAGAGTCGGACGCTTAACCCACTGAGCCACCCAGGCGCCCCAGTCTTTATCATCTCTAGATCTGGAAGTTCAAAGGAGGGAGAAATGACAGAACCCAGGAAGAGAGGACCACCTTGAGAAGGGGCGGTGGTGAGCTATTATCAATAGCACAACCAACCCGTGGTGATCTGGCAGGGAGGGAACTGGGGGAATAAATACTTTGACCTCACCCTCCTTCTGCCCTCCACGCCTCTGCTGCTGCCTCCCATTGGCTGGAAGCTAAGAGGACTAAGGAGTGAGTTGATGTAGGAGGGGTAGAAAAGTGGACCTGAAGGGGCAATTGGAAAATACCTGTTATAGAAGACTTCATTTCCTTGTTGAGTGAAGACTTGACGTTTAAATCTTGGTATTTTAGTAAGAAAATGAAACCTTTGGGAATGGCACCTATGGCAGTAAGTTCAGGGTCATTCATTCATTCATTCTTCTACTGACCATACTATAAAAAAGTACTGTGCTGGGCATTTTGAGAGAAGCCCAGCCATGGCAAAAGAATCCTAGATATGCAATGAATTTTCCTTCTCGATGCATGTATTTAAAAGAAATTATTATCAAAGTATAGTTGATATGCAATGTTATATTAGTTTTAGGTGCAACCGCATAGTGATTCAACAATTCTATACATTACTCAGTGCTCTCCAAGATGAGTGGAGTTTTACCATCTGTCACCATACAATGTTACTGACGCGTGTATTTTTAAGAACACATCCCCACTCTATCAAAGCACCTGTCTAGAGCTCTGAATAGTAAACACGACCCCACCGGTCTCAAAATTAGGTACTGCTCCCCCAGAAGCAAGTGAGTTCAGTTCAGGCAAAGCTCAAAGGTTCTGAATCTTGTGGCTGGCCACTGGCAACAGTTAAATTCCTTGCCATGTTGGTACCTAGGAGGTAGCTGAATAGTCATTTTTCAGGCAAGCAGAGTGGGATTTATCAGTGCAACTCTGGAAATTAGACTTGCTCTTATGAATGGAGTCAGTTGTGGTCTCACATGGTCTGAATCTGTGAAATCGTGTCCCTCTTTAATGAGGTCCTCTCAGAGGAGGAGGGAACGGGTCTCCTTTAGTGACATGACTCTGACAAGCAAATCAATTCGTTCCATTTGTTTCCTCTTTGAAAACAGCAATCCTCAAGCGTTACATAATCTAATCTTCATGCCTCGCTGGTTTGTTCTGTCCTCCTGAGGAATTGGCAGATGGTGCCAATGCGGAGACCCGCGCACACGCCTCGCAAGCCTCATGGTAACGGGAGAGATGCTCACAGTGTCTGTCTCTTTGCTGTGGGGTCCCTTGCTGGCATTTGTTTCCCTGGATCGGTTTGCTCTTTAGCATTCCTCAGGCACCACTGGCTTCTTGCCTTGGGCTCTCATTCCAAGATTAATTGGAAATGCTGAAAGCAGATAAAAAGAGAACAGAAAGTGAAGTTGAAAGGGCAGAGAATTTGCCAGATCTTTTCTAAAAGCCCTTCTCCATTAAAGGCTGAGCGTCTTTGGGGTTTTAGCTCCAGACCTTCCTCATCCAGCCTGGTCCCGGTATATATCTTTGTTGCTGGGTTACACATAGCCCGGGGACAGGACGGGGCTGTGTCAGTTCTGGGGGAGCAGAGCTCTGCTTCATAAGGTGTCTCAATTTCTCTCTCTCCCAGTGACTCATTTACCAGCAGGAATGATTGTTCTCCAGATAGGGCAGTTGCCTAGAACCCACCTTTAGGTCAGTGATGTCAGCCTCGCTAAAGGAAAATTATCTCAGAACTCTGTAAGGCGAGGGGCCTCCCGTCAAGGTCCTGCCGGCCAGAACCGTGATGTTTAGATGTCCGGGCAAAGATGTTGCCTGTACATCTCATCTGCAAACTGGGAAACGGCAGCTTCCGAGAAGGCAGGCGGCTGCTCAGACATCCTGTGGTGGGGATGGTTCTGCTGATGCTCAGGACCAGAAATCAGCTGATGGGTGCTGGTGGTGCCTTTCAATTGTTAAAATACCGAAATACTTCCACATGAGTTGGTAAATAGTTCCATCTGTGAGCTCCCAGTGCTTCCCATCCCTCTGCTCATACTTAAGTCTGTTGAGAGGGTCTTACTTCAGGTAATTTTATGAGTAGCCCGACCATTCCCCGCAGCAAGGTGAGCCTTCTTTGCTGAACCCACATCGTTTCCAACCTTGCGGTCCGGGGAGGTCTGCTCGGTGTGGGACCGGGCACAATTCCAAGTGCCACAGATGTAACCGCCCTGCTCACAGACTGCACTGTTGGCTGACTCTGATTTTGGATGAAACCTCCAGGCAATTAAAACATAGAACCCTCCTGCCTGTGGCAAAAACATGCCGGGTCCTTAAAGGTCACATGTACTTTTGTGCTGGCTGGTCACTCAGGATCCAGGTTCTCTATAGGAAAACAGAAATGATCTGTCTGAAAGGGAAAAGCAAACCTTGCAGAATCATGTTTCAATTCCATTTCCACCCCCTCCGCTGAGTCCAAGCACAGGAGACTCATCTCTATAAAAACAGCAATGCGTTGCTTCTTTTGATTTGTTACTCCTTCACTAAGTATTAGGTGAACACCTGTAATGTGGCAGTTACTGTGCTAAGTGCTGCATATCCTGGAGTGACGAAATCAGGCCTGTCTCTGCTTTCATGGAACATACAGTCTAGTGGGAGAGACAGATAATAAAGGAGGCCATGTGGTTGGAGTGTTGTTAGGTCACCCGAACACGGGTTGCATTTCAGCTAATGGAAACTGCACGGATGTAATGGTAACTTCCAGTGTGTTGTATACTGATGGTATATATCTCCACCAATTGAGTGTAGGGGTGTGTGGTATTGTATTAAAGGAGTAAGGCATTGAGGGTGGGAGTGCGGAGTGATCACTCCTGCATCCAATCAAGATCTCAGAGAGGCTAAGAACTGCTCTGGATTAAGGAAGGAAAGTGAGGGGGGCCTGGGTGGCTCAGTCGGTTGAGCGTCCGACTTCAGCTCAGGTCACGATCCAACGGTCTGTGGGTTCGAGCCCCGCGTCAGGCTCTGTGCTGACAGCTCAGAGGCTGGAGCCTGCTTCACATTCTGTGTCTCCCTCCCCAACTCGCGCTCGCTCGCTCTCTCTCTCTCTCTCTCTCTCTCAAACATTAAAAAAAAAGAAGGAAAGCGAGGAGCATTCTGAATGAGACTGATGGTGGTGATATGTTCTAACATCTGGAGATCAGATATGCTGTTCTTAGAAGAAGATGGTAACCAGTTGTGGAATGAGTTAAGTCACAGCACAGGGAATACAGTCAGTGGTACTGTCATGACATTGTCTGGTGACAGATGGCAGCTACACTGGTGATGAGCCCCGCATAACGTGTAGAGTCATCAAATCCCTATGTCGTACACCTGAAACTACTGTAACATAGGGTGTCAGCTGTGCTTCAATAATAATGACAAAAAAGATGGTAACTCCTCACCAGTCATCCATAGGGGACCGAATTTCCCTGCTCTATACTTTCTCTCTCCTTTGCCCTTGAAACCAGGAAACAAATACAGAACTTGCTAGTAGGATGAGTGGTACCAACTGCCCCCACAAAACCGTGGCGAGCAAATGGCCTACATAGGAATCAGCTCGTGACAACCTTGGCCTCACGTCAGAGGCTCTTACTGACTGAGTTTAGCTGCTATTATTTTGAAAAATCATAACTCACATCCCTAAGACAGTCCAGTGGTTGGTTCTATTTGTCGGTATTATTTTTGCTCTGCCTGTCTTGCTTGTCTGATTTATCTTTTTATTGAGTTCCAATGTGTACACAGAGCAGTCTTCCATGCACAGTGCGGTTTTGGCACATGCATATATGCCTGTAACCCACATCTCTTTTCATTTTATTTTAAAAATCTTGGAATCCTCTTAAGGGATGAACATTTGGGTCCAAAGGCAGATTTCCACAAAGGAATCCCCTATTCAGTCCACTGACTGCCCCTTCCCCACCAAAAAAAAAAAAAACCCCAAAAACCAAAATCTCATCCAATCCTTTCCTGAGTTCTCCAATCACCACAGAGGACTTAAAGCCATAAGAACATTTTGTAATCCCAGCTTTCTGAAACCTAACAGAGAGATTTTGTCATCTGAAAACAAGGGAGAGATTAAGTGCGGAATCTGATTCTGAAAACAGCAGAAAGGAGTGAGCTAGGCGGGAAACGTCATGGAGAATTAATTTAAGCACCACTGTGCAAAGGCTCCACAGCCTTTTTCTAGACTCTAAATATGACACACCGTCCTGGTCAGGAAAGTACAGTTTTTTTAGAGGAGTTTGCTACGGGGACATGACGTTATCAGAGTGACAGGTGTTAAAAGAGAGACCCAGGTACATTTTTAAGAATTTTGCCCTGGGGCGCCTGGGTGGCTCAGTCGGTTAAGCGACCGACTTGAGCTCAGGTCATGATCTCACAGTTCATGAGTTCGAGCCCCACATTGGGCTCTGTGCTGACAGCTCAGAGCCTAGAGACTGCTTCAGATTCTGTGTCTCCCTCTCTCTCTGCCCCTCCCTGCTTGTGCTCTCTCAGAAATAAATAAACGTTAAAAAACTAAAAAAAGAAAAGAAATTTGCCTTTCACCCTGCCTCACTCCTTCTGAATGGATTCTCTTAGAAATTAAGACATACAGACAGCTACACACACTTTTCTCTCTAGACTGGTGCCATGGTCTCGGACGTATTATCTCTATTTAACTGCCCTCGTATGCTAGGATGTTTTTCCAGTGCTCCAAAGCAGCTATCCTTTTGCAGAACTTTGGCCAAGGGCTATAGAGTCAAATAATATTACAACATGTAATTATTTAATAATTACAATCTGTAAAACACTTAAGGGCAAGTGAGAAATTTTATGTGGAAATGCTCTTAAAGCTATAAAGGGTATATATGTATATATATAATCCATATGGATTATTTAAAAATTATTTCTACATGGCAGGACCCTTTGCAGTAACTATATTCCCATTATATCTCACAATCAGAAAGCCAAGCCATTCTCATTTTCCACATGCAGAACTTTCCCTGTCTTTACGATGGTACTTCTGAAATATTTCCTGAATCTGACCAAGCCTCTACATTTAGTCCTCTTTTATTTTTATGTTTATTTGAGAGAGAGACAGAGTGTGAGCAGGGAATGGCAGAGAGAGAGAGAGAGAGAGAGAGAGAGAGAGAGAGAGAGACAGAACCCAAAGCAGGCTCCAGGCTCTGAGCTGTCAGTACAGAGCCCGATGTGGGGCTCGAACTCACAAACTGTGAGATCATGACCTGAGCCGAAGTTGGATGCTCAACCGACTGAGCCACCCAGGCGCCCCGCTACATTTAGTTCTTATTACCTCCCCACCAGACCTAAAATCCATAAAGAAAGGCAGGATGGTCATTTGTTTACTGCTCTCTTCCTGATGCATAGTGTACATGGTGGGCACTTGCTCATTTTTGTGAAATGAATGAACCGCATTTCCTAAGGTCCTTCCAGTCTACTCCATAATGCATCAGAACACAGTTCTGCCTGTGTCTGGTACCTACTTGTAAAGCCTTCCAGGCCTCTCTACTGTTGATAGAATAAAGGACTTGCTCCTGAATGATGTCACATTCAAATTCCTTCCCAGTCTTGTTCCAACCACTTTTCTGGGCTATCTTCCTCGTCCCCCACCCTCCCCCCCACCCGCCGAATGATTCCAAAACACACCGTGCAGCCTCATGCTCCCAAGGCTTCACGTAAGCTGTTCCCCCTGCCTGCAATGACCTTCCTTTTACATCTGGTGGAATTTCACTTCTCCAAACATGGCTCAAATGTCACCTTCTCCAACGCCTTCCCCAACCCCCCTGAAGGTGCTGCTCAACCCAGCCTGTCTTTCCCTTATTGCCTGTTTCCCATTACATTATAGTGGCTTTCATTCTCTCTTGATTTTCCTGTGAATTCCTTGAGAGCAGGGACTGAATCTTACCGTCATTCTTTAAATATCTCCCAAACCTGACCGCTGCTCACCCCTTGCCCCCAATCATTCTAGCTAAACTGCCACCTTCTCCCACCTGTTCCGCGTGACAGCACCTGACTGGATCCATGTTGCCAGACTGCCGTCCAACAGGGGACCTGCCACGAAGCAGCCAATGATCCTTTAACAATGTAAACAACCACATGCCACTCCTCTACCAAAAGCCTGCAGGCCTGCTGGCTTCCCTTCACACTTAGAAAAAACCCAAAGTCCTTGGCTGTCTGGCCCTTTCTCTCTAATTTCACCTGTACCACCCTCCCCCTTGTTCACTCCAGCTCCATTTGCCTCTTTGCTTCTTCTCGAACATGCCAAGCTGTTCTCTTCCTGGGACTTTTGAATCGTCTCCCCTCTGCCAGGAAAGCTCTTCCCCTGGGTATATACGTGGCTTGCTCCCTTACTTCCTTGTGGTCCCTGCTCAAATGTCCCCACCTCAGAGAGGTCCCCCGTAATCACTGTCCAAGAGAACCTCCTCCATTAAGCCCTTCTCTCCTACCTGCTTTATTTCTTTTCACAGCACTAAATGCCACCAGTGTGTCACCATCAACTTTCCATGCATTTCTATGGTTCACTTGTCACTGAGGATAGAGACTGTTTTGTTTAGCACCATGTCTCTGATATCGAGAACAGTGCCCGGCAAATAACAGGCACTCAAGTGTTTGTTGAATACGTGGATGAATCTTGGTATATCAGGTGCCTAACACAGTGCCCGGTTCTAGAAATCTTTAAGTGAACGAACAAATCAGCAAATTTTACAAATGAAATGGAACCTTGGCATATATCCAGGATTCCCCAGGATCTGAGTGCAAGTGTTTTATCCATTGGCTCCATGAACATAATCTTAATTGCTTTTATTTACTCTAATATCATAGGTGATGCAACCAGGTCCCTCACTTTTCCAGAAATCGGTTGTGGACAGAGGTGTTGGCCAGCAAATTCGGGAATTTCGGAAAGATGACCAAGAGCGGCACAGCAGGGATTCCAAATACCCTTCGTTGACTCTCATCAGCAACTAAGGGACCCTGATAAGGTATTTTATCTCCTGTGATTTATGCAGAGTGTGCACTTGCTGTTAATCCTGCTGAACACCGATTATTCTGAGGGCTGGAACAGGTGAGACATTGGTCCCAAACTGTGAGAGGGTGGGCCCTTTATGCCCTTCATATCTGAGTGGATGATACAGTGAGGCTCCTGGGCTGCTGGACCCCAGCTCGCCTCAGTATTTGTGCTTTAGGAACCTGAGTGGCTTTGATATGCCAATTCAGTCCCTCATAGGTGAGCTGGGGAACAATTTGCCACACTTTCCTTGTTCACTTTGGCCTCTGGCTGTTACTTTTTCCTGCCCATTCTGTTTGTTTTTTTCTTAATTCCTTGCACATGGGTATGTCAAAGAAGCAGGCAGTGCAGAGTAGGGTGAACCCTTGGCATGAGTGAAGTGTAACATATTGGTAGTCTGTCCATCTATCCTTCTCTTGAGGCTAAGCAGTGATCAGATGTGCCCAATTCTCATGCATGGATGGCATCAGGGCCAGAGACCAGAACAGGGAGATCCTGGGAGGTTCCCATCCCACCCCTTCCCTTCAAATCTCCAGTATCCCATTACTAAACAAGAGTGGGAGATGGGGCTTCATAAGGTGTAGAGGGAAGGGAACTAGGTTAACTGCACGTGGGCCCTATTCTAAGCCCTCGGCCAGGCCTTTTATGTGCATGGCATCATTGGATGTTACCGAGGAGTTGGTTATGATCATTTACCTGCATTTTAGAGAAGAGAGAGAGGGGGAAAAAAAAAACAAACAAAAAAACCCAAACAAGGTCCAAGAGGTTGATGACACTTGTCCAAGTTACCCAGATGGTAAGTGGCAGAGCTGGGATCTGAGATTCAAACCAGGCCTTTGTGACTCCCTGGCTGCCCACCAAGAGCAGGAATTTCTCTAACATCTGGAAAGACACGAAGGCAGGGGGGAGGGGGGCAACAGCTGGAGGGGTAGCAAATGGCTCCTACCTGAGATTTCATCATCACCAGGCCCTGCAAAGTCCAGGTTACACTGATGCCACCTGGCTTCTCTTCTGCTTTGACAACTGAAAACTCTCTGGCTGATTTGCCAGGGTCATCCTGGTCACACTCCGTGGTACTGGAGTGGATGAAGCGCCCCATAGACGCTCCTTCCAGCGGTGTCCTTCCACGCCATTCTGGCTCCCGTGTCTGTTTACACAGTGCTGTCCTGGAGTGCCTTCACCCTTCTTGGGTCTCCAGTTCATGGCACCTCTCTCTCCTCGTTTCCAAAGTTGTACCCCCTGGGGAGTGCACCCCGCCTGCATTTCTGGAAGTTCCAGCGGTTCCGGGTCACTGTGGGAGCCTCCGGGCGCGTTAAGAGGCACTGCCGCCTACCAAGGTCTGGGCATCTTTGGGGCCATTCGCCGAACCCCTTCCCTAGCGCTCCCGGCTCCGCGCCGCAGTGCCCCCTCCGCCGCCAGAGGCCGCCCGGAAGCGGGGCTCCTCGAGCGCGGGGCGGGGAAAGGGGCGGGGCGCGGCGGTACCTGGGCCGCCGAGGAGCCGGGGGTGGGCTCTTCGGGGACAGCCGGCAGCCCCCCCAGATCCGCACCGCCAGCCGCCGGGAAGCTCGGGGCTCCGGGCGTAGAGGCTGCGCTGTCACATGGGCGGCGGCGACGGGGCCGCATTTAAGCGGCCGGGGGACGGCGCCCGCCTCCAGCGCGTCCTCGGGCTTGGCTCCCGCCGGGCGCCCCGCTCTCTGCCCGCCGGGGGCCCCGCGCCGCGCCGCACCGCGCCGCCCCCGCCGGGCCATGCGAGCGCGGGCCCCGCCGCGATGAGCTCGCACATCGCCAAAAGCGAGTCCAAGACATCGCTGCTGAAGGCGGCGGCGGCCAGCGGGGGCAGCCGGGTTCCCCGCCACGGCCCTGCCCGGGAGCCAGGGCTGCCCGGCCGCCGGCTGCCCGGCACCGGCCCGGGCACGCCGCCGCCGTCCGGGGACCCCAGTTCGCGGAGGCCCCTGTGCCGGCCGGCGCCGCGAGAGGAGGGCGCGCGGGGGAGCAGGCGCGGGCTCCCCCAGGCGCACTGCAGGCCCCGGGAGGCGCTGCCGACCGCGGCGTCCCGACCTTCGCCGCCGTCGCCGCTGCCGCCGGCCCGCGGGCGGGATGGGGAGGAACGGGGGCTGTCCCCGGCGCTCGGCCTCCGGGGCTCGCTGCGAGCCCCGGGTCGCGGGGACTCAGCTCCAGCCGCCGCGTCCGAGGCAGACCCGTTCCTCCACCAGCTGCGCCCCATGCTCAGCTCCGCCTTCGGCCAGGTAAGGGCCGCGCCTCCCGTCCGCGCTCCCGGGAAAGGCGCTCGGGACCCTGCCGCGGCTGCGCGCGCCCACAGCCCTCCTTCCGCTGCCCGCGGCCCCCCAGTCACGCTCCCCGTAGTCCTTCCGCAGCCCTGCGCCCTGGCCGGCACTCCGCCTCCCCCGTGCCTGATTCAGCACCCTGTGCGCTGTCCACGCTCCGGGCCTCTTCTGGGCGAGGCACCAGCGCCTCGCCGCCCTCCACCTGCCAGAATAGGCCAGTCCTGCAAGGGAACGACCGCCACAAACCGTCTGGAGATTTTTGCAGGGGTCCGGAGGGGCGCTCCGAGCAGGTGGCGCCAACTCCGGTCTCCAGCCAAGACTGCCAGTGAGCCACCCAAGGGAGCAAAGGGTTTGGAGTCTGGGAGTCAAGAATGGCTACCGCGGGGACACACAGCCTTGCTTGGGGATGGAAGACACTAGTCATGAGCTGTCGTGGCCCCAGAGACCTGGGAAAAGTTTGGAGAGCTAGATGGAGACTGAAAAATATGAGAAAAGAGAAGGGTCTGGGTGGGCATAGAGGGGCTACACAGAGCTATGGCTCATCGGAACTTTGGGGAGATTTAAGAAGTTGTCACTCCAGGGATGTCACTAGGATGGCGGGTGGGCAGCTGTCAAGTTGTAGAACGTGGAATAACACCCTGGCCTGAGTTGATGTGCATTCTAGGGTCAGGAAGGTCACCAGGGGGTCACCAGTGGCTACTCTGGTTTCCTCTAGGCCTTTCTGTCAAGGGTCATTGGCAGCTGAGCATCCGTTCCCTAATCTAGGTCTACAGTTTGGGATGTGCTGCTGGGGAGCGAGGTTCTCAGAAGGGAACTGTGAACTCCTGCGCAAAGCCAGGGTTTCCTCTAGTGCTGAGTCCATAATTAATTCAAACTCACTGGCACAGCGTTGAGGCAGTTCTGCGGCAGCCGAGGAGGGGTGTAATGCAGAGGTCTGATGGGAGAGTTTGCGTGGTGTCTGGAGGAAGAGGGGCCCTGAGTGTTTCTGTGCTAGGATGTAGTGTAGAGAAGCCGTTTCAAGCTCCTGGCTTGCCATGCTGGATCCGAATTCCACGGAGGCCGTGTGTGTTCTGCTTCAGATCTGCACATTCCTTTTCAAAACACTACTCCGTGGTGGCTGATGCCGGCGGAGGTCTGACATGAAGGCAGCTGCACGTGGATTCGGGTTGCGCGGGGCTGCTGTGTGGTGTGATAGGGCAGCCGTGTGTGGCTTTGTTCCTGTGGGGAGCCCTCGTTAGCCGAGTTAGCTGGAAGCAGTTCTCCAGAGTAGAGATTTGGATGCAGGGCTTTGAGAGTTAGTGCAGCGACATGTTGAGGTGGAGTGGGTCTGGGCTGTGGAGTCAGTGACATCTATTCAAACATTTATCTGATATTTGGGGACATCTACTTTGCCCCAGCATTTGCTGGGACCAGGGAGCCAACAGCGGACAAGATAGCTGCGGTGCTGGCTGTTTGGGAGCTCACCATCTAGCAGTGTGGAGGGGGTAGGTCACGGGCCTGGAAGCACACATTTTCTGGCTGTTTTGCTAGCACTATGCCTTCGTTCCTAGAAAAAGAGTCTTCTTTTTCCAGTCTTCCAGAATTTGCCTTCATGGGCCCTTTGGGAGCTCAGAGCATTTCAGCTGCCTGCTTTCCATCCTCCTTCTACGTTCTTAGTCATTAATAGTCTCAAGCCCGGTGTTCTGAAATGTCACCAGGGTCACCTGAGTCAGGAAGGGCTGGAAGGTCCCATCAAATATTTACGACCTCCGTGTGGGAGCTCTTGCCTCTGGAGCTGCAGACTTTTTCTCTAAAGCTCAGCACATTCAGTGTGGGCTTCCTGCTGACAGCTTTCAGACATCTGCTTGAACAACAACAGCAATAACAACGGAACCTAGCCTGGGACTTTTGTGTCAGGGTCTCCAGTTTTCTTTGCTTCTCTTTGCTTTGAGATTTCTGGCCTTAGAGACAGGGCCAGGACCAAGAGAAGGGAAATGGGATTCTGAATACAAAAACATTCTGATAGAATCTGTTTAGGGCAAAACATAGTCGTGGGGAGGTCTATTTCTCACGTCTCCCAAGTTCTGTTATTTTTTTTAACCTTAAGCAAATTGTGTAACCTTGTTAAAGCCTCTGTTTCTTTACCTGCAAAACTGGGGAAATCATAGTACTTCACTGGATTTTGGGGGAGTTAAATGGAACATGGAGATAGATGTGTACAGATCTTGGCCGAGTGCATGGTTCAGAGCAAGGGCACTATCGATATTAGTTATTATTGCTATTGTTGATTAACTGCTAAGTGCTGTCCCGGACCTTCTTCTTTCCATTTGCAATAGAGTCAGGGAGAGCCAGGGCTCAAAGTGACATTGAAAGGACCAAGCTAGACTCCTACGTTAGGGGGAACAGGAATCAGGATGCTTTCAGTGACCTCCTAGAGCTGCCTGACTGCCTGCAAGGAGATGATGTGGTTTTGAGGTGAAGCCAGGGAATGGTGGTGTGGGAGAAAGAAGAGTTGCAGATTCCAGTCCCAAGTCGGTCACTTCCCATTGCTGTGACCTTGGGTCTGTTATTCTCTCCCTCTGGTCTGGGTTTCTTCCTCCAGAAATGAGACTGACAAAAACTACCTTGCAGAGCTATTAATGAGGGTCACACAAGATTAAGGATGTCAAAATGCCTGGCTTGAGTAGGTGCTGGGAAAAAAGGGCAGCCTTCATTAATGTTATTGTTAATAGAGTAACTATTTGAATGTGGGCCTGTGTAAGATACTTTGAAAGCTGTCTCTGAGCAGGGCAAGAAAGGCCATTAAATGAGCTGAATGACAAGAGACCTTCCCAAGTACCCTCTTTGTGGCCAGCTGAGGACATGCTACCCAGCTGCCTAGAGAGATGCGGCATGAGACATGAACTCAGAATAGGCATGATTTGGGGCAACTCTTGGCATTGGGTTTTGTAAAACTATTTTAAGAACGTTTTTTTTTTTGTTTTGTTTTGTTTTGTTTTGGGTTTTTTTTCTGCTCCTTAGTCTAAGCTGAGGAAGAAACACCCCTTGTAGAGGACGCAACTGTGTATAAAACCCACAGCTCTGTTCCATCTTTTCCCTTTTTCTACCCATAGAGACATCTCTTCTGATTTGACTAGATTAGCCCAATTCCCAAACTGCTTTGCACATAACATGATCACCATATCTAATGAGCAAATGACCAGTATCTCTAGCCTCTGGTCTGCAGAGGTTTCTTAGTTCCTATAGTTCAGATGAGGGAGGGAGACTATATGGAAGCTTGGGTCCTAATAGATTCAATCGTACTAGGTCTGTGTTCCTAGGATGAGGGCTGTGTATTTTGTTCATTCCTGCCCTGCCCAGTCTCTCCCTACTGCTCTCTCGGAGGGCTGGGATACCCTCTTGCCTTTCATCGGGGGCCTGGGGAAAATGAAAGAGGAGGTCAGCTTGGGGTTAATATCAATCCTATACAGTCCTCCAGGACATCCGCTTTGGCCTTTAGCTGTTTTGGGGAAGCAACAAGAGTGGCCTGAGACCTCCGTCAGGAGCTCACTAAACATTTGCCAAAGTATCTTCTCATGATCTTATCTTCACAGCAGTCTGTGAAGGTTGGCATTATCCTCCCCCCACTCCCCCCACCCCCATTTTAGAGATGAGGAAACAGGCTCGAGAGAGGGGAGTGGCTTGTCCAAAGGTCACACAGTAAGTAAATGGCAGGGCTGTGATCTCTGAAGAACCTGCCTGTGCTGCTCCATGCCAGTTCAGTGGGGAGTCACATAAGTGTGTTTCCTATTTGTCAGAAACATCCACAAAGCACCTCTTAGGTTATGACCCAGCTTTCCCTGAGTGTGTTCACACCGGGCTGTCATCCAAGCTCAAATGCTGGTGATAGAACTGATCAGGGCTAGAGGCCAGCCTCCCTCCTAATCAGGAATAATCAGCAAAGGGTTTATCCTTCTCATCCCTCTGATCCTATTATTCCATTCCAGAACTCAAAGTGTAGGCTTCTGGAGGCCCAGGGGCTGCTGTCCCAGTGAAGAGGGATGGGAAGGTGGGGCCACATGATATGCTCCTTAGAGAAGCCCCCACTGTTTGATCCTTTTATTTTTTTTTAATGTTTTTATCTATTTTTGAGAGACAGAGAGAGACAGAGCGAGTCGGGGAGGGAGCAGAGAGAGAGAGAGAGAGAGAGGGAGACACAGAATCCAAAGCAGGCTCCAGGCTCAGGGCTGTCAGCACAGAGCCCAATGCGATGCGGGCTCCAACTCAGGAGCTGTGAGATCATGACCTGAGCTGAAGGTGGACGCTCAACCGACTGACCCACCCGGGTGCCCCGATCCTTTTAAAAAATTTCTCCTAAAGGTCAAACCACCTGCTCCCTCTAGATCACCAGTTATCCTATGGTCACTCAGGACCACCATAACCTGACCTGTCCAGCCCAAAATAGCTTAAGCAAGCTCTGAGTTAGAATCCCTGAATCCCTTGCTGCCTTAAGCCTCAAGCTAGCAGCATCCTTCCCCCTGAAGAAGGATGGGGTTTCTTCAGAGTGCATGACTCTTTCCATAGGGGCCTGTTTTTGCCATTTCCCGTCTCCTGTTTCCAAGGACAGGCGTATTCCAAGGTTGACAAATGGGGGCTGTGCTCTGGGCTGGCCTGCAGGGGGCAGAAGTCACCAGGTCTGACTGAGTGGGTGTTTTGCTGAGTATGGGGGAAGGGAGCGCACAGCTGGCCCTTTAAGATCAATCCTGGGCAGGGGAAGGGGCACCTTCTAGGTGCCTGGCACTGTGCCAAGCCCTTTGTGTGTGTATTATCTCATTAACTGCTCACAACAGCCCAAGAGGGAAGGGTTATTAGTGTACCCATTTTATAAAGAAACTGAGGCTCAAAGAGATTCACAAATTTTCAAGGTCATAGAGTTTGCTAGGCGGAAGGGCAAGATTTGAACCAGGTCAGCCGGCCTCTGCTTTCCAAGCTCTTAGCATCCGTGTCAGTGGTCTTCAACACTGGCTGCAGATTACATTTACCTGGAGCACTAAACACCACCAATGTCTGGAGCTTACCTACACCTATTAAACCAGAATCTCTGGGGAGGCTCCCCAGAGATTCTCAGCTTCAGCTAGCATTGAGAATCTCTGCTTGATGCTGTGGCTGCCTTTCCGTGTATCTGCCCAGGTAGTTAATATGAACTGGGTCTGTACCTGAAACCTAACCCAACTTCCCTCTGGGGTCCCTGGTGAGCCCCAGCTTTTCAAGAGTTTGCAGATGGTTGGTGTTCTAGGTTTGACCTCCAAGTCTTTCCGAAACCCCCAGACTAAGTCGGATTCCTCTGTCTCACATTCTCGGAGGTTTTGTGTTTCCCCTTCATAGCATTTACCTGAAATGTAATTAAATAAGTGCCTTCCTAGCTCTTTAATAGCTCTCGCCTGCCTGCTAGAGCGTAAGCTCCCTGAAAGCAGGGACCGTGTTTATCTTGTTCTCCCCACAGCATTCCCAGAGCCAGGCACAGTGACTGGCACACAAACACTGGACAAATGTTACTTCCTCCTTCCATTTTAATAATTACTCTCTGAGTATCTACCATGCGCCGGGTACTTGCCCACATCTGCTTTAGAAGCAAGATAAGGGGAAACCCCATTTTTCCAGGCAAGGAAACAGAAGCTCTGGAATGTGAGAAGTCAGAAGCTGGCAGACCCTTCTCATGCACCTGAGTCTCGTGACCCTGACCCCCCTGCCCCGCAGAGGGGCTGCTTTGTGCTCTCTTCTGGAGGAACACGTCTTTGGAGAAGACACTTATGTTAGCTGCTCACTCATCTGTTTCATCTCCCCGGTGTTTTTCCTGCCCTTTGGGAGTCAACGCCTCCCCGGTCTCCTCCCTCTGTCCTCAGGGGCTGCCCCTCCTTCTCCGTACCCCCCCTCTGGAGGTTTGGCCCAAACAAGGCTGCTGAGTAACTCCCCTGATTAAACCGTTCCATCGTCAGCAGCAGCGCAGACGTCAGGAGCTATCCAGGGACTTCCTCCCCCGGCTCCCTGGGAGCGAGCCTGTGGCACCTTCTGGGCTGCGCCCCACCCACTCCCCTAATGGGGCTTCTGACCAGCCACTCAAGCTGGACAAAAAAATCCCTGGGAAAGCAGCCTCCCTGGACTGAAAACTCTTTCAGCGACCCGTGAAAGGGTTTTTGCACCGGGGCCGAGAAAGAGTTCGCCTTCCCAACCTGCCTCTGGTGCCCCCTGCTGGGAAAAGCTGGCTGCAGGGGGGAAACAGGGACGCCTCCTCTCTTGGGTCATCCGGCTCCGCCTGTAGGTCTTGAATGTAACATCTGAGGCTTGAGATGAGTTCACATCAAACCTGGAACCCAGAGGGACGAGGAAGAGCCACTCACCTAAAAAAGTTCCAGTCGTGGGACCTCGAAGACCACTCTGACAAGGGCAGCCTCTCAGCTTTGCACCCAGAGGAAGCCCGTGACAGATCTTCACTCAGGATTAGGCGGAGGATGGTTAGAGGGGTCACAGCCCTGGATCACACCTCTACCGGCACTGCCTCCATCATGCCCCCCGCCCTCCCGGTGGTCTCTTGGTTTCCCTTGGGTCGGAGAGACCTGACATAGCAAAGGGAGCGAAGGACCTGATCACTGCTGTTGGCTCAGCTTCCAGCCCCGGAGCCTCATCCCCTTTTGGTAACGAGGCAAGTGTGAAAAATGGAGCGTGATGGGGATGTCACAGGATCTTCCAGGCCTTCAACTGGAACTGCCTGCTCTCAATCCAGCTGTGATTGCCAGGGGGCAATTAGGATGTGTGTCTGTCCCTGAGTTCTTGTGTGTGTGTGTGTGTGTGTGTGTGTGTGTGTATGCAAGCAAGCACAAGGCTGGGAGCTGGGAGGCACCCTGGCTTTGGTAGCCCAAACTAGCCTGCTTCCCCTTCTGGGTCTGCTGGCCTAATTCCCAGCTGCAGCTGCCATTCTGGGCCCCCCTCCCTGAAGCAATCTCCCTGCAGATTTGGCAGCAGGAGAGGAGGGGCTGAGGGAAGGGAAATGAACCGGAGAGAGGACTGAGCTCTAATCTGATGTAGATGATCCGGCAGCTTTCCCCAGCTTGCTGCCCTCTGCCATCAGCTCTCCAGGCGATTTTCTCTGTGCCCTGCCCTCTCCCCTCCTGCCTTCGTGTCCTTAAGAAAGTGCCCAGAAAGTTAAACCCACACACACAAACATATACACAATCCACAAAAAAAAAAAAAAAAAAAAAAAAAAAAAAAAAATCAGAGAGCAGGCAGACGAGTAAGAGAGCACGCGCGCAGGAGAGAGGGCTCAGAACGGTCCAGGAGGAAGAACCGCGCAGGCAGATGGAGGCTGGGGTTGGCTGTGACAGGGACTAAGGTCTCTTAGTCCCCAGGAGTCTCCTTCATGGACCCGGGGATCCTGAGAGGGGCTGCCTCAGCTTAGGATGGGCAACTGTGTCAAGTCTCCACTGAGAAATCTCTCAAGGAAGGTATGTTTCTGGAGTTCCCAAGATCTGGGGCAGGGGAGGGGGCATCTTGCCATCTGTGCCAGAGTTGGGGACGGAGGGGGTGGGCATCTGAAGCTTGCTACCCTTTCCGTGGGTTCTATCTAGAGCTGTTTCCCTGCCTCAATCTCTAGATTCCCTCCGATCCCAGTTTTCTGTGTCTCAGGCTCTGCGCTGAAGTTGGGACTTAACAGCTGCATGGGGGGCTGTGTTTGGGAATTAGCACAAGATTTAGGAAAGAAACCGAAGAGTTCCTGGGCTACAAAATAAAAAGCACAGATCCACAGCATGTGAGTGACCGGACCTTCCTGGGGCTGGTAGGATCAGAAGAGGGTTGAGCTGGGCTTTGCCTCTGTTGCTGCTGAGGTTCCTTCCCAGCCGTAGGACCAGGGACTCATTCCTCTCTTTGAGGGCATCTGGCCCTCTCTCTGGTGGTCTCTAAACCTTCAGAATTGTGGGTTTTGAAGTCAATCGCATTGCTACTGGGGTATCCCCTGCCACCCTCAATAATTCTTGAATCAGGTTAGAGAATCTCAACTAGGACCAGCTGGTTCAGAGCCCCAGATTGTTTCCACTGAGAAACAGGATGTTGAGCAAAGGTGTCTGTAAGTCGCTTTGTGTAGTGGATTTATTGCTTATATACCAGGATGATATCCTTTTGCAAGAATTCCTTTTGGAAAGCAAATCACCACCTCCAAGACATTTTTCATGCAAAGCTGGGCTTACATCTATAGGGTTTTGCTTTAAATGGGCTCTGCTTGTATTTCTAGCCCTCTGTAGCTAAGCCATAGAAGAAACTCATGGATATTATTTAAAGGAAGGAGGAATGATAGGGATGTTTTCTTCCAGTTCTTTCATTTTCCAGATAAGGAACTTGATTGCCACTCAGGTAAAGTGACTTACCGAAGGTCTCAGGTTAACTAATGGCATCTCTGTCCCTAACCCCATACTACCTCCTGGGTCAGTTTGATAGTCTCTTCATTTAGGAAATTTTGAGCCTCTTTGCTCATCATCTTCCTCATTTAGCTAAGCTGCTCACACCAAATTCCCTCTCATCTCCACTGTTCCTTGGATCCTTTCGAGGGTTGACTGTTTCTTCTGTGCACACAGCCCCATCAGCTGTCATCTTAGGAGGGGATTTGGCCTCCACGCAGTTGCAGAGAAGCAGAAACTGACCCGAATTAGTCTAGAGGACCACAGGCTGAAAGCCTCCCCCCCGCCCCGGGTTCTGTCCAAAGGTTAAAGAGGTGAACTTAAGAACAAGATCTATCCCTCTGTTCTACCTCCCCTCTTCTCTCTGTACACAGCAGAGGGTTTAAGAGCCAGACTTCTCAAATCTGTTCTTTCCAGCCATGTGACTTTGGGCAAGTTACTTGACCTCTCTGGACCTCAATTCCCTTGTCCATCAAGTGGAAATACTAATATTTGCCTCCCAAGGTGATTGTCAGAAGCAAATAAAAGTGCTGTGCCCACTGCCCAGAACCGAGTCCTCAATAAATGGTAATTAGTATTATTATCATCATGATCCTAATGTTTCCACTCTGGGTTTTCTTAGGATGGGGATGGAGGATAAAAAGAAAATAGGAGAGGTTTTGAGTCCACGGAATAAGGTAAAAGACAATAAAACTTCTTGCATTCAATTTCATTTTTCTTTTTGTAATAACAGCAGTTGCTTTCTTCTGAAAAGCCACAACACACCCAGCCTCTGTGATCTCGTTTGCTCTTTTCCACCAGGTAGTTCTCTTGGCTCTTTTATAGAGCAAGGAGCTGGGCTTAAGAGCGTTCCTAAGGTCACACAGCCGAGTGGAAGCGGAGTGGAGATTTTGGAAACGCTGGTCTGTGTGAATCCATAGCTGGTATTTTCTTTTTATTTTTGCCTCTGTGAGAGGCTGCGTCTCTCTCCTGCTGTCAGAAATGTTATTCGTAGATCCCCGCACCTGACCTTCCAGGTCGTCCGGATTCCCACTCACTGCAGCCATTCCTTCCTTCACCTCGCCAAGCGCTTGCTCACTTACTCCCCCGCTGCTTGAATACCTTCCAAGTGAGAGGAAGCTTTGACCTGCCTTCTCTTAGCCAGCTCGTGTTGTTAGAAAGCTGTAAGGTCATGAGGCAGGCTGACCCCTCCTGTTGCCATGCTCCTCTCGGGGAGATGTCCCCTCGGTGCCAGGGGACATTGTCAAGCCGCTGCCCACTTGGCTTCCTGAGCGTGGTAGCCGGGGGGCGCGTAATGGGGAGAGGCGGCCTGCTCCGGGCTCCGTGTGGGGCAGGACCAGGCTGTCAGGTGCCATCACTGGCCGGGGGAGAACAGCAGCCTCCCGGGGCGACTTGGTGCCAGGCAGTATTATGATCAAGAGACGCAGTGGAAATTCCCCAGCCACCGCGGGTCCCTTCTTCGTGGGAACACATTCTTCTCCATCCTTCTCCGTTCTTTCCTGATTGGCAAATATTCTCCCACTTCCTCTGGAGCCAGAAGTAAATGCCTTCTGGCTCCCGGCACCTCTTATGTTGCATCTCCATCATCGCAGTTGTCCTTATCATCGTCATTGTCATCCCCATGGCAACTCCATGCATTTGGCTCTTACAGTGCTCCAGGCACTGTGCAATAGCTCATTTATTTCTCACGAGAATCCTGCGAGGGGCCGCGTGTATCCCCGCCGGACTGAGAAGGAACCCAGAGCACAGAGAGGTGCAGTCACTTGCCCAAGGTCACATAGCAAGCAAGGGGCGGGGCCAGAATTTGTCCCCGAGACTGTTGGAGTCCAGAGCCAGGGTACTAAATCTCTTCTCTGAGCTCTGTGCCTCCGCTGTGCTGCCTCCTCCTTCCTGGCTTGTGCTCATCTGAGCCAAGTGTACGAGACTCAGCCAGAAACGAAAAGGCAGATTCTCTGCACACATCTCGGGAGCCTGTTTCATGGGGTCGAGCCGCTGTCTACTGCCAACATTCCTCTGAGCCAGCCTCCCAGTTGGGAAGGTCTCTCTGGATTTGCCCTTGCTCTAGCCTGGGTCCTGGGATCCTGTGAGAGTATGGCTGAGGCCCTGAACTCTTTCAGACATTAAACCAGAATGGCCCTCGGTCTGCCTGACCTCTCTGAAGTTCTGAGACAAGCAGAGACCCAAACCTATTGCATTCACTGAACTTGGGCCTTGCCCTGAGCATGAATTGCTGCCTCCCCTCTGAGGAACCAGGATACTGCTCCTGCCTCTCTAGGCCTGGGAGAGGCTTAGGAGGTTGGAAGGGAGTCTAGTCTGGAGCCCCAGAGCGCGGGGCTTTGGGGAGAAGATGCACTGGAGGAGAGGGGAGATGATGTAAGCTGGGAGAGACTGTTCAGGTTCTCAGCCTGGGAGGACAGGCCGCCCGCTACATCACAGGAACTTCTCCTGGGCATGACCTTCTGTGAGCTGGAGGAACCTGGCAGCAAGTGGGGTACAGTAGGACAGAGGGTAGGGTGGGCAGCTCTGGGGTTCTTGGGCAAAGACGGCCCTTCAAGTTTCAGCTGCTCTGTTTCTCCTTGAAAGGTTTGCCTCTAAGTCCAAGCTCATCCAAGCTCAGGACTGAAGGCAGAGTGCCCTGGCCTGGATCCTGGGGGGCCTTGGGCATCCTGGGGAGGCCAGGGTGGACTAGAATGTTGTGTCTGGATGCTGCTGTTGTCCTAAGGGGACCGTCTGTGGGGGGTGCTGACTTTTTATAGCTGCATGGGAACTGTCAGGGAGGAGGAGAGGAGGGCCAGGGCCTGAAAGCACAGCTATATTCGGTAAGCGGAGAGAGGGCCCCTGCCTCAGCCTCTAGAGGCCGGGCAGGCTGGGCCAGGCAGGGAGCCAGAGACAGGAGGGGGAAGAAGGAGAGCTGCTGGGGGCAGAGAGCGTCTAGTCTTGAGGCAGCAAACCGGGTAGACTCTGACCCTCGGATGGGCTTTGCTTGGCCCAGCTGAAGGTCTGGAAACCTTGGGCTGAGTTAAGTAGCACTGTCCTTCGGAGAGGACAGTCCCCCCTCTTGGTTATGTCGGCTAGGCTCATGTGTTTGCACCTGCCAGTCCGGCAGCCTACCCGAGCCTGCTCTGTGTGTTCCCAGCTCTGATTGTCGTCACTGCCTTCCAGTGGGGTCTGTTGAAGGCAGGGACAAAAGTCAGTTTGGGAACATCTTGGGCAAGGACCGTATTCATTAGTCTCTGAGCGAGCACTTCCCATTGGCTGGAACAGAAGCCTCCCTCTGCCTCCTTCTCTTTCTAATCTTCTGCATGCATGCGAGTGTGTGATTTTGTGCATGTGTGTGTGTTGTGAACACATGTGTGCCCGTGTTCCACACGACGGGTGTCACACCCAGCTCTCCCCGGAGCATCCGTTTCAGGCAAGGATCAGAGACTCCATTTCTTGAACCAGTTTCACTCCTGCCTCCCATGCATCCCGAGAGCTCTCCGAACCCTACTGTCTGACTCTCCAGGGTCTCCTCTTGAGGAGAGCCCCTTCTAGGACCAGCAGCCAGGCTGAGGCCAGGAGGGCCGGTTGGGCAGGGAGGTGACGCCCTTGCCTCTCTTTTGTATTTGCTTGGTGCTGGCTGAAGATGCGCCAGGAGGAGAAGAGCAGCTACACAGTGGTGCAGACGAGCGAGGAGGGGCTGGCGGCCAGCGGCGAGCTCCCAGGACCGCTCCTGATGCTGGCCCAGAACTGCGCGGTCATGCACAACCTGCTGGGCCCTGCCTGCATTTTCCTGCGCAAGGGCTTCGCTGAGAACAGGCAGCCTGTACGTAAGTTGGCCCCAGTGGAGCCTCACTCGACTTGCCTTCAAGGGCATAACGAGGTGCTGGGAAGAAGAGGGGCCCAGTACGCAGCAGCAACCCGTGTCCCCTAATGGATGTACCCCAAACCCTCAACTTGGGAATCTGACCCCCAAAGTTTCCCACCCATGGCTGCAAAGCACTGGTGAGTCTACATCCACCAGCAAGAAGTAATAACAGCAGCTCATGTTTTTTGTTTGTTTGCTTGTTTTTTGTTTTTTGGTTTTTTTGTGTGTTATTTTTGAGCACTTGCTATGTGCAAGGCACTGTGCTAAGTGCTTTGGTGCATCTCTTCAATTAAGTCTCAGAGCAACCCTGAGAGGTAAGTACTATGATCATCCCCATTTGGCAGATGAGGAAACTGAGTCAAGGAGGTAACTCGAGATGACAGCTAGTGGGAGGCAGAGGTAGGGCTCGAACTTTGGGAGTCTGACTCAAGGGTTTCCTGTACTCTTAACAACCCTCCTGAATACAATGTCCAGTACTTCCTACAATAGTGGAAATATTCTATAATTGATGCTGTCCAATATAGTAGCCACCAGCCACACGTGGCCATTGAGCTTTTGAAATGTGGCTAGTGCAACTGGGGAACCGAATTGTTAATTCTATTTGGTTCCAATTCCAATTCCGATAGCCACACGCGGCTACTATATGGGGCAACCTCCTTTAGGTATCCGAGCGGTCACCGGGAGAGGGTGATAATAATAATGTCACCAATACGAATGTATGAAGGTTCCATTTATTGAATGCCACACACTAAACACTTTATTTTTTTTAAGTTTATTTATTTTTGAGACAGAGACTGTGAGCAGGGGAAGGGCAGAGAGAGAGGGAGGCAGAGAATCCCAAGCATGCTCTGTGCTGTCAGTGCAGAGCCTGACATGGGGCTTGAACCCATGAACTGTGAGATCATGACCTGAGCCAAAATCAAGAGTCGGATGTTTAACAGACTGAGCCACCCAGACGCCCCCTAAGCACTTTATATATCTTGTCTCACGGGATGCTCACAAAGGTCTTATTAGGTGGGTACCAGTATCAACCCATTTTATTGATGAGACTATGGCTCAGAGAGCTGAAGTGACCTACCCAAGGCCCCACAGCTAGCAAGTTGCAGATCTGGGCTTTGCACTTGAGTTTGTCCAACGCTAGAGGCCAAGATCTTCTCCCAGACCACATAAGCTGGGGAGAAAGGGGTATTCGTGTGCTGTATTCCCATCTCACCCCTGGGGATGGTGCTCATGGTTTCCCTGTCACCTCGGTGGGCATCCCTGGCCCTGCTTCACACAGCAGAGTGTGTGATCCAGGGGCCAGCTCCCAGGACTCAGCCAGACCAGCACCACCACAGGCACCTGGAGAGGGGTACCTGGCCTTCCTGCTCCTGGCTCTGGCTGTGCACGAAGCAGAGGGGGCTGCCCTGGGGGTCAGCAGTACCCTATTCCCCTCCAGTCCTGCAGAACTGGGTCCTGGAAAAGTGGAAGCCTGCTTGAGGCTTGAAGGGGGGGCGGGGAAAGGACTCATGTCGAAGTGACTTATCCTAGCCAGTGTCCTCTGCGTGCATATGGACACACATACACTCACCTACTCGCTCACTTCGCTTACCGGGGGTACAGGGCATGGCAAAAATCATCCTTTTCGGCCACCCAAGATCCAAGTCTGATTAGGAAGAGAGTGACGACAATGCACCGTGACAGGCTTTTACGGTGGAAGTCCCGACAGTCATCTTGCAGAGACACGCATACCTTCAGTGAATCCTGCCCTCAGCTAGAAATACTACCTGAGGGCTGGATAGCTTGCAGCCTGCTCAGCCCCGGCTCATGTACACTCTCAACACTGTCCTGCCACATTTAGCCACTCCTGAGCACAGGGTCCTGTGCACCTGGTTGTCTCATAAGGGGTTGCTCAGCAGCCCCTTTCTAGAAGATTCTCAGATTTTCCGGAGCTGGGGTCCCTTGACCCAGGGCCAGTTTACAGTGGGTGGGCCTGCCCTGACCATGTGGGCTGGAACAGCCTGCGTGCACAGCTGAGATGCCTCACGCTCACTGTGGCCCACCTGCGTGTCTGTGTTCACGATAGGCGTGCCCACACCTGGTATGTGCTTCCTCAGGGGGGCACGCCCTGCCCCACGTTCCTCCTGCCCAAGGACGGAGAGCTGTGACAGGGAGGATGGGCCCAGTGCGCCAGTTTTGGAGCTGATTGAACAGGTCCAGTGGGGCATCAATTTCGTGCCAGTCTGTCTGCCTCCTGGGAAGGCCTAGGGTGACTGGCACCTCACCAGCCAGAGCTTACCCCATGCGTCCTCTGGGCCTGCTCTTGGGAGACCTCGCCGCCATCTGTTCAGATGCCTAGACCCAGGGTTTCCTTGACTCCCCAAGGAGATCTGGGCACTGCTTGAAGCTGGAGATGTGTGCTTTGGACCCTGGCAGCAGCCACTGGCACTGGCGGCCCCCAGGGTCCTATGCTGTGTCCCGTGACAGGGCCAGGTGTAGGAAGGGGGTCAAACTGGAGAAGGTGGGCCGTGCCCAAGCAGCAGGGCACAGCCTGAAGTCTACCTCCACACCCTTGGCTCCTCTTCCTCCTCTTCCTCCCTGTCTAGTCCCTGCTTTCTGTCCTTCCAGCCCCTCCCTCCTCCCATCGCCTTGCAGATTTCCACACTGTTGTGACCTCCCGCCCACCCTGCTTTATTTACAGGTTTTTGCCTCCAGACCAGCTCTGTTCCCTGACACATCCTTGTGTCTGGAATGGGGACACAGAGGTTCTCTGCCCAGGCTGGATGGGGCTCTGGGGTCCCTGGGCATCTCCCGTGTCTATGGGAGATGTGGGGCTGCAGCTTTTTCCCTTGAAGACGTGGTCCAGGCATGCGTCCCACTCGGTGCTTGCTGTCCCTTGGATGGCCTCCAGGTTGGGCATTTTGTAACTTCTAGGTCGCTCGCAGCTGCTAATAGGACACTTTCTTTTGTTTCAGGACAGATCGCTGCGGCCAGAGGAGATTGAAGGTAAGACGCAGCCCCTTAGGGGAAAGGGTTGCTCAGCTCTCCAGGCAGTTGAGGGAAGGGAGATTGGTGGGAAGAGAGGCAGAGACACGTTGGCTTCCTGGGAACAAGGCCTGGTACGGGGCTGGGTATCCTCTGTGGAGTCAGCTGTCAGAGGAGCGCCGTCCTGGCAGCTCCAGGGTCTGGCTCTCCGGGCCAGTGGGCACCCGGGCTGCCTCTGATCAGAGGCTCTGTGGATCCCACCCCCAGCCATGCCCACTTTTATTCTGTTCCTCAGAGCTCCGAGAGGCCTTCAGAGAATTTGACAAGGACAAGGATGGCTACATCAACTGCCGGGACCTGGGCAACTGCATGCGTACCATGGGCTACATGCCCACCGAGATGGAACTTATTGAACTTTCTCAGCAGATCAACATGAACCGTGAGTCCCTCCTCTGGGCACCCTCTTCCCTTCCCGTCCCCGCCCTCCAAGTCCTCTGCAGTCACACAGGCCCTGGGCTTAAGTTCTGGGCCCAGCTCTTTCCAGCTCTGTGACTTGGGGCAAACTACTTACCCTCTCTGAGCCTCCTTTTCCTCACCTGTAAACTGTACAATGAGAGGAGCACAGGAAGTCATTGAGAGACTGTCTGCAAAACAACGCTGTACGTGGCACACGGTGATTGTCGAACAGAAGGAAGTTCTCATTACTGTGTTATTCTCTGTCTTAGTTTTGGGGCTCTCCCAGAAGCAGGCCCCGAAACAAGGATTGGAGTGCAAGCAGTTTATTTGGAAGGTGAAGGGAAGCATCAGCAGGGAGTAGGCAAATGAGACCACAAAGAGAAGGAGCCACAAAGGGTGAACTCTCGAGCCACCAAGCACCATGAGTGGCCAGAGTCTCATTCTGCTAGGCAGCTCAGGGAGTCAGTGTAGCAAGCCCACCTTGAAGTTAAAGCCCTCATCCCTCCAATGGGGGTGTTTCAGCAGTCACTGGCTGAAAGCTGCTGTGAGCAGGGGGTGGGGTGGGTGTTGGTTCTCCACCACTCCTACCTGCTGGGGGATCTTGTTGAACTTGAGCTTCCATTTGCACAACAAGAGTAAGGCTTGGGGCAGGTGGGCCAGGCTCTCATAACTTCTGTTTCTCTCTCCGCCTTTCTGCTCTGTCTCTGTCTCTCTGTCTCTCCGTCTCTGACATTGTTTGCCTGTCTCTGACCCAGTGTGTCTTTCGCCCGTATCTTTCTCTCTATCCACCTCCCGACTGGTTCCCTCCATCTAACCCTGGCCACTCCCCTGAGCCATTCTTTGATAAGCCACCTGTCCATGGTCACCTGTGTGCCCTCATTTGGCCTTTGGTTGTACCCTGGACCCAGCACTGGACCAGTCAAGGAGGGGTTCACAGTGCCTTCCTTTGCTTAGTTAGAGGTGGGGAGTGGTTGGATGGATGACCTAGCCCTTTCCTCTGTCTCCAGTGGGTGGCCATGTAGATTTCGATGACTTCGTAGAGCTAATGGGACCTAAACTCCTGGCGGAAACAGCAGATATGATTGGAGTGAAGGAACTTCGAGATGCTTTCCGAGAGGTAAGTGACGACCACTGGACAGGCACGGGCAGGGTGTTGTTAGAATTCCAACCCCAGGACAGTTACTTGAAAAGAGAAACTAGAGCCCCGGATCACAGGCCAAGGGAAGGAGCTTGGACAGAGAAGAGTCTCGGGGTAAGGGGGGGGTGGGCAATGATGCTAGAGAAGGGGCCCGGTCTTGGGCCCCCCACCTTGTAGCTACCCCTTTCTCCTCCCTGCCCTCTCTAGTTTGACACCAATGGTGATGGAGAGATAAGCACCAGTGAGTTGCGGGAGGCCATGAGGAAACTCCTGGGCCATCAGGTGGGACACCGAGACATAGAGGAAATTATCCGAGATGTGGACCTCAACGGGGATGGACGAGTAGACTTTGAAGGTAGGTGGGGTTTGAACGTGGGAGAGAAGCCAAGGCAGTAGTGGCCATACGTGGAGACTTCCAGCTGTGTATCCATCATGACTCCATCTTTCCATGCCCCTACCCTTCCATTCTTGTACCCCTCCATCTATGCACCCCTGTAATCCACCTTCCCATTCATCCCTTCACCCAACCATCCGTTGGTCCATCTTGCCAAATCTATCTCTCCATCTGTTCCATCCATCTCTTCATGTGTCCATGTGTCTATCCATTCATCCATCTCTAAAAAATTATCCATACAATCATTTATTCATACGTATGTATATGTTTATGTCTGTGTGTATATCTGGTTCCTCAGGCTGAATCCCTCTTTTCTGGGCTTTCGCAGCACCTCAGGCTCACCCTCATCCTTCACACTGCCCCCCACCACGTGCTAGGTGTACCTCTGCTTGACTGAACTTTTTGAGAAGAACACCATTTTCTTTATCTCTGTATTTCCTCATAATTCAGTACCTGGCACATAGCTAATGCTCAGTAAAAGCTTTTGTTTCTTTTTTTTTTTTTTTTAAAGGAATCAGGAATCATTATACTAGCTACCATTTATTGTACATGTATTATGTACCAGTCACCGCACCAAGTACACTTACCTACATTATCCCATTTTATTTTCACAACAACTATCTGGATTGCCACTATTGTGGCCTCGTGTTACATATGAGGAAATTGAAGCTCAGAGAAGTCATAGGACTCGCTTGAAATTGCCAGACTGTTAAGACGCGGAGCTGGATCATAAACCAGGCCTGGGATCTCAACATATGTAACCCTGCAAGATACTGCTCAAGACAGCTATGGGATCTAGGGCAAAAATACAGTAAAACGTTCACTCTGTGCTCCGGGAACTTGCCTTCTGAGCAGAGAGACAAGATAAACATGTACCAGGACGTGCGTGTGTCCAGAACACAAAAGTTGGAAGGCCTTTTCTGGGGAGCACTTAGACTCAAGTTTGAGGAGAGTGTGGCTATGTGGAAAGAAGGCTTTGCTGCCACCAGATCTGAAAATTTCAGGTTGCCCGTGTCCCGGTAGTGCCCCCTCACAGATGACAGCCCTTCCCTGCAAGCCCAGCATCCCCCATCCATTCTGCTCGTATGTATTGCATACATAGTATGTATACCTACTGTGTGTTGAGATCTGCCTTGAGAGCCCAAGACCAGCAAGGAAGACAGATGCCAACGCTGTAGTCCCTGCTGTTTTGGGAGAAATACAGTGAGCTGTGGAGTACAGGGGCGAGGCATCTTGCCAAGCTGGAGGGGGGATCAGGGAAGGTTTCCTGGAGGAGGCTATAAATAAATAGAGCTCTAAGAGATGAGTAGGAGCCACCAGGTGAAGCAGAAGGAAAGGGTATTTACCCAAATGAATTGAAACTTAGGTCCACACAGAAACCTGCACACAGATGTTTATAGCAGCGTTACTCATAATTGCCCAAACCTGGAAGCAACCAAGATGCCCTTCGGTTGGTGAGTGGATAAAGGGTGACAATGGCATATTATTCACACTAAAAATAAATGAGCCATCAAGCCGTGAAAAGACACGGAGAAATCTTAAGTGCATATCGCTAAGTGAGAGAAGTCAATCTGAAAAGGCTACGTAGTGTGTGATTCCAACTGTATGACATTCTTGAAAAGATAAAACTATGGAGACGGTGAAAAGATCAGTGGTTGCTAAGGGTTGTGCGGTGGGGGAGGTATGAATAGGTGGAGCACAGAGGATTTTCAAGGCAGTGAAACCGTTCTGTATGACACTGTAATAGTGGATACACGTCATCATACATTCGCCCCAACCCACAGAATGTGCGGCACGAAGCCTGAACTTGAATGTTGCTGTGGCCTCTGGGTGCTAATGCTGTGTCAGCGTGGGTTCATCGATTAGAACAAATGTCCCACTCTGGTGCCGGATGTCGATAGTAGGGGAGGCCGTAGGCTGGGAAGGCAGGGTGCACATGGGAACTCTGTACTTTCTGCTTAATGTTGCCGTGAACCTAAAACTGCTCTAAAAAAAAAAAAAAAATCAAGTCTAGTTAAAAGAAAAAGAAGAGAGAGGGGACGAGTGCAGGCAAGCTGAGAGGTGGAGGGAGAGTGAGTGTGCCAGCTGCACCGACAGGGAGATCCGTGTGTGGTTGGAGCGAAATGGATTGGGGGTGAGCTTGTGAGAGCCGCGTCAGCTGGGGCCACAGCTGGGAGGGCCTGGAGGTCACATCAGGATATTGGACGTTATCCAGTGGGGAGCCTGGGAGGTTTCAGAGGGGTCAGGTATGCAGATGAGAAAGCCCCCATCCTGGGGCCCAGCTGCTGTGCGCAAGATGGACTGGGAGAGACCGGAGGGCCGTAGGGGACCAGCCCCGAGGTAGGAGCTATGTCAATGGAGGGGGGGGCGCTCAGATCCGAGGGAGACTTGGAGGCTGTGTCCTGAGCTGGGCCTGACGGCTCCTTTCTCCCCACCCGGTCCTGTCCTGTGCCCTCCCAGAGTTTGTCCGGATGATGTCCCGCTGAGGCCGTGAGGGCCCCTCCAGGACTGCCAAGCTCCCCCCCGGGCGGGAGAAGAGGAGCCAGAGCGCGCCTCACCCCGCCGTAGCCGCCGAGAGCCCAGGATGGACTGGCGGAAGGGGCCTGCCTGCACCCCAGGGAGGTGCCCACCCTGGACCCCCCTCCCCTCCGCACTGTGAAAGACTCACAACTCCTGCAACTGGAAAGGGGGGCGCCCGCCGACGAGGAGGCCACAGTGCCAAGCCAGCAGAGGTCACGCCGGGCGCCAAGTGCCATGGACCCAGCCGCTGCCGGTGGGGTGGGCCAGGGAGCCTGCCAGCAGCCCCCCCGCACAGCATGTCCGCCCCAGGGCAAAGCCTCTCGCCGCCCTCCTTAGCTCTGTGCCCGTCCCAGCTCGCCACAGCCCTGTTCTCTCAGAACCAATAAAAATATTTCCAAGACAAGGGCAGCTGTGGGGGTCTTTGCTTCTCGGGCCCGTGCAGATGGCACACATTTCCTGAGTACTGACCGCATGCCCAGAGCTGGCTGAACAGTCCTGTATTCAACATGCATTTATTGAGCACCATCAGGTACCCCTTCTCATCTCAGAAGCCGGGACCTTATGCCTCTAGCTGAAGGGGAGCCTGGGGGATATAGTGATTTAGCTGGGTACCCAGTTGCCCCAAACAAAGTCAGGCTCTCAAAGAAAAGGAGACTAGAAATTGGGTAAGCATCTAGCAGGGTCTGTCCCCTTCCCGTCTTCCTGGAGCATCCGTACTGGTGGGGAGACAGACATGACATACTTCACCACGTGGTTACAAATTGTGAAGCTTTTATTAAGCAAAAAAACAGGGATCCGAGGTAGGGTATAATAAGAAGGCCTGGTGTAGTCTGGGGAGGTCAGGAGAGGCTTTCCTGCGGAAGTGATGACAAGGTGTTTGCCATGAAGGAAATCCCAGTGTGTGCGTAAAACAGATGTCGAAATGCTGCTCTGCAGCATTGGAAGCTGGAGAGTATAGTTGTTTACTTGCTGTGTGGCTTTGGGCCAGTCATGTCCCCTCTCTGAACCTCAGTTTCCTCCTATGTGACAGGGGAATAATAAAGGATAATAAAATCCCCAGTAAGTGCTCTTAGGGCATTGCATTGCGTCCCTCCAGGGGCTGCTATTCATATAACTGCCGTGGGAGTGCCCAGCATGGCAGTATTAC